>NC_045455.1:52513321-52581125 GCF_002776525.5 Piliocolobus tephrosceles
TTGTAAGGCAGGCCTGGTGGTGACAAAATCTCTAAGCATTTGCTTATCTGTAAAGAATTTTATTTCTCCTTCACTTATGAAACTTAGTTTGGCTGGATATGAAATTCTGGGTTTAAAATTCTTTTCTTTAAGAACGTTGAATATTGGCCCCCACTCTCTTCTGGCTTGTAGAGTTTCTGTCGAGAGATCTGCTGTCAGTCTGATGGGCTTCCCTTTGTGAGTAACCCAACCTTTCTCTCTGGCTGCCCTTAAGATTTTTTCCTTCATTTCAACTTTGGTGAATCTGGCAATTATGTGTCTTGGAGTTGCTCTTCTGAGGAGTATCTTTGTGGCGTTCTCTGTACTTCCTGAATTTGAATGTTGGCCTGCCCTGCTAGGTTGGGGAAGTTCTCCTGGATGATATCCTGTAGAGTGTTTTCCAATTTGGTTCCATTTTCCCCCTCACTTTCAGGCACCCCAATCAGACGTAGATTTGGTCTTTTTACATAATCCCATACTTCTTGCAGGCTTTGTTCATTTCTTTTTCTTCTTTTTTCTTTTGGTTTCTCTTCTCACTTCATTTCATTCATTTGATCCTCCATCGCTGATACTCTTTCTTCCAGTTGATCGAGTCGGTTACTGAAGCTTGTGCATGTGTCATGTATTTCTCGTGTCATGGTTTTCATCTCTGTCATTTCGTTTATGACCTTCTCTGCATTAATTAGTCTAGCTGTCAATTCTTCCACTCTTTTTTCAAGATTTTTAGTTTCTTTGTGCTGGGTACGTAATTCCTCCTTTAGCTCTGAGAGGTTTGAGGGACTGAAACCTTCTTCTCTCATCTCATCAAAATCATTCTCTGACCAGCTTTGATCCATTGCTGGCAATGGGCTGTGCTCCTTTGCAGGAGGAGATGTGCTCTTATTTTTTGAATTTCCAGCTTTTCTGCCCTGCTTTTTCCCCATCTTTGTGGTTTTATCTGTCTCTGGTCTTTGATGATGGTGACGTACTGATGGGGTTTTGATATAGGTGTCCTTCCTGTTTGATAGTTTTCCTTCTGACAGTCAGGACCCTCAGCTATAGGTCTGTTGGAGATTGCTTGAGGTCCACTCCAGACCCTGTTTGCCTGGGTATCAGCAGCAGAGGTTGCAGAAGATAGAATATTGCTGAACAGCGAGTGCACCTGTCTGATTCTTGCTTTGGAAGCTTCCTCTCAGGGGTGTACTCCACCCTGTGAGGTGTGGGGTGTCAGACTGCCCCTAGTGGGGGATGTCTCCCAGTTAGGCTACTCAGGGGTCAGTGACCCACTTGAGCAGGCAGACTGCCCCTTCTCAGATCTCAACCTCTGTGTTGGGAGATCCACTGCTCTCTTCAAAGCTGTCAGACAGAGTCGTTCGCGTCTGGACAGGCCTCTGCTGCTTTAGCTGAGCCCTGTCCCCAGAGGCGCAGTCTACAGAGACAGGCAGGTTTCCTTGAGCTGCTGTGAGCTCCACCCAGTTCGAGCTTCCCAGCGCCTTTATTTACCTACTTAAGCCTCAGCGATGGCAGGCACCCCTCTCCCAGCCTCACTGCTGCCTTGCGGTTAGATTGCCACAGACTGCTATGTTAGCAAGGAGGGAGGCTCCGTGGGCGTGGGACCCTCCCGGCCAGGTGTGGGATATAATCTCCGGTGTGCCGGTGTTACAGCGCAGTATTGGGGTGGGAGTTACCCGATTTTCCAGGTGTTGTGTGTCTCAGTTCCCCTGGCTAGGAAAAGGGACTCCCTTCCCCCTCGCGCTTCCCAGGTGTGGCTATGCCTCGCCCTGCTTCAGCTCTCACTGGTCGGGCTGCAGCAGCTGACCAGCACCGATTGTCCGGCACTCCCGAGTGAGATGACCCCAGTACCTCAGTTGAAAATGCAGAAATCACCAGTCTTCTGTGTCGCGCGCTGGGAGATGGAGACTGAAGCTGTTTCTATTCGGCCATCTTGCTCCTCCCGATCTCTGCAAATATTCTTAAAATACAAGTTGTCTTGCATTGTTTCTTCCTTTGGCAATATTTTGGAAATCAACAAATACTCTCCTTCAACAATTTACCTTTATGAATAACTTTCATTCATGTAGATTAAATACTCTATACATTTTTATGAATGATTGCCCAATTTATACTTTGGTGAATGGACAAATACGTAGATTGGTAAGTAAGTAGGTAGATAGATAGATGAATGAATAGATAGATGGATAGATAGATAGAATATGTCTGGAATAAGGTAAATAGGATAATATGAAAACTCACTCACCCCATCATTACCATTTACTAACTTTTCTACTCATGAGAATAATGTTTTGAGGGAGGAAACAACCATAAGAACACTACAATTTTATCTAATGGGCTGTGAGAAGCTGGGAATGTGATCATGAACTATAAGGATAACATTATGCATGGTTGGACATTATGGGAATGAGAAGAAAAAAAGATAAACTACTGGTTCACAACTGTAATGGAGCGTGACAAAGTCCTGTTGAGGTTAAAGGTGAGATAATCTTGAGAGACTCGGAACCCTTGGGAATAATAGAGAAGCTTATAAATTTTTAAGTTACTTTGTATTACATCATTAAATATGCCTATATTCAATGGATGCCCAGATGTCACCACAATCAGACAAGAAACAGGAAAATAAATAAAATATGAACACCTTCAAAATAACACAGTAATTATCTAGCAATAGATTACCATCAAAAAGAAATGTTTGAAATCCCAGAAAAAAAAAATCAAAATAATGATATTGAAGAGCATTAGTGAAATATAAGAGAATTCAGGTAAGCAGCAGAAAAATCAGAAAAACAATTTTAAATATAAATGAGAAATGTCCCAAAGATACAGATATCATGAAAAATAACTAAACAGCTATTTTGAAATTGTAGAACTCATTAAATAAAATTTAAAAACACAGTAGAAAGCTTCATCAGTAGATTAGATCAAGCAAAGGTAAGATTTTTAAAACTTGAATACAGGTCCTTTGATATAATCCAGTCAGACAAAAATAAGGAAAAATAAATTAAAAAGAATGAACAAAGCCTATGGAACATATGGGACAGCATAAAGAAAGCAAATAAAACTTAGTGTCCCAGAAGGCAAAAAGAAAGCAAATGGGATAGAAAAATCTGTTAAAAAAAAAAAAAAATGCCTTAGTCAGGGAATTCCAAATAGATAAAATTCAAAAAATCTTCTTTATGGCACATTATATTTAAACTATCAAATCAAAGACAAAGAGATAATATGGTTATTTTGACTCTGTTCACAGTGGCAAAGACTTGGAGCCAAATGAAATGCCCATGAAAGATAGACTGGATAAAGAAAATGTGGCATATATACAACATAGAATGCTATGCAACCATAAAAAAGGATGATTTCATGTCCTTTGCAGGGACATGGATGAAGCTGGACAACATCATTCTCAGCAAACTAACACAAGAACAGAAAACCAAACACCACATGTTCTCATTCATAAGTGGGAGTTGAACAATGAGAACACATGGACACGTGGAGAAAAACATCACACACCAAGACTTGTCAGGGGATAGGGGACTCGGGGACAGATAATATCAGCAGAAAGACCTAATGCAGATGACTGATTGATGGTTGCAGCAAACAACTATGGCACATGTATGCTTATGTAACAAATCTGCACATTCTGCACATGTACCCCAGAACTTAAACTATAACAATAATAGTAATAACAAAAAAGACAGAGAGATAATTCTAAAAACAGCAAGAGAGAAACATCTAGACATTTATAAGGGAACACCCATTAGAACATCAGTGCATTTCTCAGCAGACCACTTACCAGAGGAGAATGAAATGAGTGCTAATAAATAAACAAATAAGTACTCCTGGTCAAGGCATGCTATATCCAGAAAGTCACTTTTCATAAATAAAGGAGAAATAAAGACTTTCCCAGACAAGCAAAACCTGAGGGAATTAGTCACAATTAGACTGGTCCTATAAGAAGTACTAAAGGAAGTCATACACCTAAAAGTGAAAAAACATATCTAACATAATGAACCCCCCCCAAAAAAAAAAAAAAAAAAACTATTAAATGCACTGTTAGAGCAAACACACAAATGAGGAAGAGAAATAATTCAAACTTTGCCACTATAGAAAATCACTAAACTACAATGATAAATAAAGAAGAATGAAACAAAAAAGGTGTAAAACAACCCATAATCAATTAAAATCAACAGAATAAGCCTCACATGTCAATGAAGACTTTTAATGTAAACTGATTGAACAACCTCTTATAAGGTATAGATTAGCTAAATGGTTTTAAAAACAAACACACACAATACAACTATATGGTACTTTCAGGAAATTAATCTCACTGCTAAGGATACATATCAACTTAAAGTAAAAAGATACTCCATGCAAACAGAAAAACAAAACAGGCAGGAGTAGCTATACTAATATCAAATAAAACAAACTTCAAGTAAAAAACAGACAAAAGAGACAAAGGAAATAATTATATAATAATGAAAAGATCAGTACAGCAAGAAGATATAACAGTTGTAAACATATATGTACTAAACACTGGAGAACCCAGGTATAGAAAGCAGATATTTTTGGATATGAAAGGAGAGATTGGCTCCAACACAATAATAGTTGGAGACTTCAGTATTCTACTGTCAGCAGTAGACAGCTTAATGAAACAGAAAATTAACAAAGAAATATTGAATACAAACTGGAGTTAGAACAAATGGATGTCACAAACTTTAGTATCAGGATGATGTTGGCCTCATAAAATGAGTTAGGGAGGATTCCCTCTTTTGGATTGATTGGAATAGTTTCAGAAGGAATGGTACCAACTCCTCCTTGTACTTCTGGTAGAATTCGGCTGTGAATCCGTCTGGTCCTGGAATTTTTTTTGGTTGGTAGGCTATTAATTATTGCCTCAATATCAGAGCCTGCTATTGGTCTGTTCAGGGATTCAACTTTTTCCTGGTTTAGTCTTGGGAGAGTGTAAGTGTCCAGGAAACTATCCATTTCTTTTAGGTTTTCTAGTTTATTTGCCTAGAGATGTTTGTAGTATTCTCTGATGGTAGTTTGTATTTCTGTGGGGTCAATAGTGATATGCCCTTTATCATTTTTTTTTTTTTGCATCTATTTGATTCTTCTCTCTTTTCTTCTTTATTAGTCTTGCTAGTGGTCTATCAATTTTGTTGATCTTTTCAAAAAACCAACTCCTGGATTCATTGACTTTTTTGGAGGGTTTTTTGTGTCTCTATCTCCTTCGGTTCTGCTCTGATCCTAGTTATTTCTTGTCTTCTGCTAGCTTTTGAATGTGTTTGCTCTTGCCTCTCTAGTTCTTTTAATTGAGATGCTAGAGTGTCAATTTTAGATCTTTCCAGCTTTCTCTTGTGGGCATTTAGTGCCATAAATTTCCCTCTACACACTGCTTTAAATGTGTCCCAGAGATTCTGGTATGTTGTATCCTTGTTCTCCTTGGTTTCAAAGAACATTTTATTTCTGCCTTCATTTCATTATGTACCCAGTAGTCATTCAGGAGCAGGTTAGTCAGTTTCCATGTAGTTGAGTGGTTTTGATTGAGTTTCTTAGTCCTGAGTTCTAGTTTGATTGCACAGTTTGTTATAATTTCTGTTATTTTACATTTGCCGGGAAGTGCTTTCCTTCCAACTATGTGATCAATTTTGGATTAAGTGTGATGTGTTGCTGAGAAGAATGTATATTCTGTTGATTTGGGGTGGAGAGTTCTGTAGATGTCTATTAACTCTGCTTGGTGCAGAGTTGAGTTCAATTCCTGGATATCCTTGTTAACTTTTTGTCTCGTTGATCTGTCTAATGTTGACAGTGGGGTGTTTCTAGGGGTGTTACAAGGAGTTCAACTAGTTCAACCATTGTGGAAAACAGTGTGGCTATTCCTCAAGGATTTAGAAGTAGAAATACCATTTGACCCAGCCATCCCATTACTGGGGATATATTGAAGGATTATAAGTCATGCTGCTATAAAGACACATGCACACGTATGTTTATTGCAGCACTATTCACAATAGCAAAGACTTGGAATCAATCCAAATGTCCATCAGTGACAGACTGGATTAAGAAAATGTGGCACATATACACCATGGAATACTATGCAGCCATAAAAAAGGATGAGTTTGTGTCTTTTATAGGGACATGGATGTAGTTGGAAACCATCATTCTCAGCCAACTATCGCGGGAACAGAAAACGAAACACTGCATGTTCTGACTCATAGGTGGGAATTGAACAGTGAGATCACTTGGACACAGGAAGAGGATCATCACACACCAGGTTCTATTGTGGGGAGGGGTTGGGGGAGGGATAGCATTAGGAGATATACCTAATGTAAATGATGAGTTAATGGGTGCAGCACACCAACATGGCACATGTATACATATGTAACAAACCTGCACGTTGTACACATGTACCCTAGAACTTAAAGTGTAATAAATACATATAATAAGTTAAAAAATAACAAATGTTATTATATATTATATATATATAATAACAGATGTTAGTATATATATTGTATATATAAAATAACAGATGATGAGTATGAAAAGATATCTCTTATACACTGTTGGTGTGGAATGTAAAATTATATAGTTACTATGAAAAACAGTATGAAATGTTTTCAAAAAATCTAAAAATAGGACTGCCTTAGAGTCCAGAAATCTCCCTACTGGGTATTTTTCCAAAGGATAAGAAGTCAGTATATCAAAAAGATAACTGAGATAACTGTACACTCATATTTACTACAGCAGTATTCACAATAGCAAAGATATGGAGACAATTCAAATGTCTATAAACAATAGAATGGGCAAAGGAAGTGTGATATAGATATACAATGGAATATATTAAACCATAGAAAAGAAGGAAATCATGTTACCATGGAAAAGAATGAACTCATGCAACAACAGGGATAGAACTGGAGGTCATTATGTTAACTGAAATAAGCAAGGCAGAGAAAGACGAATATCACATGTTGTTACTCATATGTAGGAACTAAAAAGTTGATTTTACAGATGTAGAGAGTATAATGATAGATACCAGAGATTAGTTGTGTGGTTGTGGCAGGTGGGTGGGGATAGGGGCAGGCAGGGAAGAGGAGAATAAAGAAAAGTTGTTTAATGGTTAAAACATACAGTTAGATAGAAGGAATGAGTTCTAATGTTTGACAGCAGAGAAGCGTGGCTATAGTTAACAATAATGTATTATATATTTCAAAACAGTTAGAAGAGAGTCCTTGAAATGTTCTCAATGCATAGAAATAATAAATAGTTGAAGTGATGGTTACCCTAAATATTTTGACTTGATCAATACACATTCTATACATGTAACAAAATATCACCAACCCATAAACATGTACAAATATTATGTCTCTAAAAAATGGGAAAATAAATAAATATAAAAGAAACCAATAAATTAATAACTTACTAAAATAGTCAAATGGTTGCTTATTTAACTAGGATATTTGTAGACATTTTTTTGCTATTATTAGCTACTAGAGAAAACAAGATGATCAAAGTTGTAAGTCACCCATCTTTTGATGAGTTCACCTCAGATGCACTTACCCAGTGAATTTTTTTATTGGTTTTCCTCAATATGTAAGTTTTCACTTGCTGATGTAGATTTAGTTTTGGAAGTATCAGAGACTTCAAAAGCAGTTGCTGGTTGAATCGCAATAATGAAGTCACAAGGAATGGAAAGAAAAAAAGATATATATTTTTTTGAGGCACCCCATCTCTACAAAAAATTTAAAAAGTACTTGGTTGTGGTGGCATGTGCTTGTAGTCCTAGCTACTGGGCAAGCTGAGTTGGGAGGATCACCCAAGCCCAAGGAGATTGAGGCTGCAGTGAGTCATGATCACCACTACACTCCAGTCTGGATGACAGAGTGAGATCTTGTCTAAATACATATATATGTGTATAATTTAACTATAGATTACACTTAACCATCCTGGGTTTCTAGAACTAAGTACCAACTATTTAGCTGGGAATAACAAGCCTATAATCCATCTGGCCAATTTCAGAATAATTAATTTGAAGAATTTATTTGAATCTTTTTCGTAACTTAACATCACAACAGTGGATAGAAAAATTCCTGTTATTTTTATTGATTGGCTGCTTCTAAAGTTAAAACGGACACATCTGTCAATTTTTATGAAGTGCAATTTCTCTACAGGTCTTGGTAAACTTCAACAGAATACAGTGAGGGAACACGCAGAGAAACTGATAGAAAAAAAAATGGAAGAAATGGTAGCTTGTTAGCCTAACAATTATGGGCTATCCTATTTGTGTTTGCTGATTTGAATTAAAATTGATACAGAATTCAATAAAATAAAAGCCTGCCAATAATGCAATAAAAAACTCTGCATCAATGACAATGATTTTTGAGTAGTTTAAAATGAAACTTTTCATTGAATCATATCAGCAGGTTAAATTATAATATGTACAGTAAATACTATGATTCTCCACCCAGATCTCTTTAGGGCCAATGTACTCACATGTGGTTTTTCAGTAAGAATTGCTCCATCATCATGCCCCACAGGGCCTGGCTGATGCAGGGATACAAAGCCCTGGCACTGCTATTCCTATTGGAACAACTCTGAAGGATTAATGCAAATCCCAGAGGACGGTCTGAAGGCTCCATTGCAACCACATTGTAGAACATTCCAATCCAATTCTGCCTTCCTGTGATATTCAGATTTGTATGTCAACTCAGCTAAACTATGACTCTCAGCAATTCAATCAAACACTAATGTTGGCTTTTCTGGGAAGGTATTTCATAGATATGATTAAAGTCCGATATCAGTTGGATTTAAGTAGGAGATAATTTTAGATAATCTGCTTGGCTTATTCAATAAATTGAAAGGTGTTCAGAACAAACTGGAGCTTCCTGCTGAAGAAATTCTGCCTGTCGACAATAGTTTCAGCCCCTTGCCAGAGTTCCTGGCTGCCTTTCCTTACAGTTGCCTTAGGCACTTCAGATTTGACTAGCCAGCCCCAATTGTTTAAGTTGGTTCCTTGAAATAAATCTCTTTATATATGCCTCTTACGTGTTATTTTCTCTGGTTAAACCTTGATGGTTATATTCCCTCATTGTCTATTTATTTATTTATTTGTTTATTTATTTATTTAATTTATTTTTTACTATACTTTAAGTTCTAGGGTACATGTGCATAACCATGTTGGTGTGCTGCACCCATCAACTCGTCATTTACATCAGGTATAACTCCCAATGCAATCCCTCCACCCTCCCCCCTCCCCATGATAGGCCCCGGTGTGTGATGTTCCCCTTCCCGACTCCAAGTGATCTCATTGTTCAGTTCCCACCTATGAATGAGAATATGCGGTGTTTGGTTTTCTGTTCTTCTGATAGTTTGCTGAGAATGATGGTTTCCAGCTGCATCCATGTCCCTACAAAGGACATGAACTCATCCCTTTTTTATGGCTGCATAGTATTCCATGGTGTATATGTGCCACATTTTCTTAATCCAGTCTGTCACTGATGGACATTTGGGTTGATTCCAAGTCTTTGCTATTGTGAATAGTGCCGCAATAAACATACGTGTGCATGTGTCTTTAAAGCAGCGTGATTTATAACTCTTTGGGTATATACCCTATATGGTACTTCTAGTTCTAGATCCTTGAGGAATTGCCACACTGTTTTCCATAATGGTTGAACTAGTTTACAATCCCACCAACAGTGTAAAAGTGTTCCTATTTCTCTACATCCTCTCCAGCACCTGTTGTTTCCTGACTTTTTAATGATTGCCATTTTAACTGGTGTGAGATAGTAGCTCACTGTGGTTTTGATTTGCATTTCTCTGATGGCCAGTGATGATGAGAATTTTTTCATGTGTCTGTTGACTGTATGAATGTCTTCTTTTAAGAAATGTCTGTTCATATCCTTTGCCCACTTTTTGATGGGGTTGTTTGGTTTTTTCTTGTAAATTTGTTTGAGTTCTTTGTAGGTACTGGATATTAGCCCTTTGTCAGATGAGTAGATTGCAAAAAATTTCTCCCATTCTGTAGGTTGCCTGTTCACTCTGATGGAAGTTTCTTTTGCTGTGCAGAAGCTCTTTAGTTTAATTAGATCCCATTTGTCAATTTTGGCTTTTGTTGTCATTGCTTTTGGTGTTTTAGACATGAAGTCCTTTCCCATGCCTATGTCCTGAATGGTATTCCCTAGGTTTTCTTCTAGGGTTTTTATGGTATTAGGTCTAATATTTAAGTCTCTAATCCATTTTGAATTAATTTTCGTATAAGGAGTAAGGAAAGGCTCCAGTTTCAGCTTTCTACTTATGGCTAGCCAATTTTCCCAGCACCATTGATTAAATAGGGAATCCTTTCCCCATTTCTTGTTTTTCTCATGTTTATCAAAGATCAGATGGATGTAGATGTGTGGTATTATTTCTGTAGACTCCGTTCTGTTCCATTGGTCTATATCTCTGTTTTGGTACCAGTACCATGCTGTTTTGGTTACTGTAGCCTTGTAGTATAGTTTGAAGTCAGGTATCGTGATGCCTCCAGCTTTGTTCTTTTGACTTAGTATTGTCTTGGAAATGCGGGCACTTTTTTGATTCCATATGAACTTTAAAGCAGTTTTTTCCAATTCTGTGAAGAAACTCATTGGTAGCTTGATGGGGATGACATTGTATCTGTGAAATTACCTTGGGCAGTATGGCCATTTTCACAATATTGATTCTTCCTATCCATGAGCATGGTATGTTCTTCCATTTGTTTGTGTCCTCTTTGATTTCACTGAGCAGTGGTTTGTAGTTCTCCTTGAAGAGGTCCTTTACATCCCTTGTAAGTTGGATTCCTAGGTATTTTATTCTTTTTGAAGCAATTGTGAATGGAAGTTCATTCCTGATTTGGCGCTCTGTTTGTCTGTTACTGGTGTATAAGAATGCTTATGATTTTTGCACATTAATTTTGTATTCAGAGATGTGCTGAAGATTTTTATCCGCCTAAGGAGATACTGGGCTGAGACAACAGGGTTTTCTAAATATACAATCATGTCATCCGCAAACAGGAACAATTTGACTTCTTCTTTTCCTAACTGAATACCCTTGATTTCTTTCTCTTGCCTGATTGCCCTAGCCAGAACTTCCAACACTATGTTGAATAGGAGTGGGGAGTGAGGGAATCCCTGTCTTGTACCAGTATTCAAAAGGAATTTTTCCAGTTTTTGCCCATTCAATATGATATTGGCTGTGGGTTTGTCATAAACAGCTCTTATTATTTTGAGATATGTTCCATCAATACCAAATTTATTGAGCGTTTTTAGCATGAAGGGCTGTTGAATTTTGTCAAAGGCCTTTTCTGCATCTATTGAGATAATCATGTGGTTCTTGTCTTTGGTTCTGTTTATATGTTGGATTACGTTTATTGATTTGCGTATATTGAACCAGCCTTGCATCCCAGGGATGAAGCCCACTTGATCATAGTGGATAAGCTTTTTGATGTGCTGCTGAAATGGTTTGCCAGTATTTTATTGAGGATTTTTGCATCTATGTTCATCAGGGATATTGGTCTAAAATTATCTTTTTTTGTTGTGTCTCTGCCAGGCTTGGTATCAGGATGATGTTGGCCTCATAAAATGAGTTAGAGAGGATTCCCTCTTTTTCTACTGATTGGAATAGTTTCAGAAGGAATGGTATCAGGTCGTCCTTGTATCTCTGGTAGAATTCAGCTGTGAATTCATCTGGCCCTGGACATTTTTTGGTTGGTAGGCTATGAATTATTGTCTCAATTTCGGAGCCTGCTATTGGTCTATTCATGGATTCAGCTTCTTCCTGGTTTAGACTTGGGAGAGTATAAGTGTCCAGGAAATTATCCATTTTTTCTAGATTTTCTAGTTTATTGGCATAGAGGTGTTTATAGTATTCTCTGATGGTAGTTTGTGTTTCTGAGGGGTCGGTGGTCCTGAGTTCTACTTTGATTGCACTATGGTCTCAGAGACAGTTTGTTATAATTTCTGTTCTTTTACATTGGCTGAGGAGTGCTTTACTTCCAATTATGTGGTCAATTTTGGAATAAGTGTGATGTGGTGCTGAGAAGAATGTATATTCTGTTGATTTGGGGTGGAGAGTTCTGTAGATGTCTATTAGGTGTGCTTGGTGCAGAGATAAGTTCAATTCCTGGATATCTTTGTTAACTTTCTGTCTCATTGATCTGTCTAATGTTGACAGTGGGGTATTGAAGTCTCTCATTATTATTATATGGGAGTCTAAGTCTCTTTGTAAGCCTCTAAGGACTTGCTTTATGAATCTGGGTGCCCCTGTATTGGGTGCATATATATTTAGGTTAGCTCTTCCTGTTGAATTGATCCCTTTACCTATATAATATCCTTCTTTGTCTCTTTTGATCTTTGATGGTTTAAAGTCTGTTTTATCAGAGACTAGGATTGCAACCTCTCCTTTTTTTTGTTCTCCATTTGCTTGGTAGATGTTCCTCCATCCCTTTATTTTGAGCCTATGTATGTCTCTGCATGTGAGATGGGTCTCTTGAATACAGCAGATTGATGGGTCTTGACTCTTTATCCAGTTTGCCAGTCTGTGTCTTTTAATTGGAGCATTTAGTCCATTTACATTTAAGGTTAATATTGTTATGTGTGAACTTGATCCTGCCATTATGATATTAACTGGTTACTTTGCTCGTTAGTTGATGCAGTTTCTTCCTAGCCTCGATGGTCTTTACATTTTGGCATGTTTTTACAATGGCTGGTACTGGTTGTTCCTTTCCATATTTAGTGCTTCCTTCAGGGTCTTTTGTAAGGCAGGCCTGGTGGTGACAAAATCTCTAAGCATTTGCTTATCTGTAAAGGATTTTATTTCTCCTTCACTTATGAAACTTAGTTTGTCTGGTTATGAAATTCTGGGTTCAAAATTCTTTTCTTTAAGAATGTTGAATATTGGCCCCCACTCTCTTCTGGCTTGTAGAGTTTCTGCCGAGAGATCTTCTGTTAGTCTGATTGTCTTCCCTTTGTGGTTAACCCGACCTTTCTCTCTGGCTGACTTTAAGATTTTTTCCTTCATTTCAACTTTGGTGAATCTGGCAATTATGTGTCTTGGAGTTGCTCTTCTCAAGGAGTATCTTTGTGGCGTTCTCTGTATTTCCTGAATTTGAATGTTGGCCTGCCCTACTAGGTTGGGGATGTTCTCCTGGATGATATCCTGAAGAGTGTTTTCCAACATTTTTCCATTTACTCCTTCACTTTCAGGCACCCCTATCAGATATAGATTTCGTCTTTTTACATAATCCCATACTTCTTGCAGGCTTTGTTCATTTCTTTTTCTTCTTTTTTCTTTTTGGTTTCTCTTCTCGCTTCATTTCAGTCATTTGATCCTCAATCGTTGATACTCTTTCTTCCAGTTGATCAAGTCGGTTACTGAAGCTTGTGGATTTGTCACATATTTCTCGTGTCATGGTTTTCATCTCTGTCAGTTCGTTTATGGCCTTCTCTACATTAATTATTCTAGTGATCAGTTCTTCCACTCTTTTTTCAAGATTTTTAGTTTCTTTGCGCTGGGTACGTAATTCCTCCTTTAGCTCTGAGAAGTTTGATGGTCTCAAGCCTTCTACTCTCATCTCCTCAAAGACATTCTCTGTCCAGCTTTGATCCATTGCTGGCTATGAGCTGCGTTCCTTTGGAGGAGGAGATGTGCTCTTATTTTTTGTATTTCCAGCTTTTCTGCCCTGCTTTTTCCCCATTTTTGTGGTTTTATCTGCCTCTGGTCATTGATGCTGGTGACGTACTGATGGGGTTTTGGTGTGAGCGTCCTTTCCGTTTGTTAGTTTTCCTTCTACCAGTCAGGACCCTCAGCTGTAGGTCTGTTGGAGATTGCTTGAGGTCCACTCCAGACCCTGTTTGCCTGGGTGTCAGCAGCAGACGCTGCAGAAGATAAAATACTGCTGAACAGCAAGTGTACCTGTCTGATTTTTGCTTTGGAAGCTTCCTCTCAGGGGTGTACTCCACCTTGTGAGGCGTGGGGTGTCGGTCTGCCCCTAGTGGAGGATGTCTCCCAGTTAGGCTACTCAGGGGTCAGGGACCCCCTTGAGCATGCAGTCTGTCCGTTCTCAGATCTCAACCTCCATGTTGGGAGATCCACTGCTCTCTTCAAAGCTGTCAGACAGAGTCTTTTGCTTCTGCAGAGGTTTCTGCTGCTTTTTGTTATTGTTGTTGTTGTTGTTGTTGAGCTGTGTCCTGTCCCCAGAGGTGGAGTCTACAGAGACTCGCAGGCCTCCTTGAGCTGCTGTGAGCTCCACCCAGTTTGATCTTCCCAGGGTTTTGTTTACCTACTTAAGCCTCAGCAATGGCGGGCGCCCCTCCCCAGCCTTGCTGCTGCCTTGCAGTTAGATGGCAGACTGCTGTGCTAGCAATGAGGAAGGCTCCGTGGGTGTGGGACCCTCCTGGCCAGGTGTGGGATATAATCTCCTGGTGTGTCCATTTGCTTAAAGCACAGTATTGGGGTGGGTATTACCCGATTTTCCAGGTGTTGTGTGTCTCAGCTCCCCTGGCTAGGAAAAGGGTTTCCCTTCCCCCTTGCGCTTCCCAGGTGAGGCGATGCCTCATCCTGCTTCAGCTCTCACTGGTCGGGCTGCAGCAGCTGACCAGCAATGATTATCCGGCCCTCCCTAGTGAGATAAACCCAGTACCTCAGTTGAAAATGCAGAAATCACCTGTCTTCGGTGTCACTCGCACTGGGAGCTGGAGACTAAAGCTGTTCCTATTTGGCCACCTTGTTCCTGAATCCCATATTCCCTCATTTTCTTATGAGCCTATCCCTCTAGAGCAATCTGGACCCATTGTTTGCGTACAACTCCAGGGAACAACATCTAAAATGGTGCTTTAATCATTCAATTTTCTTCATCAAATCTGTCCAATTAAATTAAATTATTGCTTGAATTAGCAAATTATATCCATAAGTTCTACTGAGTAGCTGATTTTAGAACAACCTCTGAGTAAAACTCTAGTTCTTTTAGGCACACCTATTATTATTGTTTTTTAATGTGATTTTTCACTCTTTCTGAGTTTCCCAACCAGGGACTTACTTGATTTTATTGCTTTCACAACTCATGGTCAAATTCTCTCTTCATTCTTATTATATCACCTTTTATGATACACACTTTCCCCAGAAGTTACAATACTTTTGAGTCATCAGTTACAGTGAAATCCTCAAAGCTCCTTAAAAAATTTCTACAATCTAAGTTAAGTCTCTTTTAAAATTCTTCATCATGACTATTTAAAAATATTTCAATTATCCTCCAACATTCCATTCCCTTAACTCTGAGAAGGCCTTTTTCTTTGCCATCTTTTAAACAGATGTAGAAACCTTCAAACTGGAACTCACTCATATTTATATCAGCACACCTCTAGAAATCCTGTAATAATTTTTTCTTTCTTTCATAATAAGAAAACAAAGAATGTTTCTCTCCTAGTGACTAGAAAATTCCTGTCCTTTGTGCTGTGGGTCTTGTTGCTTTTTTTGCTTGGAAACCTTATTTCATTCATTATTCCTTTGCTCTGTAGTATAAATCCCTACAGCTTAAAAACAAACAATCATCTCTGCATTTAATACTCATTTCTAGTATACTGCCCACACATTTCTTAAAAGAGTTCTCTACATTAGCTGCTCCTCTGTTGCTTAATACATTTTGGATTGCACCCCAGTCACTAGACTGAATGGCTTAATTTTTAAAGATGATTAATAACCTTATTAGTGTCAAATGAAATAAACATTTTTAGTTTCAATGCATAATATGCTTAAGCACCCTTGTCATAAAATAATTTATTCTGTAGGTTTCTTTTCATCTTATTTATGAGTTACTTTTGCCTTCTTAAGTGCCTCTTATCCAGAATTCTTCTCTCACATATTCATTCAAAAACATTTTGTTATTATTATTATTATTATTATTATTTATTTTCAGTTGTTTTATCTTCTTTATCTACACACTTGCCTTAGGTGATCTTAACAATATTCTTCCAAGTACTATATGGTTATTATTTGAAATATCTCCCTACATTTGAGGTAAATATAGACCACTACTTACTGAATGTATTAATAAAGTAAATATCTACCTTTTCCCTAGAAAATATATTTTCAGCCTGTGTCTTTTTTTTTCTCAATATATGCAAAATTTTACCCAGTTCAGTTGTCCTGGGTGAATGCCTGGGTTTCCTTCCTAACATGTTCCATGTGCTTACCACCCCCATTCATGCAATGAATCAAAATATCCCCAGTAAGAATAATAATTTATGGAGTCCAACATGTTACAAGTAGACATTTTTAAAATTTTCTCTAACTGGCCTCATCTTGTTCTGTGGCAATCACTGGGAAAACTTGGCAACTGTGATATCTCCATATTTTCTGGCTTTAAAATTTTTAATTTCAGTTTTACTGCTAGTTCTTCTCTCTCCACTGGTCTTTCCTAATCCTTTTTAAGGATGATATTTGTGAGCAAAATTAAGGTTCTTGGGGAAGAACTTTATACCTAAACGCTGCCTCTGAACATCTGAGGGTCCACAGGGTAGGGTATTGAGCCAGTGTTGTCTATGGATATCCTGCCTTGGTGTATATTAATGATGTGTGGCTGATTGATCTGGTCACTGCTGGTATCTGCTGCTGAAACCAAGACTTCTGAGAGAGCATCTTTTTATGAGATTTGTTCACTTTGTAGCCTCCTTCTTCTGAACAAAGGTCTATTCTAATTTTTAAGTTATTTCAGAAACTATGAATTTGTTCTTCCAGCCTCTTCACAAAATTAAAGAGCCAAATAATTGCTGTGTTTTATGTGACTCCTTTAGGCTATCTTGGTTTCTCCCACAGCCATCCTTAAATTAGTGCAATTGTTGTCAACCTTATGTGATTAGCTTACCAGGGGATATGAAACATATCAAGAGGCATTCATAATTCTCATGATTAAAGTGGGATGCTACTGGTATCTAGTTAGTAGAAGCTAATGAGACTGCTAAAATATAAAACCCTACAATAAAAATAACAGCACCCTAGGAAGAAACAATTATGTGGACAAAAATGTTAATACCAAGGTAACAAGATTCTACTTCAGTGTCTTTGTGTCATGCAGGACTTGGTATTATATCAAATGCAGAGCTTCTTTGAGAGACTTCAAGACTACCCAAGCTGCCCTAGAGTAAGTGGGGAGCAAACCCCAGTATTCTCTGATTCATCTAAACTTATTTAAGTTTTTTTTTTTCCAGTTTCTAGTCTCTCTACCTCTCCACTCCATTCCCTCCATTCTGCATTCTTTCTGAAAAAGAAGAAGAAGAAGAAGAAGAAGAAGAAGAAGAAGAAGAAGAAGAAGAAGAAGAAGAAGAAGAAGAGGAAGAAGAAGAAGAAGAAGAAGAAGAAGAAGAAGAAGAAGAAGAAGAAGAAGAAGAAGAAGAAGAAGAAGAAGAAGAAAAAGAAAAAAGACAATCCTTCAAGATTATTGTTTAGTTATTAATTTTAATAAGGAGCTTGAGCATCTAAATTAAGCAACTGTTTTTTTGATCTAGGTGTTCCTCCTAACTCCTCAATCTGACTACCCACAAAGCAGTGATTTTCCCTATTCCTAATGTAATTTTCCAAATGCTCACAAGACTTTAAGCACTTTTACTTCAAGAACATTGTACTATTCACTTTTGTAACTCTGATCTTTACCTGGCACAGAAAAAGCACTTGAATAAATGTCAAGTGGAAGAATGGTGAGCAAGTGGCATTATATCCTGTATGGTCTCTTTCACATTTCTCTATGATTTTTTTTTCCTCTTCTTCTTCTTTGCTTTGTGACCACCACTTAATTAGCAGAGGGCAAGACACCTTAATCAGGATTTGTGGCTCTGGCTCCCTGACACTTCTCAACTGCTTTGCATCCTTGAGCAAGTTCCCTTTCTTTGGCATTGTTGTTATCTTGCACCTTCTGAGGCCACAGTCCAAGCTGTACCTTAGTCCCTTTTAACCATGGCTAGGGTGATTGGGACACAGGGCATCAAGTATTATTAAAGAAACAAATACTTATTAAAGAAACAAATGTGCAATTTCATTTTAATACTACATAAAATAATAGGAGTAAATCTTGCTTTCTCTGTGTAAATAATAATAGGAGTAAATCTCTGCTTTCTCTGTGATGTAGTTTTGTTGTGTTTCCACCCAAATCTCATCTCAAATTGTAGTTCCTATCATTGCCATGTGTTCTAGGAGGGACCCAGTGGAAGGTAATTGAATCATGGGGGCAGTCTCCCCCATGCTATCGTCATGATAGTGAGTAATTCCTCATGAGATCTAATGGTTTTGTGAGGGGCTTCTCCCTTTGCTCAGTTCTCATTCTTCTCTCTCCTTCTGCCTTGTGAAGAAGAACACGTTTGCTTCCCCTTCCACCATGATTGTAAGTTTCCTGAGGCCTTTCCAGCTCTGTGAAATGGACAATCAATTAAATTTATTTCCTTTATAAATCACCCAGTCTCAGGTATGTCTTCATAGCAGTGTGAGAATGGACTAACACAGTATATTGGTACTGGGAGTGGGGTGCTACTGTAAAGATACCCAAAAATATGGAAGTGATTTTGGAACTGGGTAATAGGAAGATGTTGGAACAGTTTGGAGGGGTCAGAAGAAGATAGAAAAATGTAGGAAAGTTTGGAAATTCTTAAATACTTAGAGGGCTTGGAGAGAGGGAAATGTCAGAAAGTTTTGGAACTTTCTAGAGACTTGTTGAATGCCTTTGACCAAAATGTCGATAGTGATATAGACAATGAAGTCCAGGCTAAGATAGTCTCAGATGGAGATGACGAATTTCTTGGGAATTGGAATAAAGTTGACCCTTGTTACACTTTAGAAAAGACTCAGGTGTCATTTTGCTCCTGCCCTAGAGATTTGTGGAACTTTGAACTTGAGAGAGATGATTTAGGGTATGTGATGGGAGAAAATTCTAAGTGACAAAACATTGAAGAGAAAGCAGAGCATAAAAGTTCGGAAAAATTGCAGCCTGACAATGCAATAGAAAAGAAAAATTCATTTTGTGAGAAAAAACTCAAGCCTGCTGCAGAAATATGCATAAGTAATGAGGAGCCAAATAGTAATACCAAGACAATGAAGAAAATGTTTCCTGGGCATATCAGAGACTTATGCAGCAGGCCCCTCCCATTCCAGGAGCAGAGGTCTAGGAAAGAAAATGGTTTTGTGGGCTGGGGTCCAGGGCCTCCCTGCTGTGTGTAGCCTAGGAACTTGATGCCCTGTGTCCCAATCACCCTAGCCATGGTTAAAAGGGACTAAGGTACAGCTTGGACTGTGGCCTCAGAAGGTGCAAGACCCAAGCCTTGGAAGCTTTCGCATGGTGTTAAACCTGAAGGTGCACCAAAGTCAAGAATTGAGGCTAGATTTCAGAGGCTGTATGGAAATGCCTCAATGTCCAGGCAGAAGTCTGCTGCAGGGGCAGAGCCCTCAGAGAGAACCTCTGCCAGAGCAGTGTGAAAGGGAAATGTGGGGTCAGAGCCCCTACACAGAGTCTTCACTGGAGCACGGCCTAGTGCATCTGTGAGAAGAGGGCCATGGTCCTCTAGACTGGAGAATGGTAGATCCACCTACAGCTTGCAACCATGGGCCTGGAAAAGCCACAGACACTCAACACCAGCCCATGAAAGCAGCCTGGAAGGAGGATGTACCCTGCAAAGCTATAGGGTCAGAGCTGCCCAAGACCATGGGAGCCCACCTCTTGCAATAACATGATTTGGGTTTGAGACATGGAGTCAATGGGGATGATTTTGGAGCTTTCAGATTTAATTTCTGCCTCTTTGGATTTCACATTTGCATAGAACATGTAGCCCAATTTGTTTGGGCCTATTTCTCCCATTAAGCAATGGTGTATTTACCCAATGCCTGTATCTCCATTGTATCTAGGAAGGAACTAACTTGCTTTTGATTTTACAGGCTCATAGGTAGAAAAGAACAGCCTTATCTCAGATGAGACTTTGGGCTTGGGCATTTGAGTTAATGCTGAAATGACTTAAGACTTTAGGGAAATGTTGGGAGGACATGATTGTGTTTTGAAACATGAGGACATGAGGTTTAGGAGGGGTCGGGGTGGAATTATAAGTTTTGGCTGTGTCTCCACCCAAATCTAATCTTGAATTATAGTTCCCATCATATCCCCATGCCACGGAAGGGACACGGTGGGGGGCAATTGAATTATGGAGACAGTTTGGGAAATGGGAGATTGGGAGAGAGGGCTGGTGCAAGATGGGCAAGATGGAAAGACAGAAGTTTCCATCTATTTTGCCCCCCTCCACCACCCCAGGATCACTAAATTCAACAACCATCTACATGAAAAAGCACCTTCATAAGAAACAAAAGCACCTTCATAAAAACCAAAAATCAGGTGAGATATCACAGTACGGGATATTAACTTCATATCACTGAAAGAGGCACAGAAAAGGGTAGAAAAGATCATCTTGAATTTCCAACATCACATCTCCCTTATCTGTCATTCTCTGAACAGTGCAAAGAGAGAATCTGTGTTTTTGGGAAGGGAGACTGGAGCAGTTGTGAGACTTTGGAGACTTTGTACTGAATTCAGTGCTTCCCTGTCACAGCAGAATGCAAAACCAGACTCAATTCAGCTGATGCCTGACCACAGAGAGAGCATTTAGACCAGCTCTATCCAGAGGAGAATCACCCATCCATGCGGTTGGAACTCGAATTTTGGCAAGCCTTGTCACCGTGGACTAAAGGCTCTGGGGCTTGAATAAACTTTAAAGGCAGTCTAAGCCACAAAATCTGCAACTCCTAGGAAAGTCTGAGTGCTGAGCTGGCTAAAAGTCAATGGATTTGGAGGACACACAACCTACTGAGACATTAGTTAGGGTGGCTAAGGAAGTGCTTGTGCCACCACTTTTCCAATCCCAGACAGCACAGCTCCCAACTCCCAGAGACCCCTTCCTTCCATGAGAGGAGAGGGAAGAGAAAACAGCACTTTCTCTTGCATCTTGAATACCAGCTCAACCACTGTAGGATAGGGTACTGGTCAGAGTCATGAGACTGCCATTCCAGGTTCTACTTCCTGAATGACAGTTTTAGACACACTATGAGCCATAAGGGAATTGTCTTGAAAAGAAGAATTCAGTCCTGGCAGGACCCATTACCTGATGAATAATATGCCTTTGGGCCCCGAATAACCAGCAGTGATACCCAGATAGTACACCATAAGTTTTTTTGAGACTCACTGGTTTCAGGTGAGATTCAGCACATTTCCAGCTGTGGTGGCTATGGTGAGAGAGTTGTTTTGCTTGAGAAAAGTAGAAGGAAAAGTAAAAGGGTCTTTGGCTGGTGGCTTAGGTACTAGTTAGGTCACAGGCGGCTGGCGTACCAAGAGGGACCTTAGAGTCTCTTATTCCAGGCCATGACTCTTGGATGGAATTTCTGGACCTACTCTGGGTCAGTGGGGAGCCCATTACCCATAAGGGTGAGTCCCAGGCTTGACAGCATTCACCACAACCTTACTAAAGAGACCATGGGCCTTAAGGGAACATTGATGGCAGCCCCACAGTACACCCTCTGGATCTGTGATAGTGATGGCCACAAAGTGAGGCTCCTCTGCCTTTGGAAAGCAGGAGAAGAATAGGAACTACTCTGTCTCATGGTTTGATGCCTGTGCAACCACAGTGCAGTAGAACAACAGGTAGATTTCTAAGGTTTTTGACTCCAGTCTCTGGCTCCCAGGTAGTATTTCTAGATCCGCCCAGAACCTGGGAGAACTCATCACCCTGAAGGAAAGGACACCAGACTACCTGGCTTTTACAACCCTAGGACCTTGAGCAAACACAGGAAGTAGCTAGATAGTAGTTATAGTAGGCCTTGTTTGAGACCCAGTGCTGTGCTGGCTTCAGGTCTGACACAAGCAGTCCCAGTATAGTAGTGGTCAAAGAGGTGTTTGTATTCCCCAACCCCAGCTCCAGCAACTCACAGACAGAGAGAGAGAGAAAGAAAGAATCTGCTTGTTTGAGAAAAAGTGAGGGAAAGGACGAAGCGTCTCTGGCCTAGTAATTCAGATAATTCTCCTTGATCTTGCTCAAGACCACCTCGGTGGTACCTCTATGAGTCTACAAGAACCATAGTGTTACTGGGCTTAGGGTGCCTGCTAATGCAGACGCAGATTAGATCACAACATCTAAGTCCTTTTGAATACCTGGAAAGACTTCCCAAGAAGGACAGATACAAATAAGCCTAGACCACAAAAACTAAAATGAATAATTAACTCCTCAATGTCCAGTCACTGACAAACATCAAAAAATATCAAGACTGTCCAGGAAAACATGATCTCACCAAAGGAACTAAATAAGTCACCCATCTTAGAGAAAAAGACATATGTTACCTTTCAGATAGAGAATTCAAAATAGCAATTTTGAGGAAACTCAAAGAAATGCAAGATAATACAAAGAAAGAATTCAGAATACTATGTGATAAATTTAACAAAGGATTGAAATTATTAAAAAGAGTTAGGCAAAAATTCTGAAGCTGAGAAATGCAATTGACATGCTGAAGAATGCATCAGAGTCTTAATAGCAGAAATGATCTAGCAGAAGAAATAATTAGTTAGCTTGAAGACAGGCTACTTGGAAATACAGTCAGAGGAGACAGAAGAAACAGAACAAAAAAGAATAAAGTACATCTATAAAATAACTTCAAAGGAACAAATCTAAGAGTTATTGACCTTAAAGTAGAGGTAGAGAGAGAGAGCTGTGTGTAGAAACTCCTGGGTGAAGTCATTGCAAAGTGGTCAAAATACAGTTCAGCAAAAAGAATTGACCAATGACACTATAAGTCTCAAAAAGGAATTTTTTTTTTTTTTTTTTTTTTTTTTTTTTTTTTATTAGAAAGAAAGAACATTGCAAAAGAGTGCAGTGGGGTGCCTCAGCAAGAGAAGACTGAGTGAACTATGGTGGCTTTTCCTTAGGAGCATTTATGGACCTTAAAGCAGGAGCTGAAGTGTAGTTTGCATGATAAGTGATGACATTTCTAGACATTTTGTTGCCTTAATGTCATCAAGATTTGCACAGTAAGTATTTTAGTCAAGGTTCTGTAGAGGGAGCTAATAGGACACACACACACAAACACACACACGCACACACACACGGGAGTTTATAAGTAGTACTAACTCACACAATCACAAGGTCCCACAATAGGCTGTCTGCTAGCTGAGGAGCAAGGAAGCCAGTCTGAGACAAAGGCTGAAAAACTTGGAGTTTGATGTTCAAGGGCATGAAGCATTCAGTATAGGAGAAAGATATAGGCTGGGAGCCTTTTCACATTTTTCTGTCTGCTTTATATCCTGGCTGCACTAGCAGCTGTTTATATAGTACCCACCCAGATTAAGGGTGGGTTTGCCTTTCCCAGCCGACTGACTCAAATGTTAATCTCCTTTGGCAACACCCTCAGAGACACACCCAGTATCAATACTTTGCATCCTTCAATCCAATCAATTTGGCACTCAGTATTAGCCATCACAAGTTTACTTTTTGTCAACTTGAACATATACATATTTCCTAAGATTGTACATAATCATCAGATAAAGACAATAGTAATATCATAAGTATTTCTTCAATCCAATCAATTTGACACTCAGTATTAGCCATCACAAGTTTAGTCTTTGTCAACTTGAACACATAAATATTTGCTAAGATTGTACATAATCATCAGATAGAGACAATAATAAGATCATAATTATTCCTAACATAATATAACTTTCCTTCATACAACCAGAAACACAGCAATCCTCAACTCAAATGCTATTACACAAAGTTAACAGTACTTAAATGCTGATATGAAGTCAATAAATCTTATGTCATATGATAAAGGAAAAAGGACGTAAAATGAAGGGTTTTTTTTTAGTAAAAGTGTATGCATACAAAATATGTTTTTCACAAAAGAAGAAGAAAATACTTATAACAATTGCAGTTCTTGTTTCTGCAACAGGTCGCATGGTTGTAGCTGCTATTGATGACTACCTTCTTCTACTACCCACTGTGTATTCTTTTTTTTCTTCAGCAAGCACCTCAACAGATCATGTTTTTTGTTGTTGTTGTTGTTGTTTGTTTGTTTATTTGTTTTGTCTGGTGGAGTGACCCAAACCTTCACTCCTGAAGGGCCATTTGTAGTCCTGCCTGGATTGGGCTGTTGTAGTTTTCCATTGACTTTAATCACAGGGCATGGTAATACAGGGCATTAGATGCCCTAATGGATCTCCTGTATTCCGCACATACTCTCATACTCTTCCTTATCTCAATTGTGGAGTAGTAGCTTGATTTCATCTTGATAGTAGAGTCAATCACCCCAGCCAACACTGGAACTCCATTCTTAACCTTTTGACTTCAAGGTAGGAGGATCCCAAAGTGTCCAGGTGGTAATATCAACTTCCGGTTTAAAGGAATTATTGTTGTGTATCCTGGTGGCAGAATTCCTCCCTCTGGAATGAAGACCTCTAGGCCAGCAAAGCATAATGACATGGGAGCAAGAAGCAAAAATTTTGCTAGAGGATCACTAGGGGTAGTAGTGAGTGATGCCACTTCCATTTCCACCCCTTAATACTGAATCCTGGCTATGGGAGAAACAGTACCATATATTTTATGCTGATTTAGAGCATATAGGACCTTCTGGAGAACTTTCCCCCAGCCCTGCAAAGTATTGTCATCTAGTTGGCATTGTAACTGTGACTTGAAAAGGCCATTCCAGGCTGAGCATGGTGGCTCATGCCTGTGATTCCAGCACTTTGGGAGACCAAGGTGGGAAGACCACTTGAAGCCAGGAGTTTGAGACTAGCCTGGCCAACATGGTGAAATCCCCTCTCTGAAAATGCAAAAATTAGCCAGGTGTGGTGGCATGTACCTCTAAGCCCAACTACTCAGGGAACTGAGGCAGGAGAATTGACTGAACCCAGGAGGCAGAGGTTGCAGTGAGGTGAGATCATGCCACTGCACTCTAGCCTGGGTAACAGAGTGAGTGGAGTGAGATCATATCTCCAAACCCCCCCCCCCACCCAAAAAAAAAAAAAAAAAAAAAAAGGCCATTCTGTTGTTTCATCAATCCAGCTGCTTTGGGATGAAGGAACCATGGTAAAACCACTGAATTCCGTGAGGATGAGTCCACTACCACACTTCTTTAGCCATAAAGTGAGTGCCTTGGTCAGAGGCAATGCTGTGTGTAATACCACAACAGTGGATAAGGCATTCCATGAGTTTACAAATTGTAGTCTTGGCAGAAGCATTTCATGTGGGATAGGCAAACCCATATCTGAAATAAGTGTCTATTCCAGTGAGGACAAACCTCTGCCCTTTCCATGATGGAAGAGGTCCAATATAATCAACCTGCCACCAGGTAGCTGACTCATCACCCTGAGGAACGGTGCCATATCAAGGGCTAAATGTTGGTCTCTGCTGTTAGCAAATTGGGCTTTCATCAGTGGCTGTAGCCAGGTAAGATTTGAGGAGTGAAAGTCCATGTTGCTGATCCCATTCATAACCTCTATCCCTACCACCATAGCCACTTTGTTTATGTTCACTGGGCAATGACAGGGGTGGCTGGGGAAAAAGGCTGAGTGGTGCCCACAGAATGGGTCATCCTATCCAGTTGAATATTAAAATCTTCCTCTTCTGAGATCACCCATTGGTGAACAGTAACATGGGATACAAATATCTTCACAGTTTTTGACAACTCAGAGAGGTGCATCCACCTATCTCTTCCCCAAATTTCTTTGTCACCAATTTTCCAATCGTGCTTCTCCTAAGTCCCTGGTCATCCAGTCAAATCACTGGCTACAGTCCATGAATCAGTATATAATCACACAAATGGCCATTTCTCCTTCCATGCAAAGTGCACAGGCAGATGCACTGCTCAAAGTTCTGCCTACTGGGAAGATTTCCCTTCACCAGTGTCCTTCAGGGATGTCCTAGAAAGGGGCTGCAGTTTTACAGCTGTCCGCTTCCAGGTAGTGCCTGCATATCACGTAGAACCATCTCTGAACCAGGCTCTAGTCTTCTCTTCTTCTTTCAACTAATTATAGGGAACTATTTATGTGGCCATTGGTGCAGGCTGGGGAAGAGAAAGCAAGGTGGAAGGAAAAGAGACCATGGACATTTGAACCACTTCCTCATGTAATTTACTTATGCCTTCAGGACCTGTCCGAGCCTGATCAAGTATATACCACTTCCATTTCATGATGGAATGCTGCTGTGCATGACTCATTTTATGGCTAGATGGGCCAGAAAGCACCCAGTTCATTATAGACAGTTCAGATTATATGGTGACTTGATGACCGATATCAAATTTTCAATTTCCACTGAAGCTCAGTAACAGGCCAAGAGCTGTCTCTCAAAAGGAGAGTAGTTATCTGCAGAAGATGGACAGTAGTTATTTGCAGAAGATGCCTTGCTCCACAATTCTTGAGGCCTTCACTGTGATTCACTTCTGGGAGTATGCCAGAGGCTCCAAACAGCATCCTTATCTGCCACTGACATTTTAAGCACCATTAGGTCTGTTGGTCATATGGCTCAAATGGCAGAGCAGCTTGCACAGCAGCCTGGGCCTGTTGCAGAGCCTTCTCCTGTTCTAGAGCTCACTCAAAACTGGCAGCCTTTTGGGTCACTCAATAAATGGGCTGGAGTAACACAACCAGATGAGGAAGGGTTTGTCTCCAAAATCCAAATAGGCCCACTAGCATTGTGTCTCTTTTTTGGTTGTAGTAGAGGCCAAATGTAGCAACTTATCTTTCACCTTAGAAGGAATATCTCCACAGGCCCCACACCACTATACCCCTAAAAATTACACTGAAGTAGAAGGTCCCTGAATTTTAGTCAGATTTATTTCCCATCGTTTGCCATCCAACTGTCTCACCAATAAATCCAGTTTGTTTGCTACTTCTTGCTCACTGGATCCAATTAGTATAATGTCATAAATAAAATGGACCAGTGTGATATCTTGTGGAAGTGAAAGTGATCAAGATGTCTCCAAATTAGATTTATGACACAAAGCTGGAGAGTTGATATACCCCTTAAGTAGCACAGTAAAGATATATTTCTGGTCTTGCCAGCTGAAGGCAAATTGCTTCTGGTGGGTCTTATGGACAGGAATGGAGAAAAAGGCATTTTCCAAGTCAATGGCTGCATACAACAAACTAGGAAATGTGTTACTTTGCTTAAGCAAAGAAACCATATCTGGCACAGCAGCAGCAATTGGAGTCATCACTTGGTTATGGTTTTGATAATCCACTGTCATTCTCCAAGATGCATCTGTCTTCTGCAAAGGACAAATGATAGAGTTGAATGGGGGATGTGGTGGGAATTGCCACCCCTGCATCTTTGAAGTCATTGATCGTGGCACTAATCTATGCAATGCCTCTAGGGATGTGATATTGTTTTTTCTAGGTAGAAGCAGCTCTAATGGCTTCCATTTGGCCTTTCCAACCAAAACGGCCCTTATCTTACCAGTCAGGGAGCCAGTGTGAGGGTTCTTCCAGCTGTCAAGTATGTCTGCCAATTATGCATTCTGGCAATGAAAATGACAACAGGATGAGTCCAGGGACCCATTGGACCCACTGTAAGTCAGACCTGAGCTAAACCTCCATTAATTACCTGACCTCCATAAGCCTCTACTTTAACTGGAGAACCACAATTATGTTTGGGGCCCACTGGAATCAATGTCAACTCAGAGCAAGTGTCCACTGGTCTATGAAATGTCCAATAATTTCCCTTTTGCAAGGCACAGTTATCTTGGTGAAAGGCTGGAGGTCTCCAGGGAAAGATGGGAGAAAGATTAACAGCATTATCGGTAGTGTAGTGGGGGACTTCCTCAAGGGGACCCAGCATTGCATTCATTCAAGGGTTCTGGGTCTGTAAACTGGCTCAAGTGTGGAAATTGACTGACGGACTGGGATTCTGTTTTCATAATTCAAATTAGTCTTTTGTCCATCTGACCTGCAAGTTTTCTGCTTATATAAATTAAATAGAAATGTAGTGGGTTTCCTATCAATTTCACTTCTAGGAACACTGTGATTAGTTAGCTAGTGCCAGATCTTTACATGAGTCAGACTATTCTGATTGCTGTTTGTCCTCTGCTGTCCATTATGGTAGCTATGCCCATCTTGCCTTTAATGGTTGAGTACCGCCACTTGTCTCCTGCCACCTTGGGATCCAATTATTCCCATTGTGTTTAAATTTTGTAGTTGAGTGACTGCAGTTCTCACATTAGATCTGACATACAGAGAAGATAAATTACAGGGCTCTTCAAAAATGCAGGTATTGCCCTCACAAATCTATTTTGCAAGGCATTGGTCAAAAGTATATCTTCTGGACCCCCCAAGCTGGGATGAGTAGATCTAAAGTGACTAATCCACTCTACCATCTCAATCTCCGTAAGCCTTTGGATCCCTTCCTCTACATTAAACCAAGAGAGATCGAGCATTTCCAGCTTATTCACAGTGGGCCACGTTTTAATCTATATTTCAGCTAAGCAAGCAAATAAACTGTTACAACCTTTTATAACTCCCCAATCTGCAACATAAATGCAGAGTACCTACTTAGTGGGCCCAAATCAAAAAATTCAGCCTGATCCAACTCTGTGTTCCTTCCACCATTATCTCACACCTGTAATATCCATTTCCATGTCTGTTCTCCAGATTTCTGCTTATGTAAATTAGAAAACTCAAGCAGTTCTTTGCAAGCACAGTGAACCTCCTCATGGGTTACACTCTGAATCTCACCTCTAGGGGCCCACTGGAACTTTAGTTATAGGTCTAAAAGCAGACAGGGATGTTGGGGGTGGCTTCTGGGGAGAATCGGCACTGTCTTGCCTGTCAACTGCCTCACGGAATCAACAGGCCATCACTGTTGCCTCAGGCAGCACACAATTTATCCCTTCAGACAAAAGTGGAAAGGCTGATGGCAGCGTTAGTTGGGGAAGGGATGTTGCCCCTGCTGGGCATGGGGATGCTGTCTTTTTCTGGCAAGAAAAGTTCTTCAGAGTTCACAAGCTCAGTGTCCCCCGTTTCATCAGGGTCCTCCCACACATCCCCATTCCTAGTTCCAGTATCCTATTGTTTTCCAGTAAATGCCCTCACTTTAACAGTAGACACCTGGCGAGTGTGTGCATGCATCTTTCATTGCAAGTCAGTCACTTTCATGATAAGAGCTTGCATCTGAATTTCCACAATTTCAACTATTTCTCTAAAGGAGATAAAACTCTTATTCAGGTTAATCTCAGCAGATTTGAAGATCAGTATCTGCTTCTGAAGCTGGGAGTTAGAATCTCTGAGTTCATCATTTATTTTCATCACTTTGTCCAGTGAACTTAGCAGCAACCAACCAGCTTCTTTACATTCCTTGGTTCTCCACATATGGTCAAAGGTATTGTGTATAGAGTCACTAAACTCCTTGTCTCTCATGAGTGGTGAATCAGTAGTGTCATATGCATTTATTTTGCCCACCTCTCTAAACAGTTCATGCCAAAGATTACCAGTGCTCTCCATACTATTAGAAACAGAGTCCTTAGCATTTGGGGGTCTAATCGTATTAAGCAGCCAACTCCAGAAACCCCAAAAGCAATGAAAGAACTCCATCCTTAATATTCTCTTCCTCTAGAACCACTCCTGATACCAAAATCTGTATTAGTCAGGGTTCTCTAGAGAGAAAGAACTAATAGGATATATAAAAAGGAGATTTTATTAAGTAGTATTAACTCATGTGATCACATGATCACAAGGTCCCACAATAGACTGTCTGCAAGCTGAGGAGCAAGGAAGCCAGTCCAAGTGCCAAGGCTGAAGAATTTGGAGTCTGATGTTCCAAGTCAGGAAGCTCAGGAGAAAGATGTAGGCTGGGAAGCTAGGCTAGTCTAGCCCTTTCACATTTTTCTGCCTGCTTTATGTCCTGGCTGTGCTGGTAGATGATTATATGGTGCCCATCAAGATTAAGGGTGGATCTCCCTTTCTCAGCCCACTGAATCAAATGTTAATCTCTTTCGGCAACACCCTCACAGGCACACCCAGTATCAATACTTTGCTTCCTTCAATCTAATCAAGTTGTCACTCAGTATTAACCATCACAATGAGTTTCAGCATGTATGCATTCTGGAGATATATAAAAATTCTAGTTACTTAAAAATTTTGGCCGGGCACGATGGCTCATGTTTGTAATCCCAGCACTTTGGGAGGCTGAGGCGAGTGGATCATGAGGTCAGGAGATTGAGACCATCCTGGCTAACATGGTGAAACCCCGTCTCTACTAAAAATCCAAAAAAAAAAAAAAAAAAAAAAAAAAATAAGCCAGGTGTGGTGGTGGGCCCCTGTAGTCCCAGCTACACGGGAGGCTGAGGCAGGAGAATGGCGTGAACCCAGGATGCAGAGCTTGCAGTGAGCCAAGATCGTGCCACTGCACTCCAGCCTGGGAGACAGAGCAAGACTCCGTCTCAAAAACAAACAAAAAAATTAAGTTGAAAACAGGCCTGGAACCTGGTGACAATTTTGGATAATAGAAAATCTAATATATTCTCAATTCCTCAAATAACGAATATTTTTGTCTCCAGATGGCCTGCTTGATGATCACCAGGTGGTCTTTGCTCTCTTCATTATACTTCTGGGTTATTCAGAGGAGTTTTTTTGTTTGTTTGTTTGTTTCTGAGGCCAGCTTGATGATCATCAGGTGATCTTTGCTGTCTTCAGAAAGTTTATTCAAATAAATGCTAACAGAATTTCCCAAATTCAGAAAAATAAATCAATATCCAGATACAAGAAGTTGATAGATCACCAAGTAGAGTGAACCCAAAGAAGACTACCTTAAGACATTTGATAATCAAACTCTGAAAGGTCAAGGATAAATAAAGGGTCCTAAAAACAGCAAGAGTAAAGAAACAAGTAATACACAAAGGAGCTCCAATTCTTCTCGCAGCAGACTTCTCAGTGGAAATGTTGCAGGCCAGGAGAGAGTGCTATGACATATTTAAAGTGCTAAAGGAAAAAACAAACAAACAAACAAAAAAACAAAAACAAAAGAAAACAAAACAAAACCCTTTTATCCTTGAATAGTATATCCAATGAAAATACCCTTCAAACATGAAGGAGAAATAAAGACTTCCACAGACAAACAAAAACTGAGGGATTTCATCAACACCAGATACGTCCTACAGAAAATGCTAATGAGTGCTCTTTAATCTGAAAGAAAATGATGTTAGTGAGCAATAAGAAGTCATCTGAAGGTACAAAGCTCACTGGTAATAGTAAGTACACAGAAAAACTGAATATTGCAAGATTATAATTGTGGTGTGTAAACTACACTTATCTTAACTAGAAAGACTAAAAGGTGAACCAATCAAAAAATAATTACTACAACAACTTTTCAGAGGCAGTACAATAAGATATAAATAAAACAGCAAAATGTTAAAAATCAGGAGGAAGAAGTTAAGTTATAGAGATTTTTTATTAGTTTATTTTGCTTGTTTGTTTATGCAGACAGTGTTAAGATGTTATCAGCTTAAAGGAATTGATTGTAAGATTGTATTTGAAAGCCTTATGGTAACCTCAAATCCAAAAAAAAAAAAAAAAAAATACGATGAATACACAAAAAATAAAAGCAAGAAATTAAATTTTACCACCAGAGATAATCATCTTTACTAAAAGGAAGAGAAGAAGGATGGAAAGGAGGAAGAGAAGATTGCAAAACAATGAGAAAATCATTAATAAATGGCAGGAGTAAGTCCTTACTTATCAATGATAACATTGAATGTAAATAGACTCATCTCTCTAATAAGAAATGATTATACACAGTAAGTGGCTAAGTGCATGTAACATACTTACAAGAGAGTTTGACTCACAGTAATTGAGACACAAATCATAGTCCAAGTATAATTTTTAGCTCTGTTTACTAGTATATCTTTGTCTCACTCATTTCATCATATTCTTTTTTTTTTTTTTTTTTTCTCTTTGTGGCTCTCCTTCTTCCTCTCTCTCTTTCTCATTCTTTTACTCTTATTTCTTATGTCCTCCCCTTTATTCTCTCTCCTGGTTCTCCCTTGAATGATTTTACTTCTTACACTGATCATTTAAGAGCCTAGATGGTTGTATTGTTAACAAGCATTTTCAGTTGGACCCATCTCCAGACAGAGGAGAAACTATCAGAATTTAATAGGTTATCTGACTTTGTTCTTTATTTATAGGATGACATAATCTGTTTGTCTTACATTATGTCTATTTCTCTTCTACTATTATACATCGAACTTGCTATCCTGCCATGTGGATTTTCTTCTGCTATTTGCTCTCTAGAGTTTCTCTTTATTAACAAAGTCTGATAAAATACAAATGTCTCAATGCTGTAAGAGAGGCTTCCTTCTTTGCTATCCTATTCCAGTCATTATCTTATCTCATCCAGGCGCCAAAGAAGAATAATTATAAGGCAGGCAATAGGCTTCAAAACCTGCATTATTAACAAAGTTGAAACTGATAGTGTCTTATAAATATACATGGATAATAAAACTTAAATGTGAGTGTTGCTACTCTCCTTAGTTTCATCACAAGAAATCACTCAGGAGCTACTCTTCTTCAAAGGAGATACACGTTTCCCCAAAGAGTCCCTGTCGTAAACATGGGTCTTATTCCAGGTATTAAGGTATTGTTATATTGTTACCTTACAGACTATCTCTTTGGACAATATTTACGGTCTGTTGCTTGAACCTCTCCCAGTATTTTGTTGTTGAGAAATGGTTATTCCCAAACATGTCTTTCCCACTAGGACCCAAAATGTATCTATTATTACAAATATTATTACAAACTTCAGACCCTCTTTAGGTAGACAGATCAGAGAATACACAATCTAAATTAATTTTTCAGGAATATATTTAATAAATAGTTTCAAAGCCTCAGGGATAACCTGATTCTCTTATTGTCAAGAGAGACAAATTTATCAGTAAATTGATTTCTGGAATTAGTGACTTAATGATAACCTAAAATTATTGGAATAAAGATTACTTGATTTTTATTTCAGTAAAATAATTTTTATTTTTCAAGCAAAATATTTAGAGAAACTAGGTTGTGGGGACTGGGACATCTCAGTTGACCATAGTTGAAGTTGAGTGATTTGGACTTCCATCAGACAACACAGTCTCTATTGGTAGCTGTCTTAGGCACTCTTTCCTGTCCCACAGCTGAGCAGAATTCAAACGATCATCAGCCATCTCCAAACACTAACTTTTTATGGTAATTAGAGCCAAATGTTTTGTGAATAACAACAGAAATTTCTGAAGCAGATTGAAAAGTATTGATTTAGTCTAAATCCTGTATTTTAAATAACAAGCCGTTGGTACATATACATTATTAAGTGACTTATTTAAGATTAAAAAATAGCAGCATGACTCTTTCTATCATATTATTCAGCTCATCCTTTGACAGTCTCTGCATGATTACCCTGCCATGAGAATTAAGGGTTATAAGATATTTAGCATGTACAGATTAAAAAGTCAGGTCTGCATGATATGCTTCTTCATTTTTATGATTTTAGGTGGCTAATAAATACCACTGAGCTATGATGCTGAGATAAATATTATTTTCTGCCATTGTGGTGATTTCATAAAAGTGCACCAAGACCCTGCTCTGTGTGGTACATTCTCCTTTAGCTTTTTCAGAAATGCTTGAACTCCAGTGAAAAAGTGATTAACCTAGAATACTCCTCTTTCTAAATTAGATATTAATTAAGTGGAAACTTTATATTGTAAGAGAGGAAGAGAAATATTTTTTAACTAGTAAGACTTAATCGAAAACAAGTTGTGTTCACTAAAACTAAGTTATTTTTCTTTGAAGAGTTAAACTATTTCTAACAATATTTTGCTATATGCTTTTATGATTATTACATATATAGAAAATATTTTACTTTTTGTGTATGTTGAAGCAATAATAAACAAGATATAAATTAAAAGAACAGCAACCATAGCAGAAGCTTAGCATTAGCTGCAAGGTATTTCCCACAGTAAGATATAACAGTTACAACATTTTCAAATCAAACTCTTATGTTTACTGTGCTTTGCTTGGCTTCTCACCCTTTGTAATTCACTTTTAGATATTCAGCCTTGATATAGTTATCTGTAGTCACTAAATATCTCATGATTCTCACTTCATATCATAAATTTCTCAAGTATATTTGAGAGTTAAAAAGAAAATGACATCAGGAAAAAAGATCTAGCCAAGCATATATATGTGTGTGTGTGTGTGTATGTATATATACAATTGTACATAAATACATACAATTGCATATATAAATACATATAATTATATATGTAATTATACATGTACACCTCAAAAACTGACATAATAGAATTCTTCTAATTTTATCTTGTTTTCTTTTAACAATCTTGCCATTAACCTTTAAAAAAAAGTTGCAAAGTGATAAATATGTGGCATTTTACTATAGCATCAATGAGTATGTTATGCATAATCTATCTATAGATTGTTCCATGAGTGCTTTTTAATGACTCCAAATAAGAAGTTGGCAGGTATAAAACAAACTGAAATAAAAGCCTCTGGCAAAATGTTGATGTTTTTATCACAGCTCATGTGAAAAATAAGCACTACTAGTGGTTTATGACAGTCCCGTAAGAAAACCTTACATGGAATATGAAATATAAATTTAAAAATGACAGAAACCTAAGTTAAAGAACATTCAACTTCAGTACCATATTTTCAAAGTTTGTTTGCCCATACCTTTCCTGTCATATTTAACTGAAATAATATTTGATGAGCAGATAAGGAAAATACATAAATAGAGCTTTTGGTAGCTGACTTTAACACAATTACTGAGCACGTTAACATTAAAACAAGACAATCTACATTGGCAATCCAATCAGAATCAGAACATTAATCATTTCCCATTAAATTTTACTGCCTTTACTTCATATTGCGTTCTTTTTTTTCTTCTTCTTCTTCTTCTTTTTTTTTTTTTTTTTTATGGTAGGTTTATTTGTTTCCCTCCTCACTTTTCATTCTTTTCCGTGAAAGCCACAAGTAGTAGCATTGTTATGAATTCATATTCAATAAATTGCTTATCAATCTCTCTTTCAAATAATAATATTCAGTATTTTTGGTACCGTAAATGTGTAACTGATATACACATAATTTAATTCTAACTGATTAAAACTGTAATTACTTTCCCTAAAATGTAAAAAAAAGCTTTTAATTAGGCTATTTGCTAAATGTTCTCTTTCTTAACACTAGTTTGTACACATAGTTCTGAAATGCACTCCTTAAATTGGCTTAAAACTTGTTATCTTTAGTATTATTAAATATTTTTTTTTTGTTTTGGCATGTATTTCCATTGCACTTTTCTTGTGTGCATTCGTGTGTAAAACTTACCATAAATGGGAATGTATTTTTTTGTAGTGATAAACCATAGGGATGTATTTGTGTAACTTATGTAATGGATAATGTATGTCATCCATTTTAACAAAACACATTAATCTTCTCCAAAACTCTGAATGCTTTTCTAAGTATGGCATACTTTTCCCTAGATGATTTCACATAAGGTTAATTTCATGTATTCCATGAAAATCGCTTTGGCACTTTCTCTTTGTGACATACAATATAATAGCACCATAAAGATATAGACATGTCAGTCTGAGGTGACAGAGCTAAAATTATATATAAGAAATTGCCCAAACACAGATCACTTGTTTGTTCTATAGTTTAGTAGTTTCATTTTTTATTGACAAAGGGGAACATAAAACTAGGAAGGCTGTTTTATGTTGGTGTCTTTTGTAGGTTATCCTTACAAATTACAGATCCTTCTTCTCTTTACTTTAAACTGTCAGATATCCCACTGAGTCTTCCTGTGGATGCCTCATTGAAAGTATCTCCATGTGTTTCTGAGTGATGTGAAATCCATGAGTTGAAAATACATAAATTACTTCTTTTTACTGGAGGACTTGCATATCTCCAGAGTTCAGAGGTAAATGTGTTTTCCAATATATACATTATTTAAATAAAATGAGATGATGGCAGAATGCGTTACTTCAATTAAATTTAATTTGACTCAATTAGAATTAACTCATCACCTTTTATGTACAAAGCAAAATTTTGAAGTAGTTTTCCCAGTCAAAAAAGAAAAAAAGAACACAAAACTACAATCTTTTTATCTCTATCAAAAATGAGGCAGTCACAGTTCATAAGAGATGTTGAACAAAACTGAAATAAGAACAATGGAATTAAAGCTGATGAAAGTATTGAAAGGTTTCCCAATCCATAATTTCAAAGTGAAGTAATAAAATAGAAGTAAAAGAAGCATAGAAATTGGACATTTGATAAGTTTTGTAATAGTATCAAGCAAAAACTGAAAATCACAAATAACAGGATAATCAATACTTAAATGCATGTCATTACTAAAATATATCATAAATGACGATTATATTTATATCCATTCACATCAGCAAATACACATTGAGAAAATTAACACCAATCTGAAAGCAGAAATTTGAACTTTTGTCTTAACATTGAATCCTTTAACTGAAAACTTATAGTCATCAATTTAACTTTACAAGGTTGCTTTGTAAGATGCATTGAAAAGTGTATTAGTGTCAATTTTATGTCCATTAAACTGGTTCTTATTAAAATTTTTAAGTCTTAAGTGGGAAAAAAAATTACAACTTCTGATGCTTCACGTGTATTTTTCTCCTTAAGTGTGAAAAATAAATTTCTTTTTGGTTTTGTCGTTGATGTTACTGTTTGGATTAATAACAGAAAAAAATAACAACTTAGAGCTTAACTTTCCTGATTTTATTTCCAAGAGGCACTGAGAAATAAGAAAGGGTGCTAGCTTTGAAATGATGCAGATGGATGTTATATTCCAAGTTTAGCCAGTTGAACAAGTTTTAGACTTAGGTCAAGTTATGTACCTTCTCTTTACTTTGTAGGGTTATTTGCTATAAAGCATTAATAATCCTTCTGAGTGTTCAAGGGAACAGTAACATTAGAGCTCTTTTACAATCCATAATGGGACCAGTTATGAAAGAAGATTTAGAGAAATGAAGAACCAAACATATTAATCAATATAAAAAAATAATAGTATTGATAATGGCTAACACTTAGATATCATATGTATTTTGCTTGGATCTCTTCTAATTGCTTTGCATATATCAACTAATTTAATAAGCACCCAAATCTCTTTATCTTAATCATACCAAATTTGCTTGTAAAACCAAGATGTGATCTACTGCTGAGCATTGCTCAGCAATACCATAAGCTTTTAAAACTGGCCACCTCCCCACCCCACCCACAATCTCCTCATATTGAAATTATTTATTTCATCACAAGCCATACTGGACAATGGTAGAATTCTCATATTGATGAAGCACTCATTCATAGTTGATGAGAAAAGAAGGGCAATCCTTAAGAAATGTTGCTCCATAAAAAACTTGACTTTCTGTTCTCCCTCTTACCTCTCAGGTAAATGACGCTTTCTCATATGGAAGTATGTGATGTATGGAGGGAAACAAGGAGGCTGAATTATTCCTCACATATAATTCTCTATTCCTTGGGAATATGAGTAATGGAGCATAAATATTCCCTCCAAAGAATCTGTATTCAATAAATTGAACTTAATAATTTGGACAAGTCCACAAATATTTCAGAACACTTTAATTTGTAGATACATAATTTTTCTGGCTTACTTTTTGTTTTATTTTATTTTATTGATTCCAACTTTTTACTTTAGGTTCAAGTGGTACATGTGGAGGTTTGTTATATGAATAAATTCTGTGTCATCAGAGTTTGGCATACACAATTTTGTTACCCAGGCAATCAACGTAATACCCACCTGACAGGTGGTTTTCTTTATTTCTTTTAATTTTTATTATTTATTTATTTACTTTTATTATACTTTAAGTTCTAGGCTGCATGTGCACAACGTGCAGGTTTGTTACATATGTATACTTGTGCCATGTTGGTGTGCTGCACCCATCAACTCGTCAGCACCCATCAGCTCGTCATTTACATCAGGTAAACTCCCAATGCCATCCCTCCCCCCTCCCCATAATAGGCCCTGCCTGGTGTGTGATGTTCTCCTTCCAGAGTCCAAGTGATCTCATTGTTCAATTACCACCTATGAATGAGAATATGCGGTGTTTGGTTTTCTGTTCTTGCGATAGTTTTGCTGAGAATGATGGTTTCCAGCTGCATCCATGTCCCTACAAAGAACATGAGCTCATCCATTTTTATGGCTGCATGGTATTCCATGGTGTATATGTGCCACATTTTCTTAATCCAGTCTGTCACTGATGGACATTTGGGTTGATTCCAAGTCTTTGCTATTGTGAATAGTGCCACAATAAACATACGTGTGCATGTGTCTTTATAGCAGCATGATTTATAATCCTTTGGGTATATGCCCAGTAATGGGATGGCTGGGTCATATGGTATTTCTAGTTCTAGATCTTTGAGGACTTGCCATGCTGTTTTCCACAATGGTTGAACCAGTTTACAATCCCACCAACAGTGGAAAAGTGTTCCTATTTCTCCACATCCTCTCCAGCACCTGTTGTTTCCTGACTTTTTAATGATTGCCATTCTAACTGGTGTGAGATGGTATCTCATTGTGGTTTTGATTTGCATTTCTCTGATGGCCAGTGATGATGAGCATTTTTTCATGTGTCTGTTGGCTGTATACATGTCTTCTTTTGAGAAATGTCTGTTCATATCCTTTGTCCACTTTTTGATGGGGTTGTTTGCTTTTTTCTCGTAAATTTGTTTGAGTTCTTTATAGGTTCTGAATATTAGCCCTTTGTCAGATGAGTAGATTGCAAAAATGTTCTCCCATTCTGTAGGTTGCCTGTTCACTCTGATGGAAGTTTCTTTTGCTGTGCAGAAGCTCTTTAGTTTAATGAGATCCCATTTGTCAATTTTGGCTTTTGCTGCCGTTGCTTTTGGTGTTTTAGACATGAAGTCCTTGCCCATGCCTATGTCCTGAATGGTATTACCTAGGTTTTCTTCTGGGGTTTTTATCGTTTTAGGTCTAACATTTAAGTCTCTAATCCAACTTGAATTAATTTTTGTATAAGGAGTAAGGAAAGGATCCAGTTTCAGCTTTCTACTTATGGCTAGCCAATTTTCCCAGCACCATTTATTAAATAGGGAATCCTTTCCTATTTCTTGTTTTTCTCAGGTTTGTCAAAGATCAGATGGCTGTAGATGTATGATATTATTTATGAGGGCTCTGTTCTGTTTCCTTGGTCTGTATTTCTGCTTTGGTACCAGCACCATGCTGTTTTGGTTATTGTAGCCTTGTAGTACAGTTTGAAGTCAGGTAGCGTGATGTCTCCATCTTTTTTCTTTTGACTTAGGATTGTCTTGGCAATGCAGGCTCTTTTTTGGTTCCATATGAACTTTAAAGCAGTTTTTTTTTTTTTTTTTTTTTTTTTCCAATTCTGTGAAGAAATTCATTGGTAGCTTAATGGAGATGTCATTGAATCTATAAATTACCTTGGGCAGTATGGTCATTTTCACAATATTGATTCCTTCTATCCATGAGCATGGTATGTTCTTCCATTTGTTTGTGTCCTCTTTTATTTCACTGAGCAGTGATTTGTAGTTCTCCTTGAAGAGGTCCTTTACATCTCTTTTAAGTTGGATTCCCAGGTATTTTATTCTCTTTAAAGCTATTGTGAATGGAAGTTCATTCATGATTTGGCTCTCTGTTTGTCTGTTACTGGTGTATAAGAATGCTTGTGATTTTTGCACATTGGTGTTGTATTCTGAGACTTTGCTGAAGTTTCTTATCAGCTTAAGGAGATTTTGGGCTGAGACAATGGGATTTTCTAAATATACAATCATGTCATCTGCAAACAGGAACAATTTGATTTCTTCTTTTCCTAACTGAATACCCTTTATTTCTTTCTCTTGCCTGATTGCCCTAGCTAGAACTTCCAACACCATGTTGAATAGGAGTGGTGAGAGAGGGCATCCCCGTCTTGTACCAGTTTTCAAAGGGAATGCTTCCAGTTTTTGCCCATGCAGTATGATACTGGCTGCAGGTTTGTCATAAGTAGCTCTCATTATTTTGACATATGTTCCATCAATACCGAATTTATTGAGAGTTTTTAGCATGAACAGCTGTTGAATTTTGTCAAAAGCCTTTTCTGTATCTATTGAGACAATTATGTGGTTTTTGTCTTTGGTTCTTTTTATATGCTGGATTATATTCATTGATTTCCGTATGTTAAACCAGCCTTGCATCCCAGGGATGAAGCTCGTTTGATCATGGTGGATAAGCTTTTTGATGTGCTGCTGGATTCGGTTTGCCAGTATTTTGTTGAGGATTTTTGCATCGATGTGCATCAGGGATATTGGTCTAAAATTCTCTTTTTTTGTTGTGTCTCTGCCAGGCTTTGTATCAGGATGATGTTGGCCTCATGTAATGAGTTAGGGAGAATTCCCTTTTTTTCTATTGATTGGAATAGTTTCAGAAGGAATGGTTCCAGCTCCTCCTTGTAACTCTGGTAGAATTCGGCTGTGAATCCGTCTCATCCTGGACGTTTTTTGGTTGGTAGGCTATTAATTATTGCCTCAATTTCAGAGCCTGCTATTGGTCTATTCAGGGATTCAACTTCTTTCTGGTTTAGTCTTAGGAGAGTGTAAGTGTCCAGGAAATTATCCATTTCTTCTAGATTTTCTAGTTTATTTGTGTAGAAATGTTTATAGTATTCTCTGATGGTAGTTTGTATTTCTGTGGGGTTGGTGGTGATATCCCCTTTATTATTTTTTATTGCATCTATTTCATTCTTCTCTCTTTTCTTCTTTATTAGTCTTGCTAGTGTTCTATCAATTTTGTTGATCTTTTCAAAAAACCAGCTCTGGGATTTGTTGATTTTTTGGAGAGTTTTTTGTGTCTCTATCTCCTTCAATTCTGCTCTGATCTTAGTTATTTCTTGCCTTCTGCTAGCTTTTGAATGTGTTTGCTCTTGCTTCTCTAGTTCTTTCAATTGTGATGTTAGGGGGTCAATTTTAGATCTTTCCTGCTTTCTCTTGCGGGTATTTAGTGCTATATATATTCCCTCTACACACTGCTTTAAATGTGTCCCAGAGATTCTGGTATGTTGTATCTTTGTTCTCATTGGTTTCAAAGAACATCTTTATTTGTGCCTTCATTTCATTAAGTACCCCATAGTCATTCAAGAGCAGGATGTCCAGTTTCCATGTAGTTGAGTGCATTTTATTGATCTTCTTAGTCCTGAGTTCTAGTTTGATTGCACTGTGGTCTGAGAGACAGTTTATTATAATTTCTGTTCTTTTACATTTGCTGAGGAGTGCTTTACTTTCAACTATGTGGTCAATTTTCGAATAAGTGTGATGTGGTGCTGAGAAGAATGTATATTCTGTTGATTTGGGGTGGAGAGTTCTGTAGATGTCTATTAGGTTCGCTTGGTGCAGAGTTGAGTTCAATTCCTGGATATCCTTGTTAACTTTCTGTCTCGTTGATCTGTCTAATGTTGACAGTCGGTTGTTGAAGTCTCCCATTATTATTGTATGGGAGTCTAAGTCTCTTTGTAAGTCTCTAAGGACTTGCTTTATGAATCTGGGTGCTCCTGTATTGAGCACATATATATTTAGGAGAGTCAGCTCTTTCTGTTGAATTGATCCCTTTACCATGATGTAATGGCCTTCTTTGTCTCTTTCGATCTTTGTTGGTTTAAAGTCTGTTTTATCAGAGACTAGAATTGCAATCCCTGCTTTTTTTTGTTGTTGTTGTTCTCCATTTGCTTGGTAGATCTTCATCCATCCGTTTACTTTTAGCCTATGTGTGTCTCTGTGTGTGAGATGGGTCCCCCGAATACATCAAACTGATGGGTCTTAACTCATTATCCAATTTGCCAGTCTGTGTCTTTTAATTGGACCATTTAGTCCATTTACTTTAAGGTTAATATTGTTATGTGTGAACTTGGTCCTGTCATTGTGATATTAGCTGGTTATTTTGCTCATTAGTTGATGCAGTTTCTTCCTAGCATTGATGGTCTTTGCATTTGGCACGTCTTTGCAATGGCTGGTACCAGTTGTTCCTTTCCATGTTTAGTGCTTCCTTCAGGATCTGTTGTAGGGCATGCCTGGTGGTGACACAATCTCTAAGCATTTGGTTGTCTGTAAAGGATTGTATTTCTCCTTCACTGATGAAACTTAGTTTGGCTGGATATGAAATTCTGGGTTGAAAATTATTTTCATTAAGAATGTTGAATATTGGCCCCCACTCTCTCTTGGCTTGTAGAGTTTCTGCCGAGTGATCTGGTGTTCGTCTGATGGGCTTCCCTTTGTGGTTAACCCGACCTTTCTCTCTGGCTGCCCTTAACATTTTTTCCTTCATTTCAACTTTGGTGAACCTGACAATTATGTGTCTCATAGGTACACTTCTTGAGGAGATTCTTTGTGGTGTTCTTTGTATTTCCTGAATTTGAATGTTGCCTTGCCTTACTAGGTTGAGGAAGTTCTCCTGGATGATATCCTGAAGAATGTTTTCCAACTTGGTTCCATTTTCCCCCTCACTGTCAGGCACCCCAATCAGATGTAAGATTTTGTCTTTTCACATAATCCCATATTTCTTAGAGGCTTTTCTCATTTCTTTTTCCTTTTTTTTTTTTTTCCTCTAAACTTCTCTTCTCTCTTCATTTCATTCATTTGATCTTCAATCATTGATACTCTTTTGATCGAGTCGGTTACAGAAGCTTGTGTATTTGTCACGCATTTCTCATGTCATGGTTTTTATCTCTGTCAATTCGTTTATGGCCTTCTCTGCATTGACTATTCTAGTTATCCATTCTTCCATTCTTTTTTCAAGATGTTTAGTTTCTTTGTACTGGTTACATAGTTCCTCTTTTAGCTCTGAGAAGTTTGATTGACTGAAGCCTGCTTCTCTCATCTCGTCAAAGTCATTCTGCGTCCAGCTTTGTTCCATTGCTGGTGATGAGCTGTGTTCCTTTGGAGGGGGAGATGCACTCTGACTTTTTGAATTTCCAGCTTTTCTGCCCTGCTTTTTCCCCATTTTTGTGATTTTATCTGCCTTTAGTCTTTGATGCTGGTGATGTACTGATGGGGTTTTGGTGTGGGTGTCCTTTCTGTTTGTTAGTTTTCCTTCTAACCGAGGGTCAGGACACTCAGCTGTAGGTCTGTTGGAGATTGCTTGAGGTCCACCCCAGACCCTGTTTGCCTGGGTATCAGCAGCGGAGGCTGCAGAAGATAGAATATTGCTGAACAGTGAGTGCTGCTGTCTGATTCTTGCTCTGGAAGCTTTGTCTCAGGGGTGTACCCTGCTGTGTGAGGTGTGAGGTGTGGGTCTGCACCTAGTAGAGGATGTCCCCCAGTTAGGCTACTCAGGGGTCAGGGACCCACTTGAGCAGGCAGTCTGTCTGTTCTCAGATCTCAATCTCCATGCTGGGAGATCCATTCCATTGCTCTCTTCAAAGCTGTCAGACAGGGTCATTAACATCTGCAGAGGTTTCTGCTGCTTTTTTTTTTTTTTTTTTTTTTTTTTTTGCTATGCCTTGTCCCCAGAGGTGGAGTCTACAGAGACAGGCAGGACTCCTTGAGCTAGGGTAGGCTTCATCCAGATTGAGCTTCCTGGAGGCTTTGTTTACCTACTTAAGTCTCAGCAATGGCGGGTGCCCCTCCTCCAGCCTCGCTGCTGCCTTGCAGTTAGATCTCAGACTGCTATGCTAGCAATGAGGGAGGCTCGGTGGGCATGGGATCCCCCTGGCCAGGGGTGGGATATAATCTCCTGGTGTGCCATTTGCTAAGATCCTTGGTAAAGCCCAGTATTAGGGTGGGAGTTACCTGATTTTCCAGGTGTTGTGTATCTGGACTTCCCAGGTGAGGTGATGCCTCGCCTTGCTTCATCTCTTGCTGGTTGGGCTGCACCAGCTGACCAGCACCGAATGTCCGGCACTCTCCAGTGAGATGAACCCGGTACCTCAGTTGAAAATGCAGAAATCTCCTGTCTTCTGTGTCACTCGCTCTGGGAGCTGGAGGCTGGAGCTGTTCCTATTTGGCCATCTTGCTCGCACCCTATAGGTTCCCTTTTACTGTAGGTGGTTTTCAATCCCCATCTACCTTCCACTTTCCAAACTCAATAGGCCCCATTGTCTGTTGTTTCCTTCTTTGTAGCCATGTGTACTCAATCCTTAACTCCCAGTTACAAATGAGGACATGCAGTATTTTCTGTTTCTGTGTTAATTAGTTTAGGATACTTTCCCTTTAATATCATTATAAGATAGTTATTTAAATACCTGAAAACATCAAACATGCACATTTTTAACACTTTTTATGGAATGATTCTGATAACTATGAGTAAGAGTTTACTGGGGCTATTATAGAAACTTCAATTGTCTTACAAATATTTAAAATGATCAATGGAGACAAAATATATATTAAAAATGAGAAGTATGCAAATAAAGTACAATTTTCCTTTTTTTTTTTTTTTTTTTTTTTTTTTTTTTGAGACAGAGTCTCACTCTGTCGCCCAGGCTGGAGTGCAGTGGAGCAATCTCAGCTCACTGCAAGCTCAGCCTCCCAGGTTCAGGCCATTCTCCTGCTTCCGCCTCCCGAGTAGTTGGGACCATAGCTGCCCGCTACCACACCCAGCTAATTTTTTTTGTATTTGTAGTAGAGAGGGGGTTTCACCGTGTTAGCCAGGATGTTCTCAATCTCCTGACTTCATGATCTGCTCTCCTCCACCTCCCAAAGTGCTGAAATTACAGGCGTGAGCCCCCGCCCCATTTTCTTGAGGTATTTTTTACAAGTCAAACATAGTTAGGAATGATTATCAGCTTGGTGTTTATATACCTAATTTATACTGCTCTTAATAAAAGTCAAACTTTACCTAAATTTTATTTTAAGTACTCAATAACTCTAACATACTTACTCTACTTAGAGGCTAAAAATACTCTCATCACTGTCATGGTCTGAAAATCTTTAAATGTGGAATCAAATGTCACTTTCTCTTCCTGTGTTAGGACGTCACGAGTAAAAGACACTAATGTTTAGTTAATTTCACACTATAGGATTTTAAAGTATAGGAATTAATTTTTCATCATTATAATTGTTTATAATAATGCTAATAATAGCCATGGAACTGTTAGATCAGAAATGCGACTGTACAGTTTTAAAACCAGAAACAATTATTTATTTGCATATAAATTTGCACAACTTAAATGTTTGCTTTCTTTTTCTCATGCAAATTTACATTTTTACTGAGCTAACTAAAGTCATTTGAATTTCATATTATGCAATGTCTTCTTTAAATGACTTCATTGGCCAGTATGTATTTTAAGACTTTAATTATATTTTAGTTTTAACATTGTTTTTAGTCTATTGAAATGATGCATTTAAAAAGAGTAGCACTAACAACTGATCCACAGATAATCAGAAAAAGTAGCAAAAGATGGGATTTCCAGAATTGTTATATTAATCCCCTTTTATTATGATCTAAACAGACTCAAATTTCCTCAGAAAATAAAACACTTCCTGGAAGATAGTCATACTTAGTATACTTAGCTCGTATTGCATTCCATTATGGCAAAAGATCGTTTCCAAGAAGAAATCATCTGGATATTGTCTCCCCTTAGTTATACTGACGCTAAATATTTATGCTATGGATAATATCTTACTTTCATTTTAAACAAATATCTATCTTGTTAACTATAGCAGAATGTTTTATCTGTGTGGCTTAATTTTACAGAGGAAGAATAATCAACATACAGGTAAGTTTAAATGAAGTCAAGACCATTATAATTAATATACTGCTCTTCATACAAAACTGAGACTTAAAATATCCTAATATGAATTCTGAAAGCTTGCAATAAAAATAAAAACACTACTTGCTAGATTTGAATAAAAGGTTAGGTTGTATTTTAATTTCCCCAATTTTATTTAATTTATTGCTTAAATTATTTTAATCATATAGCTATAATATTGGTTGGCTTTAAATCTTTGCCAGTGAAAGTGTGGTCAAGCAAGCAATGCTTGCTTCTTTTTGGAGCTTGTCAGAATTGAAAAATTTCAGGCCCCACTTAGAACTATTAAACCAGAAATTGCATTTTAACAACATCTGTACTTGTTTCATGTGTACATTACAGATTTGGAAGCACTGCAATAAAGAATGTTGGAAAAATTTTGCTTCATTTTTTTATCTGAGAACTCAGCATATAAAACTAAATAAGCTCTGTTGCTGGCAGAGTAAAATAAACATATATAGAGAGAGGCATGTTGGGTAATGTAAAAGATGTACTACTATAAAATTTACTCAAATTATATTTGTGTTTATACATATGTCTATGAGGTTTGGTAGGTGGTTCTGGTGTAATAATTATAAAAGAGATGGAAGCTGTCCATGCTATCAAAGAGTTTACCTATGAGCAGGAAAAATAGAGTGTGCTCTAAGATTACTCAAAACCTTAGACCTTGAGGTTCATGGAAGAATTTCTAAATGCAGGGCTTAAGGAGTTGCTAATATATTGTATATGTCAGTTTTAGGAAAAATAGAATCAAATATTATTTCTAGGATTTTGTCTTCAGCAAATGATGAGTGGTACCATTTATGAAGATGGATAAGTCTGGTAAAAATGAGTAACAGAGACAAATCTACATATTAAACTGAATACTTCAAGTAAGCAATTATGTATGTGAGTATGGAGAATAGGAATTCAGAGTTACAACTTTTGAGTCATCAACCCACAAATGGCATTTAAAGCCCTGAGACAGAATGAGTCCATCTGGTGTTACTATGCAGAGGGTAAAATAGAGACTTTGAACTAATCTCTGGCCTACCACTACTTAAAAAGAGACCACCACCAACAACAAAAAATATATCTAATAAGAAAAATTAGGAAATTACCAAGTAAAATCATATGCAAATAAAGAAATTATTATTACAAAAGCCAAGACAAAAGCTATTTTTCAAGAAAGGGAGAACAGACATATCTCTTGAATATGAGTGAAAAACAAATAAGCAAATAATAGTGATTTTTAGCTTCATTTGCCTAAAGTTCTTGACAAGAACAGTTTTAGGTGTTTTGGAGTTGAATATGAAACTATAATGGATTGAGAAGTTAACAGCAGGTGAGGAAACGGGTAGAGAGTGGGTGCAAACTCCTTCACATTGTGTTAAGAAGGGAATGGAAGAATTGGGTAGAAGTCAGAGAGTTCATTTTGATTGAAACAGTGATCCATAAAGGAAAAAAGAAAACAAAAAAGATATGACATAATCAGACAACTGATCATCATCGGTATTTCCCAGAATTTGAATAAAGAAAGAACTGGTGTCAGATTGAGGTAATTAAAGAATTAAGCAAGGGCCAAGAATTATGAAGGGAAATTTAGGTATGACATGTAGTATGGAGTTTGTCAATGAAGGGTCATTGATAGGCTTTAAGCCTTGGTATTTCACAATCAGAATTTAACTTAGGAATGTTTGTAACACGGAAATTGAAGAATAGATTAGAGAAGCACAAGAGAGAAAAAAGATAGACTGGTTAGGAGAACAATGTGGTCATGTAGGTGAGAGAAACAGTCTTCGACTAAGGCTGTAGTAGTAGAGTTTGAAAAAGATGTAGGAATTAGAGAACAATTTAGGAAGTTCAATGAAAGTAACATGTGGGTAGATTGCAGTAGATGAAGGAAGAGAAGAATGAGGTGATGCTTAAATTTGTGACTTGACCAGTTAGGCTAAGCATTGTAACATTTGTTGGGATGGGGGACGTTTTAGCAACAATAGGAAATTTCCTATGTTTTAGACACTATATTTCTTACTGAACTATGAGAATCCAAGTAGTATTATAAATTAGGCACTTCGGTACATAGTTTGGAGCTCCAAACAGTGATCCAACATGGAGAAGTAAATATAGAAAAAAAATAGTATTGGTTAGGGTGGATAAGATATCCAGGAAGCGGGGGCCGGGCGCGGTGGCTCAAGCCTGTAATCCCAGCACTTTGGGAGGCCGAGACGGGTGGATCACGAGGTCAAGAGGTCGAGACCATCCTGGCAGAACACGGTGAAAACCCGTCTCTACTAAAAACCACAAAAAACTAGCCGGGCGAGGTGGCGGGCGCCTGTAGCCCCAGCTACTCCGGAGGCTGAGGCAGGAGAATGGCGTGAATCCCGGAGGCGGAGGAGCTTGCAGTGAGCTGAGATCCGGCCACTGCACTCCAGCCTGGGCGACAGAGCAAGACTCCATCTCAAAAAAAAAAAAAAAAAAAAAAAGAAAAGAAAAAAGATATCCAGGAAGGGAATATAAAATTAGAAATGAGCATAGAAGAGAATATTAAATCAAATACAAAAAAGCAGAGTTTACACAAGTAGATATGTATAGAAATTACCATATCACCAATAGTTTTATAGAAGCAGAAGGGATAATACCTTTTGAATTAATAGACTAATTATAAAAATGATATTTTTCTACTCTCATGCCACTAGGAAAAACAATGTTTACTAATAAGAATTTAATATTTTTTATTTACAAAATTTGAAAAGATAACTTCAAATTTTCTGCTTAATAGACATTCGTCAAATATAAACGACCCTTGTTCACACCTTCCTTTTGGTCATGGATGTATATATTTTTTTCAAAATTGCGCACTTCAAAAGTTTTTCTTCTCAATGTGTAGACAGTTATTAAGATAATTTGATATTCTCACAGCACTCAATCTACTTCTAATGTGTTAATTCTGTAATTGGCTCAAATTATATTTTAAAACCTTTATTTTTAATGAACAAATAATTTTGTATAATTATAGGGTACAATGTGAAGTTTTGATGTGTTTACAATGTGGAATGATTAAATCAAGCTAATTAACAAATTTGTCACCCCTATCACCCCACATGAGTACCTATTTTTGTAGTAAAATCATTTGAAATCTTATTTTTAGCAATTTTTGCATGTACAATGCATTACTGTTTATTTTAGTTACTATTCTACTACAATAGATGGCATTGCTAAAGCCTAGTTCTCCTAGTTAACAGAAACTTTATACCCTTTGATCAATATCCACTTTTTTTCCATCTCCCATCTCTTCCGGACTCTGATAAACTCTATTGTCTTCTCTTCTTTTATGAGTTCAAGTGTTTTAGAATCTACACATTAGTGAAATCATATCATATTTGGTTTTTCATTCCTGACATTATAATTAGCATACTGTCCTCTAGGTCCATCCAGGTTGTTGCAAAAGCTTCCCCCCTTTTTAAGACTGAATAGTATTTTTTGAATATGTAAGTTAAGCAGAACTGTCTTGACGATTCTGCTATGGGAATGGATTTCTGCGTATGTGTCACAGTGAAATGAGCCATAAAGTTCACAAAGCACATTGGGAATATATAGAAATTAAATAGAAGGGAAGTATTTTTCAAAGCCCTTGATTACTAAATTTTTATATAAACGTCACACACACATTTATATATCTACAAACGTGCATACGTAATTTCACATACTTTCTAGAACCAATACAACAAACAAACCAAAAAAAGAACAAATTGTTGTGTATTTATTCAAAGGTAACATCAGTTGATTACGCTGGTTGATTTTCAGTTGTTTTTAAACAGTTTTACTATGTTAGCTAAATCAACCTATTATAACATTTTTGTAAAGAATATTTCAAGACACATTCTTTTATTTCAGTTATAAGAACTATCCTGATGGTGTTCTTATAAACAATATGGTCCTTCTAGACCATAAAGGAAAATGGTCAAGTCTAGGTATAAAGCTCTCATCAGAGCGATTGTTGTGTTAAACCGTCATTTACCCTAAATAAGCTATCGTTGTGAATTTTAGTTAAAGCAAATGGTCAGAGGTCATACGATGTGATCTGATAGCCCTGCAAAGACATTTAAAGATATTCCAAAATATTTTAATGCCCAAAGACTATGAGTGTGTGCTAAAATAATGAAAAAGACAATTTTAAAGCAGAACTTTGAGCTGCAGTTAGAATTTGCCTGCATTTAAAACATGTGATGGAGATACAGTCTACACAAATACGGTAACATAATAATATAGACTGGAGTTTATCCTATGCTATGAGTATATTTTAATTACAAATTTTGCAACTATAATTAAGATGTTTAAATGCAGTCTTAGCATGATTTAATCTTGGCATTATTTCTCTCACTAAAATCTTGCAGAGTTTTATAAAAATGTAATCAACCATCACAACACCTTATATTAATATAGTATTATTTCATTTTTTAAAATGAGGACACTGCACCACACGTTAGTTAATTAACTTGAGAAAATGAAGAATTAATGAGAGCAGTGACTCCCACTTTAGTGGAGGTTAGCAAGGCAAACTGGCAACATATCCACTTGTGTAATTTACACAGTCCATTTATTTAGCCTAGTTGGTGTTAATTCTACAAGGGTTATGATCAGTACACTTTAGAGAAGTAACCTAGTTCCTCCTAGTTCTAAGGTTGGAAGGTGACCTATCATTAAAAATGGCTCTCCACAGGGTTCAACAATTTATTGCCCCAAATCATTTTCTCCTGCTTCCCAATAGCATTTATTGAGAAACAAGAAATTGAGGTGGCAGAGAAAGGCAAACTCCAGTATGCTCTATGGATAATTACTTACATTAATTTCAAATAGTCATGTGAAGTATAGGGCCATCAGTCTTGGGCTCAAAATAAATATACTTTGCGGCATGTGTTAATCAGTTATCAATTGTATTTTTGGCAACTAATGCCAGATTCATCTCTGCATGACCTCATCTTCTCCACAGGTAGAGACTTTTGTCACTCCTGGAGGATTAGTTTCCTCTCAGCTATAGGGCACGGCTTCTTTCTAAATTTGGTCCAGTTACTTGCATCATAATTATATGGGTTGTTAATCTGCATGCACATATAGGTACACACCAGACACGTTTAATAATAATATTTTATGATGATCCCAGAAATCTACATTTTGAATTAAGACCTTAGGTGACTTTTTATTTCTTTTTGAAATGGAGTCTTGTTTTGTCACCCAGGCTAGAGTGCAGTGGTTCAATCTCGGCTCACTGGAACCTCTACCTCCTAGATTAAAGCTATTTTCCTGTCTCAGCCTCCGGAGTAGCTGGGATTACAGGTGAGTGCCACTATGCTCAGCTAATTTTGTTTATTTTTAGTAGAGACGGGGTTTCACCATGATGGCCAGGCTGATCTCGAACTCCTGACCTCAGGTGATCCACCTGCCTCAGCCTCCCAAAGTGATGGGATTAGAGATGTGAACCACTGAGCCCAACCAGATTTTTAAGAGCATTATAAACATTCACTTAAGAGTGACCATAACCTGAGACTGGATACACATCAAATTCCTATAATTCATATTCACAGAATATTCAAGGAAAAAAACTGAAATGATTTAATAATTAATTTCATCCTGCTTAATTTTAAATATCTGTTTTACAGTTTTCAATTTTGACTTCCAAATTTGGCTTCTTCCTGGAATTTCTAACTTGGTATCGTATGTATCTCTTTTAAATGCAAAGTTCTTGCATTCTATATACTGGTACCTGTTCATAATCTTATTTTATTTCCAGAACTCCTACCTAGTGGCTGTTAGCTTCTGCTTGCTGACAAATAATTTATCTTATGGAAATAATGTCTCTGGATTCTCTCCCTCTGTCTCACCCATGTTTTCAAAAATCCTAGCATTTGGCTACTCACCCTTAATGACAAGCACACACTTGTGCCCTTTGGGTACTGTGATATACTGTAGCATGTTTGTTCACGGGAACAGAAGTTCAGCTCTCTCAAGACTTGTGCTAATGGGACAATTTATAGGATAGAATCTTATTCACTATGCTGGTAAGTTCAATGCACAGACGTTGATGTGCTTTGAAGATTTATAAAGTGAAACTTATTAAATATCACCTCTATGCTGAGACTATAGACATGAAGTGATAAAAATCACCATTTCAGCTCATGAAACTCAGTAGTGTAATTTAGTCAAAAGAAATAAAATACAAAACAAAATATCTATAAAACACATAGAAAAATATCCAAAAAGTTAACATGTATTGACTATGTATTATACTGTAGGTAAGTGTTAGATACTTTACTTAAAATTGATACATTCAAGAAAGCCTGTAGGTTTGAATTCTTCACAAAACAGTGGGGAGGATACATGCATAAGATACAACAGTTAGTATAGAATTGTGTTGCCCAATATGGCAGCGACTACCCATGTAGCTGTTTAATTTTACAATTAAACGTTTTATTCATAGATAGTTATAGATTCACACGCTGTTGTAAGAAATAATACAGATGGATCTCTCATGTACTTTTTTTTTTTTTTTTTTTTTTGAGATGGCTCCGCCTCCCGGGTTCACGCCATTCTCCTGCCTCAGCCTCCCGAGTAGCTGGGACTACAGGCGCCGGCCACCACGCCCAGCTAATTTTTTTGTATTTTTTTGTTGGTAGAGACGGGGTGTCACCAAGTCTGGCTCTGTCGCCCAGGCTGGAGTAGAGGCGCGCGATCTTGTCTCACTGCAAACTCCGCCTTCTGAGTTTAAGCGAGATTCTCCCACCTCAGCCTAGCCAGTAGCTGGGATTACAGGCATGTACCACCACGCCGGGCTACTTTTTGTGTTTTTAGTAGAGAGGCGTTTCACCATGTTGGTCAGGCTGCTCTGAATCTCCTGACCTCAGGTGATCCACCCACCTCGGCCTCCCAAAGTGATGGGATTACAGGCGTGAGCCACCATGCCGGACCTCATGTACTCTGCACTGTTCCTCCCAATGGTTGCACCTTGCAAAGCAATATTACAATATATACCTGAGATACGGATACAGATATAATACAAAATATTTCTGTCACTAAAAAGATCTCATATGTTGCACTCCTAAAGCCACAACAATTTCCCTCCTTCTCTACCAGCTCTTTAACCACTCATCAGTTTTCCATCTCTGTAGTTGTGTCATTTCAAAAGTAATATAGCATGCAATCACTTGGGATTGGAATTTTTACTAAGCATAATTCTCTAGAGATTCATCCAGTGTGCTGCACATATCAACAGTTTATTCCTTTATACTGGTCAGTTGTATTTCATGGTATAAATGTAAGAGTTTAACATTTTCTAATTGAAGGTTACCCAGATTCCAGTTTTTGGTGTAACAAATAAAGCAGCTGTAAACATTTTTGCATCTGTTTTTGTATGAACCAGACAAAGATCTTCATTTCTTTAGAAAATCCACCAAACCATTTTTCAGAAGTGTATTAGAGATCCAGTTTCTCACCAATATTTGATACTGCCAGTATATATTTTTTAAAATTTAATTCAATGTAACTATTTTGATAAATGAGGATATCATTGTGGTTTAATTTGCATTTCCCTGTTGGCTGATGATATTGATATTTTCATGTCTTTATTTGCTATATGTGTATTCTCTTCAGTGCAAAGTCCGTTTATGTCTTTTGCTCATTTTTTCAAATGGAGTGACTTTTTTAAACCTGAGATTTGAGAGTTCCTTATATATTCTATCCTTTTATCAGACATGTGCTTTGCAAATTCCTCCCAATCTGCACTAGTCTTTTCATCTTCTTAACAGAGTTATTCACAGATAAATTATTTTTTGTTAAATTTGATGATAACCAAATTATTATTTTAATTTTATAGACAGTCTAAGATATCTTTGATATCAAGTCTAAGAACTCTTTATCTAGCCATAAACCCCCCAATATTATTTTCTATACGTTTTTACTAAATTTTTTGTCAGTTTTCTTATTTGTTTAAGGTATGAGGCTTAGGCCAAGGTTCAATTTTTCTTTTTGCATAAGGATGTCCAGTATATTCAACACCATATATAGAAAAGTTTACACCTTTCCCATTGAATTGCTTATTCTACTTCATCAAAAATAAGTTGAGTGTGTCTGTATATATTTCATCCCTCTGGTAGTACCAGAAGTCCAGACTGACATAGTTAGATATTAAAACTTAAAACTGGGTAGATTTATATTTTCCATTTTATTCTCATTTAAAGTTGTTTTACCTATTCCAGCTTTCTTGTCTTTTAATATACATATTAGAATAATCTCATTTATATTTACAAAAACTTATGCTAGGGATTTTGATAGAAATTGCAAAAATGCTGTAAAAAAACTTGTCACAGTTTTCTGGTTGCTCTAGTTATTATGTGATATATGTATAACTTGTCACAGTTTTCTGGTGTCTTTATTCTATAAGTTTGATTGTAGCATAGAAACATCACCTACTTTTATGACTCGTTGCCTTCTCCCGACTTTATAATATAATTTCTTTAAATATTGTGAAAGATATGGACATCTAAGTATGTGAGGGTCAAAGATTTCCAGTTACAACCCGAAGAGGACTTCACCAAGACATATGATAAGCAAATATTCAGTAACCAAAGACAAAGATAGGATTTTGAAAGTAGAAAAAGAGATGTGCCAGACACAAGGGAATCTGGAAGATTTCTCAGCAGAAACTTTTCAGGTCAGGAGATTAGGATGATATATTCAACCTCTTGGTAAAAAAAAAAAAAAAGAAAGAAAGAAAAAAGAAAGAATATGAAGAATATGTGTATTTTACAAATACATACATTCAATGTATTGGTTAAAAAAAAAAAAAAAAAAGAAAGAAAGAAAGAAAAGAAACTTCCAACCAATAATATTTTACCCAGAAAAGCTGTCTTTCAGAACTGGAGGAGAAATAAAAACCTTCCCAAACTACTGAAAACTGAGGGCACTCATCACCACTAGAGCTTCCGTACAAGAAATGCTAAACGTTCTTCCACCTGAAAAAAAAGTAAAGAATACTTATTAATAACATGAAGATATATGAAAATATATAACTCATTGGTAAAAGGAAGTAGACAGTCAAATTTAAAATAGTCTAACATAATAATTATGTTTAAATTATTTTAAATTTATTATAAAGATTAAAATAAAACTATTAAAAACAATAGTTACAATAATTTATTAATTAATTCACAATTTAAAAAGTGAATTGTGATGTCAAAAACCTTAAATGTTTTTGACAGTGTTAGTGAAAGTGTATGTTTTGCTTTCAATTGAAGTTAAGCTGTTGTTAGCTTAAAATAGACTGTTATAACTATGAAATGTTTTAAGTAAGCCCCATGGTAACCACAAGACTAAAAATATATACTAAGTACACAAAGAAAAATAGCAAATAATTAATTTTATTATATAAATTTATCAAATTACAAAGTAAGGCAGAAAGAGAGAAAGAAAATAATAAAGTAACCACAAAGCAGCCTGGAAATAATGAACAAAATGGCAATATTATGTCCTTATGAATCAATACTTTAAATGTAAATGTAGTAAACTTTCTAAAAAAACACCTTAGAGTGGCTGAATAGTTTTGAAAAAGACCTAATTGCATGTTATCTGCAAGAGATTCATTTTAACTTTAAGGCCACAAGGCCACATATAGATTGAACGTGAAGGGATGGAAAAAGTTATTTCATGCAAATGGAAATGAAAAGAGAGCAGAGGCAAATATATTTATATCAGATAAAATAAACTAAGTAAAAATCTGTAACAAGAGACAAGAAGGGTCATTATAGAATAATAAAGAATTGAATTTATTGAAAGGATATAACAATTGTAAATATCTATTTATACATCATTCTACCTAAGTATGTAATGCAAATATTAACATATCTGAAAGTAGAAATAGAAATACAATAATAGTAAGTGGCTTCAATGTAGCACTTTAAATGATAGAGAGATCATCAAGTCAGAAAATTAATAAAGAAACACTGAATTGAACTATACTTTTGATCAAGTGGACCTAGCAGAGATATACAGAATATTACTTCCAACATCAGTACAAATCATTCCTCTCTAGCTCACAGTGACCATTCTGGAGAATAGACCATATTATGGGTCACAAAACAAGTCTTAAAAAAATTAAGACTGAATCATATCAAGTATCTTTTATTATTAAAATGGCATGAAACTAGAAATAAATAAAATAAATTAAGGAAAACTTACAAACGGATGAAAATTAACACACATCTAAACAACTAATGGTTCAAAGAGGAAGTTAAATAAATAAATATTAAAACAAAAATAAAACACAACATACCTAAACTTAACGAATGCATCTAAAAAAAATTCTAAGAAAGAAGTTTATAGTGAAAATGCCTCCATGAAGAAAAACACAATCTCAAATAAATACCACATGAAAATAGATAAAGAAAGATAAACTAAGCCCCAAATTTGTAGAATAAAAGAAATAACAAAGATCACAGCAAAAATCAATGAAATAATGGCCTGAAAAAATTACAGAAAAGATAAATAAAACTGTGTTGTTTTTTCAAATAACTAAACAAAATTGACAAGCCTTATCAAGGTAGGAAGAAAAAGAGATAAATAAAATCAGAAACAGGAGGAAGTACAATTGATACCACAGAAATACAAAAGATAACAGACTACTATGAACAATTAAATATCAGATAATTGGATAAACTAGAATATATGAATAAATTCCTAGACACATACATCCTAATAAACTGATAAAAAATTAAAAACTTGAGTATACCAATAATGTGTAAGGAGTTTGAATCCCTAATAAAAAGTGTCTCATCAAAGCCCAGAACCTGGTGACTTCATTAGTGCTTTTTAGTTAATATTTAACAAATAATTAATATTAATGCTTGTAAAAATCTTCCAAAATATTGAGGAGGAAGAAATACTCAAGTATTCATTTTACAAGGTCAGCATTACTAAGATACAAAATCCAGACAAGAACACTAAAAAATAATTATAGGCAAATATCTTTGAAAAAATGCAGATGCAAAATCTTCAACAAAATGCTAGTACAGTAAACTAAATTGCAATTTAATATATCATACACTATGCTCAAGTGGGATTTATGTATGGATGCAAAAATGTTTCAATATCGAAAATATAAAATGTGATAAATCACATTAATAAAATGAACAATAAATGAGCATCTCAATAGATGTAGAGAAGGTATTGACAGCATGTAACATCGTTTTTATGATAAAAACACGGTGAAACCCCGTCTCTACTAAAAAAAATACAAAAAGCTAGTTGGGGGAGGTGGCGGGCGCCTGTAGTGCTAGCTAGTCAGGAGGCTGAGGCAGGAGAATGGCCTGAACCCAGGAGACGGAGCTTGCAGTGAGCTGAGATCCGGCCACTGCACTCCAGCCTGGGTGACAGAGCGAGACTCTGTCTCAAAAAAAATTAAGTATAAAGGAATGTTTGTCTACAAAATAAAGGTCACATATAACAAGCCCACAGCTAACATACTCCATAGGGAAGAGCTAAAAGCTTTTCTAGGATCTGTATCAGCAGCATGATTCCTAATTTCACCACTTGTGTTCAACATAGTACTAGAAGTCATAGCCAGAGCAATTAGGTAAGAAAAAATACATATATTAAAAAAAAAAAAAAAAAAAAAAAAAAAAAAAACATCTAAATGAGGAAGAAGGAAGTTAAATCATTTCTGTTTGCAGATGACATGATTTTATATATAGGAAACTTTACAGGCTTCACCAAAAATATTTTAGATTTCAGTAAAGTGCAGGCTACACTTTACACAAAATCATTGTGTTTCTGTACACCAACATAGAACTAGTCAAAAATAAAATTAAGAAAATAATATGATTTACAATAGTAGCACAAAGCAAAAAATACTTGCTTGTGGTTGAGAAGTAACAAGGAAGGACGGGGGATTACAATGGGGCCTAAAGGAATTGTTGGGAATGATGAAAATGTTCATTATCTTCATTGTGCTGATGGTATTATGGAGGTAAACTTACGCTAATATGAATGCTATTTAAATATATGTGTTTTGCTGTTTAGTTATATCAATAAATCTTTGAGGAAAAATCTTAGTACAGTGCTGGTATGTGATAACTATATATTACTATCATTATAATAATATGTATGTATTTACTAGTTGAATATATATTTTTATTTTAGACATTTGTAACATATATGTCTGTATAAATCTTTCAATTTTTTAAAAAATGATAATTCTGTTTTCGGTTTCCACATTTTATACACATTTTTGGTACTTTGATTCCAGTCCTAGAATTTGAAATGAACTGCTTTTCTGACAACTAGCTAGTTGGAAAGTTGATAATTTCTTATCTCTACAAACAATAGTGCAACATCAACGTTAGCTAGCAGAACCAGAACTTTTTTAAGTAATACCATCACCTGCAAAGAAAATAATTCTACATTATGCAATTTATTCTGTTTTATAGCTTTGGAATTGATCAGGTGACTAATATAGAATATGGATATGAATTAACTCAAATTTCAAAACCAATAAAATGTTATTTGCTTTCTAGTGACCATGATGACCTTTCTTCATTCTTCTCTATTACCTGTCATTCTCATTATATAACATTCATTGAAATATGTTCAGTTACGAACTTAATCCATAGGTGTCTAGTATAATTTTCTTATTTTCTGTTTACCTAACTATACTCTTTTATTCTCATACTTACTAAAGAAGATGAAAGTGAAAACACAATCAATTATAAATAATAGTCATCACATGTTTTATTGATTATATAACATTAAAATGTAAATAAATCAGGCAAAATCCATTACGTATAAGGTTAAAATTGAATAGTATATTGATTGCCTGGTATTTTTTACTGAAGTGATTGATGGTTGCAGGGCATATGATTTCTCCACAAAAAGTTTTTAATAGAACTCAATGATTTTTGTCCTGTGATTTCAGCTTTTCTAGACTTCGACATGGACATATTACATAATTAAATTACTAACTTCAATGTGGATAAAGGCTTACTTTCCTCTTTTAACTCAAATGTGCTGAATAAAACACACAGGGTAAAATTAGCACATTTCACATAATCATATAGAAAAAAGCTTTTAATAATTCCAGAACAGAGGAATATTATTTTCATGTATGAAATTGATATTTGACATCAACACCACAAGTAATAACAAAGAAGACGTTGACTACTTTTTATAATACACATTATGTTTATTTAGTTTTAATCTGCATATTTCCAAGGTATCAAAATATTTTACTAATGAGAAATAAATATGGACACTCAGATATTCATTAAAAATCTACAAAACTAGCAACACTTATTCAGGAATTGAATTTGTGTCAATGAACAATATGTCTTTGGTTGTTTGTGAATTAAAAATAAAAATCTAAGCCTTAAGCATCTGAACAAACACCTCCTCTTGGCCAAGAGCATTCCAAAGTGAACTTGAATAACTAGTTGCCATGATGGCAAGAAGGGGTCAGATATGCTTTACTTTGACCTCCTCCTTTTCGGAATTTCGACCAGGAAAAGTCGACCAGCATTAGCATCAACATACACCTTAAGTCTGATAAGAAACATTTAGAAATGATCCTCTCTGAAGCCTGCTACCTGAGGGCTTCATCTGCATAATAAAACTTAGTCCCCGCAATCCCTTATCATCACCCAGACATTCCTTTCTATTGATTCCAGTCCTTTACAAAATAACTTACCTATTTCAAACCATTGCCAGTCAGAAAATCTTTAAATCTACCTATGAGCTGAAAGCCCCACTGAGTTGTCTCACCATTCCAGATCAAACCCATGTACATCTTACATGTATTCACTGATGTATTATGTCTCCCTAAAATCTATGTAAGCAAGCTGTACTCTAACCACCTTGGAAACATGTCATCAATACCTTCTGAGGCTGTGTCATGGGTTCATCCCTAACCTTAACAAAATTGACTTTTTAAACTGTTTGAGACCTGTCTCAGGTACTTTTGAGTTCACAGGTTTACACTCTCAAAATGAATTAGATTTTATGTGAACTTAAAAATTGCTTTTCCAGTTTTAGTGTAGTGATATTCACTTTTGTGTTATCAAGATGACATGAATTGAAAGGTATTTAAGTCTATGTAGAACTGTTTCTCACCTATAGATATGTAATCCATTCATCTATATCAACATTTGAGTGCTACTGACTTCAGCAATAATTATTATATAGAGTAACTTTGAATTAATCATTTAAATATACATCAGATTGTTAACTCAGCAATGCTGGTAATAATAGATTATGATAAACAACCAACAAGAAAAATAAAAGACTTAAAATAATGGTCACTATTTAAAAATACCTTTGTTAAGCTTATCACTATTGACCAATGCATTTATCTAGGAAACACATGTATTTAGCAATTAAAGACTACATTCATGAGTACCTCTATTAATTTGCAAAAACAAAATAATATGAATATGCATAGGAGAAATTGTTAGGGTTCATCCTGTATGCTAAGTCACCAGTATTTTTCTTGACCACAGGAAATTAATCATTAATTATTTAGTACTTTAAGGAAAGAGATGGGTCTCTGTTGTACTCAAACTTTATTAAAGTGATGTTGAACATATATTAAATAGTGGAAATATTGGCATTTTTCAAAGCTGGCCCACAACATGCACGTTTACTTGTTTCAAAAAATGTGTTGAAAACAATAAATATTATCCATGTAATATTTATAGTTTCTTGTACCAAAATATACAGCCTGCACCACAATATTGAGATTCTAAGGGCACATGAAACTTTAGATTTTTATCCACAGAAGTTGGGTATAAGACATCATACTCTTTATTAAGGCATTACAAATCATATATTGATGACAGAAACCCTATTACTTTTTACAGTAAATTAAAATGTTTTGAAACCAAAAGACATAAACTTATAAAAGATTTACTGAGTGTGCAATAGACAATTTCATTCCGTCGAAAATGTTTTAATGGGTACTGCTTGTTTGCTTTCTTCACTTTTCTTTCCAGAGGCAATAATTTCACAAGGATAATCTCAAGGTTTAAAGGCATTTTTCTTTCTGGCTGTACTGAATACATTTTAAAATTTGGTTTATATGCATATACATGTAAAAAAATTATTATAGATAGCTACACTTGCTTACTTATTATTCACACATCATCATTACACAACCAGGACTATGGTATCATTCAAAAAAATTAGAATGCATCTGACAACAAAGGAATAAGCTTGTTAACTGATTTTTGCTTTGTGTGTCATCACTTTTGCTTGAAGACCACAATTGTGCCAGGATACTAATTTTATTGATTTGTTTCAACACTGTCAATTTCAGGTGTGAATAACCAGTTTTATCAAAAGCCGTTTACTTTATTTCAATCAGAGACAAAGAGTAAAAATTACACTCATGTACAATACAAAATTGCTTTGCCTAATGAATAGAAAAATAAAACACAAAATTATTATTTTGCAAAATGTCTTTCTTTTTAGTGAACTTTAGGACATCATCCACTGAGAAGTTATTTTAAAAATCTGTGAAAATTTAGTGACATTTCATTGAAAGTAGGTTTTGAATCATTAAGCTTACTTTAGAAATATCATAAAAACTTGTCATATAAATAGTTATAAGGTATAAAACATACATTTGAGAGTACAGAATTTAAATTAATCTTTTTAAGGAAAGAATATCTTTTAGTTGACTTTATAAACTCATTGTGACTAGGGAATCTCCAAGGTATCAGAACATTGAGTAATATAAATGTAATTTTCACTATATTGCTGAAGACTTTTCCTAATTTCTGGTCAAGTAAATTAAAAGTCATAATTCAGTACAAACTAAAATCACTTAAACTCAATTATAGAGGTGTGGATTTAAAGTTTCCTCATTAACTATATATATATATATATATATATATATTTGCTATACTGCTCAAACATTAGAGAGGGATTTACTCTTCTATATTAAATTATCACATATTTGAATAACTATCATAATTTTCAAAAGATGTTTATAAATATATTTGAATTATTTATGTTTAGGTTTGTAAATTATATTGGTTTAATAAACACACACACAATCAAAAAATATTTCAAAAAATGTAAAAATCACACTCAAAACTTTTTCAATCAGGTCATCAAAAAGATATTTTTAAAAACTGAAACCAGGTCTGACCTCTGGGGAATATCACTCATTCAAACTAATTCCAGATCTGTCGTTTAACATTATCCTTCAATCAGTTGGGGGTTACTAGAATATCAGTTTTCCTAATATTCATATTTCTTAAGTTCTTGAGGATTTTCTAGTGATATATTCAAAACCATTCTTGAAGTACATATAATTTCAAATGATTGTTACTTTCATCTGTGAATTAAAATTTTAGACTGATTCTTTTTCATAAAGCATCTTGATTATAACACAGAATCTCTTGCTATTCAATTTAATTACAAATGAATACAATGAAATAATATATGTATATTGCTTTGTAAAATCTGTAGTTACACATTTTATTTTCTAGTTTATTTTAGTGTTCCTATTTTATCTATGAGACAACATAGCAAATGCAAGCAACTCTGTAGCATTGTCAGTAAAATTTGTAACTGAATCTCATATAATATTATATTGTTTTCAATTACATATATTTTTCAATATATTATGGCATTGGGCAACTTTACTAAGTAGTTTCTAATATTTTCTTCTTTTCCTATTTAAGCAAACTGAGGCATATCAGATTAAATCATTTTGCAAATGTCATGCCATTAGGAGCACAGTGTATTGAAACATTTATTTCCTTCATTAGGAATGTTGTCCCAGAATCAATATGTCAGTTAAGCAAGTGTTGGTTATCTTTAAATAAGACTTGTAGAAGACATCCTTCATTTGAATTGTGTGTAATGTTCTCCTCTCTTCTCAGAAAAAGCTGTTCTAAAAATTGTCCCTTGGCTGATTCCATTATGTGGCGACAAATGGGAAATTCACATTCTCATTTTCCCTTGTTTTCTAGTCAGGCAGATTAGTCTAGTGGTTAGCATTTGTTTCTAAATAAGTTAATGATTACAGTCCTTTCTCCTGGATATGGTTGACTGGTCCAACAATGGGCATTTGATCCAAACTAAGATAGCCAAATTTCTTCCACTATTTTCCCCCAAAATTAAAACTTGGAAACTAAACACCACCAATTTTTAGATGTAAAATTTAGAAACACTGACCACCAAACCACTTTCCACTTGCAGAAAGGATGACCTTCACTAGGAGAGGTTGGAACACATATCCTGAATGAAGCAGAAACAAGAAACACAAATTCGTGATGTTAGTTTTATATTTGGTTCCAATCATTGCTGAGGCTCAAATACATTATAGATGTTCCTGTTACAAGATTCTTCCAGTGCTACTTCAGCAGCTGAAAACCTCTGCAGCCACCACCACCACTGCCTGGGCTCTTGCTCACTAGGATCTCACACCTGCCATGACACTATACTCAGCCCACAGCTGGACCCAGGGTGCTGTGAGTGGTTTCTGCATTGTGCACCAGCATCTGGATGAGGGGAACAAGATGACATCCCAAAACTCAGAGATGCTAGGAATTGCAAGGTCCCAAGGGGTGTTACAGTTCCTGCTTAGGGAGTCCTGAGGTCTGAGCCCCCAAGAGATGTCACAGCTCTTCATTCCAATAGCTTGTACCTTGTTGAGCGGGAGCATGTTACAACTCTCTTTCTCTCATAGTCCAGTGAATAGGAGCATGTTACAGCTCTTTTCATGCCTGCTGTTTAGCAGGTTCCAGGTTTTTGTCCCACAACCAAGAGGAATAAGGTGTGTGGACACCAGACACCAGATTCACACAAGACAGAGAATAATTTTATTGAACAACAGAAGGAAAGCTCTCATCTGTGAGAGGGGATGTGAGAGTGGGTAGTTGACAGTGTGACTGAGTTCAGTGTTTTTATGGGCTTTCAATGGGGAATGCAAGCTGATTAGTCCATAGGTGGTCTTTGGAAAAAGCACTATTTGATTGTTTAAAATAAATCATCCAGAAGGAACCAATCGATAGAGAGTGGATAAGACATAGGTAAAGATTCTTACTCTGGTAATGGACTCTATCCAGAATTTGGCAGTTTGGTTTTCAGACTTTAGGCTGTCTTTGACTTAAAGGTCGGGTTTCACTGGAAACCTTTCCCTATCTATCTAGAAATTTGTCTGTCTCTTGTTGTTGCAATTCTCATAGATGCCTGAGACTTTAAAAAGTTTTCCCTTTTGATTTACTTATTTAGGAGGTTTTTTGAAACTACAAATAAAGGATTATAAAAAACGTTTTCCTTAAATTGTCTGTATGCCAAGGGTAGCACGGGTTAACACAATTTTAAACACCAGAAATCACCATCAATTGACCAAGGCCCCCAAAATCACAAAGAAAAGAATACTATTGATTAATATGGGAAATTGATTTTATTATTATTATATATGGTATACATAAAACATCACCAGAAAACTGCTATTTTAATTAACCTGCCACTATTGACATAAGTAGTACTTGCTCTAAAAAGTCTGTTTTATGACATGTCCCTAAAATTCCAAGCTCTTATACACATTGCACACTCAAAGTTCATCATACATATTGACAGCTTAAAGTCCCTCATATATAGAATTTTTCCAAACTTCCCTTCGCTAAAGAGTATTAACCAGAAATGGGAATCTGACAGGGCAAGTAGAGTTGATTACCTGAGCTTACTCAGGTGTGATTTTTCACTTGACAAAATATTTAATTAGTACCGGTTAACAGCAAAAAAAAAAAAAAAAAAAAAAAAAAAAAAAAAAAGTAGAAGTTGAAGATTTACTCATATTGGAAACAAACCTAACAAATAACTCACAAATGATATTTCAATTTTAATAAAACATGGGTATAGTTTAAAGGATTTCATATATAGATATCTGTCATTGAAGCCACATATTTACAGAGAGAACTTGAAGCTTAAAAAAAGATATTAAAAAGCCCTTTTTTTTTTTTTTTTTTTTTTTTTTTTTTTTTTTTTTTTTTTTTTTGAGGGAGAATGCCGTTTAACCTTAGGTAGCCAGAGAAAAAATGCCACAGATATTTAGAGAAGTCAATGAGTGCAGAATCTACATTGATAACTCTGAGGCTAGAGTTTCTTCTTCAAGTAACAACTAAATCAGAATTCATTATTTTCAAGATTGTAGCAGATCAAAAACAGGACATCTTTGTTTAAAAAAAAAAAAAAAAAAAAAAGCTTGAGAGAAACTAATTGCAAAGTTATGTGAGTAGAGAGATGGTCTTCCCAGCTTAGCTATGGTCCTCAGGAAAACCTCTCACTTGAGCAGTAGAGTCTCACTCACAACTGCCTCATAGATAACTGTAGCCATTAGCACATCCATTTTTTTCTTTTTCAGTGTATAATTTCCCTCTCACACCTGCATATTCTGTCAAGAAATTTAATTTTATGGGCCATAGCATTTGAAGTATTGATTTTTCCATTTTCCTTGCCATACTACTTTTACCAAATATTGCTACAAATGCTGCTTCCTAACTATCTCTCTCTTTCAGCCTCCACTATCTAAAAGAGACAGCCAGAATCACTGGCAGAATTCTCTACTATGAGTAACGTGACTTGGCACTAAATCTCACCAATGTCACATCAAGCCCCGTAAGTTTGTAAGATTCCTAAGTGGCTAATATCATGCCATACATTAAATGCCAAATAAATATTTGTTCACTCAAACCTCAAATAAAATAATAGGTACTTGGATGATTTAATATTCCTGTCCTTTTTTGTTATAATGATATTTTTCTATGTAACATGATGCTGACAAGAAACACATGAAGTAGAAAACACTAGGCAATACCATTCCACATTCATCAAACTGACAATATTTTTAAGGTAACAATAGCAGGGATGGGTGAGATTGCTGAGCAGTGTGTATAAACATTTTGGAAGACAATTTGACAATATCTAGTATGTTTACAGCACAATGATTCCACTCTAGAGAAACTCTTACAATCACATTTGGTCATTGTATTAGAGTTAAAGTTCTCCAGGGCAACAGAGCCAACAGATGCGGAAAGAAGAGTGAGAGAGAGAGAGAGAGAGAGAGAGAGATTGACTAAGGAATTTGCATATGTGATTGTGGGGGCTGGGAAGTCTAAAATGCATACAGCAAGCCAGCAGGCTAGAAATTCGGTAAGAATTGATGCTGCAATCTTGACTGCAAAGTCTGCAGGGCAGGCCAGTCTGATGCTGAAAACTCAGGTAGGTTTTTAATGGACAGTCTTCAGGCAGAATTGCTTCTTCAGGAAAGCTTTCTTCCCTCTTAGGACTTTCAATTGATTGGATGAAGCTCATCCACATTATGGAAGGTAATCTGCTTTACTTAAAATTAATTATAAATATTAGCCATATTTGTGGGTACCCTCACAACAATGTGTAGACTACTGTTTGATCAAACAACTAGGTAGCATAGTCTAGGGAAGTTGACACATCAAAATTAATTACCACAGTCATATTTTAAAAAGGGTAAATATTTCATCAAAAATTACTTCACTGAGTCATAGTTTTTGGGTTTTTAATGGCTTGCCAAGGCATCATATATAATAAGCCTATGAGAGTATCTTTATCAGTAAATGTTAAATTGTTACAATTTAATATGCTGAATAAAATTTGAAACTATGTATTTTGCTCCTATGAAAAATTTAGAGGTAGTTTGACATATATTTATATTCTTTGAGAGGTTAGTATCTATTATTAGTAATTTTTTAATGTGCCTACAATCTACCTCTACATGAGAGGTCTACAATCTACCTCTCATTATTGCTAATTGGTTTCCCATTACATGGCCTGAAAATACCCAAGATAGTCCTAAGAAGTAAATGATACCGTTGATGAGAACTGACAAATACTGATTGCAGTGTGATAATATTAATGTTCTGGCCAAATTCACAAAGGCAAATTACTTGAACCAGCAAACAACGCACACTAAATGCTAATTAAGTTTTTCTTCTAAATTTATCTTGCATGTCTCATCCCTAGTGTAGCAGACCATTTCAAATACAAGGTCAAAAGAGCCCTAGTACTTACATTGATCTAAAAATGTGTTGTTACTTAATTACCAAAATGAATCTGGGGGGAACATAGCAGAGCCACTCTCAAAAATGAAAGAAACATACATATATGGACAGAATAATTGTAGACTAAATAATAATAACTGATAAATATCTACTCTTTTGAGTTACAGATAAGTGCTTGTTTCATTTGAACACAAGATCACTAGTTACAATTCCACTTTGGCACTTTGAAAAACAAAACTAATAACATTGTGGTATTGTTAATGATAACCCTTCTATTATGTTTTCATCTATAAATAGCTGACAGAAAAATTGAGAAAAATAATTTTTAAAAAGTAATTTAAGCATTCTAAATAATTTGCATCCTTTATCAGTCAGTATTCATCCCCTGTGAGAGTTAGCCCTGGTATAAAAGAATTTGATTGCATAGCAGTGGAGATAGTTTTACAATTGTCATGACTCACTGTTTTCTAGTAAATGCAGAAAGAGCTCTGAGGTTAATCTTCCATACCAAAATAAAATGAGCAGCCACCTGCTCTAATGGCTTCTCACTGCTACGAATGGGCTGACAGGCCAGAAGAACAGCTGGAGGAGGAAATGCCTTGTGATGCCAGTGGTTTGTTTACCTAACACTACTTCAACTCATTTTACTTTATTTTTCAAATGGCATTTATGTGTATCTTCTGGATATGTATTTCCATTCAGAATATGCACAAAAAGTGTTACATCCATTTCTGACATTCAGAAATTTAGCAAGTTATTAATTTTCTTATATTTCAGTGCATATATATTTTTATTTAAAAATTAGAAATACATCAGACATATACTTTTCTACCTGCCTCATTTCATTAACAATATTTTAATGGAAAACAGTATGGCAGTTCCTCAAGGATCTAGATCTAGATGTACCATATGACCCAGCCATCCCACTACTGGGTATATACCCAAAGGATTAT
>NC_045455.1:52581135-52597041 GCF_002776525.5 Piliocolobus tephrosceles
CATATACACCATGGAATATTATGCAGCCATAAAAAAGGATGAGTTTGCGTCCTTTGTAGGGACATGGATGCAGCTGGAAACCATCATTCTTAGCAAACTATCACAAGAACAGAAAACCAAACACCGCATGTTCTCACTCATAGGTGGGAACTGAACAATGACATCACTTGGACTCGGGAACGGGAACATCACACATCGGGGCCTATCATGGGGGGGTGGGTGGTGGGACTGCATTGGGAGTTATACCTGATATAAATGACGAATTGATGGGTGCTGACGAGTTGATGGGTGCAGCACACCAACATGGCACAAGTATACATATGTAACAAACGTGCACGTTATGCACATGTACCCTAGAACTTAAAGTATAATAAAATAAATAAATAAATAAATAAATAAATAAATAAATAGTAATGCATGTTTGCTGGAAAAACTAATAAAAAAACAATATTTTGACTTTTATGATATTAAAATATTTTAGGAAAACATTACTGAACCTATATTTTTGCCTTTGCCAATATGATTATTTAAGCAATGTGTATTTAGATTGCCTCAGTTTCTAGATGTTGTTGTGTTTTAATGAACCCATTTAGATATACATATTAGTATATATTTCTGAATATTATACAGGAAGTCAACCTGTAAGCAAGTTTTTTTAGATGAAGATTTTTGAAAAATTCATAGGCTTGAAATGTACTTGCCAATTTGCCTTTCAGAAATTTTTAATCAATTTATACTCCCAAGAGAACTGAATGAAACCACCCTCCAGATGTGTCATTCTGGATGCTATATTAGCTACTGATTTATATATTTTCCAAGTTAATAAGTAGAAAATTACACTACTTTCTTGTTATCATTTTTCTGTTTCTATTTATTTTTTATTTTTTGTGTGGTTACAATTTTATTACCTTTTAAAATGTATTTTATACTTTAGATTGCCTATTCTTATTCCTCTGCCAATTTTTGTAGGGTGGCTTATAGTCCCAACACATTATTATATAGACTATATGTATACAAATAGAAAATATGAGTACTATTTATCATAAATGTTGTAAGTATAAGGATTTGATATATTGTAAACACTACATATGCTATATTTTACATCAAGCTATTTTTATATATGATTATTTAAACCACTGATTCCCTTTACATTGGTCTTTTCCTTTATTTTATACACAGATAACTCCAGAAAAGGTATTTATATGCATAAAATTCTTTATGTTTTAATATTTCAATGCATATATATTTTAATTTTTACAATTAGGCTCACAGCATACAATTTTCTATCCAACTAATTTCATTTAAAAACAGATTGTGACTCCTCTATGACACCAAATATTTGGGAATTGCATGCTCTCTCTCTACTTCTGTCTGCCTCTTTCTCTTTTTTCTAACACACTTTACCCGTCCTTTAATTTTTGCTTTTGTTTTTGAGTTTGGTGGTGTTTGTGAACCAAGTATCTTTTAAGGATGCATCATTATTTATTTTATCTGGAACATATTTGCATTCTCAAACATTCAATATGTGTTTCACATTATGACTATGTGTTATCAGAATGTGATCTCAAACATTATATTTATTTTAATGTTTTCTCAAATTAATTTTATAATAGTGACTTAATTATTTCAACTTTTCATTCTCAGGACACTTATGATTCTTGAGGTGGAAATTAATTAATCCATAAACTTTCAATATTGTATCTTCCTTTTCATATATTTGATTCTTTATTCTTCATTTGAAGGAACTTACTCAAGTTTATCAATCACATTGTCATCAGTGATTCTCTCCCATAGTAAGTCTTATTCAATGTTTGTTAAAAGTTTTTCATTGCTTTTTAGTTTCATTGTATTTACATATTTTGTACATTTTACATTCACCTTGTCTTGTTCCTTTCATCTCTGTATGCAGTTTTATTTTTCTTTTCAATTTCTATTTTATAGAAGCTGTACCTTCCTGTATATAATTGTATATTGGTGGAGATAGTTTTTACAATTGTCAATCAATATGGCACTATATATATATATATATATATATATAGAGAGAGAGAGAGAGAGAGAGAGAGAGAGAGAGAGAGAGAGAGAGAGTTTATATATATATAGTTTTTCTGTTTGCTTTTCTTCTGAGCATCTATATGTTTTCTTTGTTCTTCATTTTTATATGCAGATGCATTTATTTTAAGTCATTCTCAAATAAAAATTTTCAGATTCTGTATTTGTCAATAGCCTCAATGAATCTCTAAATACTGCTTGAAATTCCTTTGAAAACATATTATTTAGGAAAGATGCAATGTCTGAGGCTAGATTGCTTGTGTCCATATCTGGATTTCATCATTTATTGCTAGTGCTTTGGAAAAAAAGAACTTTAAAAAATTCAAATTCTTGGCCTAAAGTCTTAATATGAATCATCCCGTCCTCACTTACTGGGCTGATTTTCCTACCAACATTTATAATTTTAGTTTTGGAGGTTTTACTGACTTTTGTCTTTGGGATTTTCTAGAAATTTTAATCAGTTATGCCTAGACACATTTAAAAAAGTAGATACACTGATTTTTACTTTAGATCAAATTATTATAGAAAATCAAAATGTCAAACACAAAACCAAAACCACAGGATGTTCTGCTTATGTGTGTGTGGTGAGATGGGTAAAACGGAGGAGAGACATGGGCACTAATATCGAAAATCTAAATTATACTATAAAGCTATTGTAACCAAAACAGCATGGTACTGGCATAAAATAGGATAAGTACCATCCGCCCACAGCAAAGAAAGGCATTACAAGGTAGAGAAAAAGCATCTCCAGCTTCGGTGGACTTTTTGTTTTCCAATAACAGCTTTCTGGTATTCAACAAACTCTAGAACTTGTCAGTAGTCTGGAAAATCAAAATATGAATATTTTATAAGATTAGATAATATATATTATATATACATTATATATATGTTATATTATGTGTGTGTATATATACACATATATAACATCTGACATGTCATCTGACCCATACAAGGTGATTAAATAGTAGGTGCCATTGCTGCTATTTCTTGGTATTCAGGCGTATTCTAGGACATAGTCTAAAACTTTTCTCTGATGTTGTTTCCAGGTATTTTATGAACTTTTGATGAGTGTGGCTTACGTGGTTCCATTGTAAGTTACGTTTCATGAATTTGATCATTAAAATCCCTGTTTCACGACAGAATAAACACTGCATCTAATTTAAAAGTTTGTTTATAATGTAGTGGACATTTATTTACTTCAATGACTATAGTAATTCAAGTGCAAAGCAATCCAAAGGGAATTTTGTGAAAAGTGGAAAGCATACTATTAATAACTAAATTTTTAAAATCCAGGTATGTGAATAAAGTTTGTACTACATAATTCTCAGTTTCTAAATGTGTGTTTTAAATGTTATTACAAAATCAGAAGTTACGAGAATGTACTTTCCATTTTGACAATTTTTTTATTATTTATATATTTAATATATGATATAATAGTGTTACTCCATTAAAATGATATTTATAATACTGAATATTATACAATATAGTAATAATGTCAATTTTAAAACATTTTTATTATTGACATTTTAAAAGCTTTTCTGCTATGAGAATCAGATTCATTGGTTATTTTTATAAACTGTTTCTTTTATTACATGTATTAACATACTGAGCAAATGTTCTTAGTCCAACATTGACCAGTTATCGAAACAAATATATTTCAGATAACTATGCCACATTTACATATTTCTAATTCTTGATTTCTGCTTTGAGTAACTATCTATGACTTTGGAGGATATAGACATTTGCCATAGAACAGATAGAATTTCACGCTGTATGTACAGGCCAAACTTTTTTATGCCTTAAATGTCTTACAATATTTCAATAATGTTGGTTTTTTGGTAAAAGTGCTTTCATGTGTTTAAAGCCACACTTAATGCATTATGAGAATCCTGACTTGAAAATCTGAATGATTGACATTTAAAAGACAACCACGGAAGTCATTTCAACAATAACATGTTTAATTAATTTGCATTCTGTTTTTGATAATAACTCCTGTAAAGCCCAGCAAGTATGTGCATGTATACATATCTATTTGTATACTGACACACACTTGTAAAATGTATATGTGTACATTAGTTAAGGTCTAGGCACGTTTATCGAGATTTACATTATAAGGATATTAGTTGTCATCTAGAAAGTCAGTATCTAAAACATAAAACTTATATAATAAATTTTATGGCATAAAACTGCTATATTCAAAGTATGAAAAAAATGCTGCAGAAAAAGGAAGTAGCAACTAATTCTATCTCAGGGGAGGCCATAACTTCAAACACTTTGATCTTGACAGAAAAATGGCAATCTGCCAGAGTTAGAAGTGCTAATGTGTGAAGGGCATTTTAGGGAGAATGCATCTGCATAGCCAAAGGTAAGGCAGCAACGAAAGGGAATGTGTTTTGGAAATGGTGTATAGTTTGCTGTGTCTGGGGAATAGTCTTTAATTGTGGGTCAGAGGAAGGGAAGTAGTACTCTAGAAATGTAGATTGAGACACATTATGAAAGCTTTTAAATACCAAGCTGAGAACTGCAAATGTTATTCTCCACACCAAGAGGAGTTCTCAGTCATGGTGATCCCATGATTGTGTTGGGCAAAGCAGAGTTTAGCTGGCATACAAAGGATGCATTTAAAGGCAAGTAGTCAGTGAGAAAATTTAGAAAGTTATTGCATGATTTTGAATCCAAAAATAAGCAAGGGCCTTTAAAACAAATCTAGGTAATTACCATAGGAATAGAGGGGGTGATGTGAAAGATAATTTATAAACTATATCAGGAAGCTTGTGGAAAAAACATATTCTGAAAGTCTAGATAATTATTATTTTCTCTCCTGGATACATATTTTCACCAAGGCCAAATGTGTTTAAATTGTACTATGTGGGACACTAGTGGTCCTGAGGAACTTCTGACATGAAACACATACGTGTGTATGTGTGTGTGTGTGTATATATATATATATATACACACACACACATACACACACACATGCATACATATTTACATATATGCACACACTAATATATGCATTAGATACATATTTACATAGAATGCTTCAATGTATAAATTTTGTTTAAAAGTCCTGATATAGCCAACTAGGCAATGATTTTTACAGCTGCAGCTTATTGAGTTGCAAGATTCTTCATAAGGAGTAATTATTCTATTAATCATAATAATTTAAATTTTGTTTTTTCTCTTTCTATAGGCACATATCACTATTCTATACATTATTCTATGGCAAATTGCTATTTTGTTAGTTGATATAATAAAATACTTTTGATGATAAAAATGCAAAATTAGATCCCAGAGTGCTTTTTTAAAATGGTAGAATTTGATCTGACTTTTAAAGAGTGATATATAATCAAGGAGCTGAGAGGGCATAAAGTTGTATCAGGCTAGGAGAATAATAGCTATACTATTGTTAACTGTTTAAATCATTGTTTAGATATGTAAATTTGACTCTAATATGGCAGAATTATATACTTAATATTGTACTTTTTGTCTGTTTTATTATAACTTCAAGCAGTACTATTAATAGGAATTTTAATGACAAAACTAAAAAGCAAAGAATATAAAATTAATGCCTTCAATATACTATTTAAGTACAAATTATATAAGATTATAAACTATTTGATAACACCAAAATCTTCATCAAAAATATTTTCATTGAAAAGAAAAACTAAACTTTTAGAAGAATTGGTTTTCTTATCTTTATTTTGTGAATAACCACTTGCTACTGTTAGTCATATTGCAAACTGCACATCGGTATTAATATTATTAATGAAATTAATTATTAGTCTTACCCAGATAATTTATTAGAAAACACAATCTCAGAATCAGAGTTGAAATTATATTTGGGTATTATGTTTATTATTGATTTTTTTTCTATATGCTGTGAGAATGAGGCTTCATAATTTGGAGATTTGTGGAACTTCAAATTACATACATTCTTTTATTCACCCTACATGAGATTTGACAACCCATTACTTACAGAAGATATTTCACCCATTTCACTCCGTTCTAAAATATGTTATTCTATTTTAAACTCATATCTTACTTTGAAATGATACATAATAGGTCCTCAAATAATTATAGTAATAATATTGCATTATATCTAAAATCTGTCTGCGTCATTGCGAATTTCCTGAATATATCATATTTTCAAATTAGTAATAAACAGAACATCTTTTATGGGTGCCCTTTTGTTCTGAAATACCTCTATGAAAAAGAGTTATAAGTAGAAAGTAAGAAATAAGTGTACGTGTTGGAGTAAATGCACCTTTTAATATAATTCACATGAAGAGAATCTTAATAACAAATGAAGTTACAATGATAACATAATGTCTTCTCAAAAAGCCTTTCCTCTTGTATTTCTGGTAATAGTTTAAGACCTTTACAGTAAAAAGAAAGAAAAGGTGAATAAACAAAGATAAAAATACCTTCTAGCAATAACGGATACTGCTATGCTCCATAAGAACCAGATGAGTGGAAATCGCCTTATAACTTTTTTCACATTACAAGGAATAATTCTGGCTTGAGGCTAAAAGTGATAATGTAAAAACTATCCAGAAAAATAGATGTTGTAAGTATTTTATAGCTAAAGGTACAACATAAATCTTGGAGGATCCATTGTGATCCAAAGCAGTTACTGCCAGATAGTATTATAAGTGTGGGTCTTAAAATAAAATTGAACTAGTGCAAAATACTTTGAAATGACTTTGGAAGAGGAAAGTATACTAAAATGCATTGGAATAAGCATTCTAATATAGTAGGTCTCTTTATTATTTGCGTTGAATTATTTGTAAAACACTTGAAAATAATTAGCAGACTAAGCATATTTTAAATGATTGACTATATTATCCAAGTGATGTATTAGTAATCACTAATCAAAGTTTAAGGTCAGGGGAAAAAAAAAAGTAAGTAAACTAAAAGCTCTTTTGCTATATGTTACTGATATCTACTGCAATTATTGATGGTCAATAATTATTTAGTAAATTCCATCAGATTGGCAAACAAAGCACATAGAAATCTATGTACAGATATACATAATATCATATCACACTTGCATATCACATTAATGCCTTCAATATGCTATTTAAGTATATATGTACAAGATTATACATTATTTGATACAACTAAAGCCCTCATCTAAAATCTTTTCATTGAAAAGAAAAAAAAAAAAAAGAATTGGTTTCATTATTTTTATTTTGTGAATGACCACTCAATACTGCTAATAACATTGGAAATTGAAGTTAAGCTTGTTAGATTTTTATGAGTAGGTTTATGCTTTATTTATCCTTGAATAGCTAGTATTTATCTTATAATTAATATCCCCAAAAGGAAACTCTTGATTTTCACATTGCCATTCCCTTTTCTCATTTCAGTAAATGGCATAATTATCTCTTCAAGGAGCTCAAGCCAATAAACAAAACAACCAAAAACCCACTCAAAACAAAGTCACTTTTCATTACTTTCTTTATCTAGCTCAATAAATTCTATCAGTTCTATCTAAGAAACCTAACAATAATAATCAATATTGTTAAAATGGCCACACTGACCACAGAAATCTGCAGACTTAATGTTATTCCTATCAAACTACCAATGTCATTTTTCACAGAATTTGAAAAGAACTCTTCTAAAATTCATGTGTAACCAAAAAGGAGCCCAAATAACTAAAGCAGTCTTAAGCAAAAACAACACAAACAATAACAAAATCCCACCATCCAGAGCAGAAGCATTACATTATTGATGGTCAATAATTATTTTTGACCATCAAAATAATCAAGCATTGTGGTACTTGTACAAAACTGAAATGTATGTAAACCTAGGGATTATTAGGAAAAAAAAAAAAAAAAAAAAACCCACACAGATACACAGATGATGGAAAACAATAGAGCACCCAGAAATAAATCCAAACACCTATACCCATCTGATCTTTGACAAAGTTGACCAAAGTAAGCAATGGGGAAAAGACTTCATAACCAAACCAAAGCCTTCCACTCTCTCTGTGTCTTACCCACCACCCTTGAAAAAGCCACCACACATTTTTTCCTGAACCAATTTAATAGCCTCCAAGACTGATCTTTTACTCGTCCTTTTTATTGTAGTCTTATTCTCTGTACTGTCTAAATTGCTAACAATATGATCTAATAATGATTACATAATAAATTAAGTAGATAATTGATTCTGTTGCTTAAAAATATTTGTGGCTTCCCTTTAGCCTTAGAATAAAATTCTCTCTGATCTCCCTCTACAAGCTCCACATAAAATGCCTTCTGAGTTCCTTCATCCTCTCCTATTCATCTTCTGATGTGTCTCTCCTTCAGCCACACTGACTTTCTTTGTACATTAGTCTCCCCTTATACAATGGTATTCATTCAAGAATTCCAGTGGATGTCTGAAACCAGAGACAATACTGAACCTCATATATGCTATGTTTTTTCTATACGTGAATGGCAATGATAAAGTTTAATTTATAAATTTGGCAAAGTAAGAGATTAACAAAAAGGAAGAATTTTTCATCTTTTCTTTGGCTTTTCTGAATTGCCAGAATCACAACTGTTGCACTTTGGAGCCCTTACTACTGGAACACAACAACTTAACATAGTTATTCTGATTTCCAAGCTGGCTACTAAGTGGATAGCACATACAGTGTGGACACTCTGTGGAGATACTGTGGAACCAGAGTGGAGACACTGGATGAAGAGAAGGTTCACATTCTGGGTGACATGGTTTCATTATGTTACTCAGAATGCTGTGCAATTTTGAATTTACAAATTGTTTACTTCTGGGATCTTCCACTTAATACTTTCAGACAGTGGTTGATGACAAGTAACTAAAATTACAGTAAGTGAAACTGCAGATGAGAGGGGACAACTGTATTTAAAGTTGCAGTGCTTTTTTTGCTTCAGGATTGTGGCACTAGTATCTGATTCTTGGTAAAATTCTCTTTCCTCAGACATTTGCATGGTTGAGTTGTTATCTGGGTCTTACTGAAGAAGTCACTCTTGAAAAGTATTTTCTGACCATACCCTCTAGGTCAAGCTATGAATACTCTCTAACATAGGTACCACATTTATTTTGTGTTTAAGATACAACAATCATCTTCTTTCATAGCCATTTATTTATTTACTTCTCTACATTTTTGTCCAACATTCCACTATGTAGGAGCACCACACAGATAATATGTCATGTTTCACAATTTTGAGCATTCTAGAAACCCACAAGAGAGTTAGAAAATGAATTTTAATGAGAAACAGACATAATAATTCCATGGGTAGTATAAAGGATGGACAGGTAATTATTTAAAAAAAAATCTAATAGAAATGTTCTCTTTGAAAGCTAGTGTAATAGTCTAACTTTCTCTTTATGTGTGAGTATTAACAGCTTTCAAGGACCACTCCTCTGTTTTCTGCCCTGGTCTCCCTTCTAGGCAAGAAAATAAGAAAACATGACACCCTCTCCTTTTTGCTGTGTGATGTTCAAGCTAAGTATGCACCTGTCTACTTACTCACCCTGTCCCCAGTCATAGTAAGACCACAATCACTTGTTCATTCATTCTCTGAAGTCACTCAAGCAAATTCTGTACCACCTTATGCATTGCCCTGTTCTTCACAGAAAGTCCTACTATGGGGTGATATATTTTTTCATACCCTCTTGGTGTGTGTCTGGATCATTAGTATTGAAATCTGACCTATCAATTGAAAGGGAGTCTATATCATTTTTCCATGGTGACAACAAGAGCTGGTCCTCTCTCATTCAGAATCCTAATATCAAAACTTACCGATATCTTATTATATCACTTTCAAATATTTTGCTTATATTTTATGCAAAAATAAATGTTAACATAAATATTTTTAAATTATCTGTTCCCTATTATATTCATAACTTCAGAGAATGTTGTTGATTTTTTCACTAAAAAAATGTTTGGCGTTTATTTTTTTCACTTAAAATAAATTTAGAGGCTCTTAGATTAATATCAAATCTGTGTGAGTTAATATTGTCTTAGTGATATTAATCCGAAGTTACTAAGATGTATACTGCATTTATGTGATTAGAATCATGGCTTTCTAATTACAGTGTATTTACTTGGTTGTTAAAATTAACATTTTGTGATGAAATGAATTAGCACTCATTATTAAACTGTGTAATCTAAACATTTGCTAAGAAATTACCAGATAATTAGTTCTTATAAACTGTATGTGGTTACGAAGATGTCATGTAAAAATATATTCAATAATTTATTATGGAAAGAAGAAAAAGTTGTCAAGATGTGATTTGAAAGTTGTATGTAATCACTTTGCTAAAAATGCATCTGAATATTATATACTTTATTACAATAATTTCAACTCAATAATATAACAATCAAATCGGAAAATAGTCACTTATGCTTATCTTTAGTTACTAAAAGACTTCAGGAATATTTATAAGGACTAGCACATAGACTAGACTTTTAAAAGACTGGTGTTGACAAAATCTCTCAGCATTTGCTTGTCTATAAAGGATTTTATTTCTCCTTCACTTATGAAGCTTAGTTTGCCTGGATATGAAATTCTGGGTTTAAAATTATTTTCTTTAAGAATGTTGAATATTGGCCCCCACTCTCTTCTGGCTTGGAGAGTTTCTGCTGAGAGACCCGCTGTTAGTCTGATGGGTTTCCCTTTGTGGGTAACCCACCTTTTCTCTCTGGCTGCCCTTAACCTTTTTTCCTTCATTTCAACTTTGGTGAATTTGACAATTATGTGTCTTTGAGTTGCTCTTCTCGAGGAGTATCTTTGTGGTGTTCTCTGTATTTCCCGAATTTGAATGTTGGCCTGCCTTGCTAGGTTGGGAAAGTTCTCCTGGATAATATCCTACAGAGTGTTTTCCAACTTGGTTCCATTCTCCCCATCACTTTCAGGTACACCAATCAGACATAGATTTGGTCTTTTCACATGGTTCCATATTTCTTGGAGGCTTTGTTCTTTTCTTTTTACTCTTTTTTCTCTAAACCTTTCTTCCCGCTTCATTTCATTCATTTAATCTTCAGTCACTGATACCCTTTCTTCCAGTTGAATGAGTCGCTACTGAAGCTTGTGTATTCATCACGTAGTTCTTGTGTCATGTTTTCAGCTCCATCAGGTCATTTAACGATTTCTCTACACTGCTTATTCTAGTTAGCCATTCGTCTAATCTTTTCTCAAGGCTTTTAGCTTCTTTACGATGGGTTCGAACTTCCTCCTTTAGTTCGGTTCAACCATTTTGGAAGACAGTGTATTGATTCCTCAAGGATCTAGAACTAGAAATACCATTTGACCCAGCCATCCCATTACTGGGTATATACCCAAAGGATTATAAATTGTGCTGCTATTAAGACACAGGCACACGTACGTTTATTGCGGCACCACTCACAATAGCAAAGACTTGGAACCAACCCAGATGTCCATCAATGACAGAATGGATTAAGAAAATGTGGCACACATACACCATGGAATACTATTCAGCATAAAAAAGGATGAGTTCATGTCCTTTTGTAGGGACATGGATGCAGCTGGAAACCATCATTCTCAGCAAACTATTTCAAGAATAGAAAATCAAACACCGAATGTTCTCACTCATAGATGTGAATTGAACAATGAGATCACTTGGACACAGGAAGGGGAACATCACACTCTGGGGACTGTTGTGGGGTGGAGGGCGGGGGGATAGCATTAGGACATATACCTAATGTAAAAGATGAGTTAATGAGTGCAGCACACCAACATGGCACATGCATACATTTGTAACAAACCTGCACGTTGTGCACATGTACCCTAGAACTTAAAGTATAATAATAATAATAATAAAAGACTGGTGTTAATACAAATTGTGTTGATGAGCATTCATTACTACAGTTGACAAAACAGCATATACTTTAGTCCATATGTTGAGGTAACATAAAGAAAGTATTATTATATTGTCTTAATTTCCATTTCTCTAGGAGGGAATGAGCTTCCTACAGGGAAGAGGAATGTACCCAAACTCTTGCATGTGCATTATAGAGAAAGTTGTGAGAAGAATGACTTTCTTTCAATGTGGAAAATCCTTAGCTTCTATTAATTGCCTAATAACAAGGATGAAGGCCAATATTGTCTGGTCTGTGTCCTGAAAACTCATCCTTGATTCCATAGATTATACATTATATGTTTTAAGTATACAAAATAGTTAAAATAATTTTTTATTCTGATTTACCTTTGTCTCATTGAAAGGCATATTATTCATTGTTAAAACTGTATTGAATTCATGAAGTCATTCATTTAGCAGACATTTATTGGGAGCCAAGTATATGTCAGTCACTATGCTGTGATCTGAAGATACAAAGTCAGGGAAATCAACTTAGGTGAAAGATCTTTTCAAGAATTACAAAACACTGTTGAAAGAAATTATAGGTTACAGAAAAAAAATGGACATTTCATTCTCACAGATTGGAAGAATTAATATTGTTAAAATGGCCACATTGACCACAGAAATCTAGACTTAATGCTTTTCCTATCAAACTACAAATGTCATTTTTCACAGAATTAGAAAATAACTCTTCTAAAATTTATGTGGAACCAAAAAAGAGCCTGAATAGCTAAAGCAATCTTAAACAAAAACAATAACAAAACCTCACAATCCAGAACAGAAGCATTACATTTCTTGATGTCAAACTGTACTATAAGCTATAGTAAGAAAACCAGAATGGTACTGGTACAACACTGAAACATATGTAAATCTAGGAATTATTTTAAACACACACACACACACACACAGATACATAGATGTTGTAAAACAATAGAGCACCCAGAAGGAAAGCCAAACACCTACACCTATCTGATCTTTGACAAAGTTGACCAAAATCAGCAATGGGGAAAGACTCCATAGTCAATAAATAGTGCTGGGCTAACTGGCTAGCCTTATGTAGAAGGAAAGTTGGACTCCTACCTTTCACCATATGTAAAAATTAATGCAAGGTAAATTAAACATTGAAATGTAAGACCTCAAACTATAAGAATCCTAGAAAAAGTCCTAAAAACACCATCAGGACATCATCCTTGGAAAAAATTTGTTGCCATTGCAATAAAAACAAAAATAAACAAGTGGAACCTGATTAAGTTAAAGAGCTTCTGCACAGCAAAATAAACTGTCAACTGAGGAAACAGACAACCTACAGAATAGGAGAAAATATCTACAAACTATAATTCTTACAGACATCTAATTTCCAGAACGTATAAGAAACTTTTAAACAATTGAACAAGCCAAAAAACAGACAAAAAACATTTAAAAATGGGTAAAATACATGAACAGACACTTCTCCAAAGAAGTGGCCAACATATGTATAAAAATGCTAACCATCACTAATTATCAGAGATGTGCAAATCTAAACCACAAGGAGTTACCATTACACACAAGTCAGAATGGCTATTATAAATAAGTCAGACAACAACTGATGCTGGCAAGGCTTTGGAGAAAAGTGAATGCTTATGCACTGTTAATGGGGATGCAAATTACATCAGCCACTGTGGAAAGCAGTCTGGAGATTTACCAAAGAACTGAAAACAGAACTGCTATTCAATCCAGCTATCCCATGCCGGATATATATCTGAAGGAAAATAAGGTATTCTACTAAAAGGACACATGCAGTTGTGTGTTAATCTAAGCAGTATTCACAATAGCACAGGAATGGTATCAACATAGGTGCCCATTAGTGCTGCACTGGATAAAGAAAATGTGCTACATATACACCATGGAAAATTACAGGCAAGAAAAAGAATGAGATCATGACCTGTGAAGTAGTATGAATACTGTTGGAGAAAAATATAATAAGCAAATTAATTCAGAAAACCAAATAATGCATGTTCTCACTCATAAGTGGGAGCTAAACCCTGAGTACTCATAGAAATAAAGATGGCAACAATCGGCAAGGCATGGTGGCTCATGCCTGTAATCTTATCACTTTGGAAGACTGAAGCAGGTGGATCACGTGAGGTCAGGAGTTTGAGACCAGCCAACATAGCAAAACTCCATCTCTACTAAAAATACAAAAATTAGCCAGGTGTGGTGGCAGGTACCTATAATCCCAGCTAATTGGGAGAGGCTGAGGCAGGAGAATCACTTGAAATGGGATGTGGAGGCTGTAGTGAGCCAAGATCCCACCACTGCACTCTAGCTTGAGTGACAGGCTATTTATTTATTGAGACTCCATCTCAATAAGGAAAGTTGGACTCCTACCTTTCGCCATATGTAAAAATTAACGCAAGGTAAATTAAACATTGAAATGTAAGACCTCAAACTATAAGAATCCTAGAAAAAGTCCTAAACAACACCATCAGGACATCATCCTTGGAAAAAATGTGTTGCCATTGCAATAAAAACAAAAATAAACAAGTGGAACCTGATTAAGTTAAAGACTCCATCTCAATAAATAAATAAAGCAACAATAGACACTGGAGACTATTAGAGGAGAGAGAGAGGGAGGGAGACAAGGATTGAAAAACTACCTGTTGGGTACTATGCTCAGTACCTGGATGATGGGAATGATTATACCTCAAATCTCAGCATCATGCAATATACCAAAGTAATAAACTTGCACATATACACCATGAATCTAAAATAAAAAATTGAAATCATAAAAATAAATAAATTGGCCACATGCAGTGTCTCATGCCTATAATCTCAGCACTTTGGAAGGCCAAGGCAGGAGGATCACCTGAAGCCAGGAGTTGAAAACATGTCTGGTAAATAAAGCACGACACCTGTCTCTACAAAAATTATATTAAAAAAAATTAGCTAGGCATTGTGTTGTGCACCTGTAGTCCGAGCTACCTGGGAGGCTAAGACAAGAGCACTGCTTGAGCCCAGGAGTTTGAAGCTGCAGTGACTTATGATTACACCACTACACTCAGCCCTGTGCAACAGAACATGATCCCATGCCTTAAAAAGTAATAAATAAATAAATAAATAAATAAATAAATAAATAAATAAATAATAAATGCACCCTGAAAGGGACAGTGTTTAACACATCTGACTCCAAAAGCCAATACAAAAAGAAAAAAAAAAAATTAGGTTGGTACCACAGAAATTATTTTTTGATCCTAATACAACTAATTTCCAAATCAATTTTTTAAAGATACAAAAGCACTTGGAAAGTCAAAATGAGACATATGATGCATAAGTCAATTAAAAATAACAATGAATTTCAGAAATACTTAGAACTACATGATGTTCAATATATATTACCATTGGCTGCTTAAATTCTAGACATGTAAAAACATGGGAGCCTTACATTTTAAAAGGAAAAAACAATGTTTGGTATAAACAGTCTAAGTATCCAATAAGATGAAACAATAAGAATGTGAAGCCAAGTTGAAGAAAATGAACTATAAAATAAGTTTAATCTCATGGGTGAGGATAACATTGCTAACTCATAAAGGATTTTTAAAGATTAATTGAATGAATTATTGTGATATTTAGATCAGTTCCTAGTTGTCTGAAGTTCTCAGCAACTGTTTCCTAATATTAAATTAAATTAAAAGGAAATAAGAAAGCATTTTTAAAGTAAGCATTCCACACAGACCTTAACTTAACTGGTATTACTATCTAGTGTAATGGAAGACTTGATGGAACAAACTTAAAAATGGGTGCTGGCATCTAAGACTGGTTAAATAATAAATGTAGTAAAAAAATGAAATAACTAGGGGATACGTAAGTATGAGGAGAGGAAGAAAAATGTGAGTAATGTGGGAAGACTGACTGAGAAAACTTTTTTTTTTTTTTTTTTTTATTATACTTTAAGTTCTAGGGTACATGTGCATAACGTGCAGGTTACATATGTATACATGTGCCATGTTGGTGTGCTGCACCCATCAACTC
>NC_045455.1:52597051-52622072 GCF_002776525.5 Piliocolobus tephrosceles
CAGTGTGTGATGTTCCCCTTCCCGAGTCCAAGTGAGCTCATTGTTCAGTTCCCACCTATGAGTGAGAACATGCGGTGTTTGGTTTTCTCTTCTTGTGATAATTTGCTAAGAATGATGGTTTCCAGCTGCATCCATGTCTCTACAAAGGACGCAAACTCATCCTTTTTTATGGCTGCATAGTATTCCATGGTGTATATGTGCCACATTTTCTTAATCCAGTCTGTCACTGATGGACATTTGGGTTGATTCCAAGTCTTTGCTATTGTGAATAGTGCCGCAGCTTTGAAATGGGATGATAGTCCCTCGATCTGAAGGACCTTAGAACTAGTCCATAAGAACAGACACCATAATCATCTTTTCATCTTCCAGGAAACTTTCAAGATTTAAAATTTCACTCAAAATGCCCTGAATTGACTATCTAATAATCAAGGCACACAAATTAACTCATGTAAGAAGACTCAAGGGTTTGCCAGATCATTAATACTTCAGACTCAGCAAAGTTTAAATCATAGTTAGGACTACAATTAAAGTATTATTAAATTATTTTTCTTTTCAGTAGTTCACATGACTTTCGTGTGTGGTAGAATTATGCTGTAAATCTCAAGGAGATTCTTGTTCAAATCCTTGAGCTGCACTTGTATATTTAATAACTGAGAGGAAAACTTACTTATTTGATATCACCAATCTTCATTCTGTGCTCATCTACAAGGCATAAATAATAACAGTTAACTTTCCCTATCTTGATGATTAAACAACACACTAAAGTGGCTAGCACTGTATTTGCACATAGAAAACATTGAGTGGTACTTATGTTTATTGTTGTAATTACTTCTACTATTATAATTAAGACCAAAAGGTCTGTGATTGGTGGATTATTTTGTTCACCATCATTGCCAGCAGAGTATTAGCATACTACTTCTGTCTCCAAAATTACTGCTCCTTTACGTTTATGTTTCAATATACCAATGAACTCAAGTCTACGATTCACTACTCTCATTTCTGCCCTCTTGGATACTGTCCTAGTTTATTGAAAATTCGGCTTCTGACTCATATTTATGCTCCAACCCTGACTATCATCATTACCTGCTGACATGTAATTTTCCCGGCTTCCTCATTTTCCATGACCTTTCCCTTTACTCTCTTAAAACCATCCATTTCCATGACCATTTCTTTGAAATTTATTTTCACCAAACCTATGTCGTATCTAGAATCTCTACCATTTACTTCTTACCACAGCTTACCTTCCTATGTGTGCACCAGATGAAGGAACTGTTTGTAAAAATTATTTTACTTTTTCATGAATATTCATCAATTCTAACACTCCCTAAACACTTTAAGGCTCCTTATGCTTTCTAGTTTTACTTGTCCAGCTAATGGTCCGTTATTCATCATTCATAATTACTATTACTTTATTAAAATATATAAATGATATGACATTCTTTATCTAACATATTCACCTGGCAACAATATAACTGATTTAATTTGAACTGTACATTCCTAGCACGTAAAAATTGGCACTGCTGCAAAATATCATTCAATGGGACAGGCTGACTATACTTTAAATTAAAAATTTCAAATGTAAAATGTTTCTTCAACACTGCTCAGCATTCATAAACTAGATTTCGAGAATGCTTACTTGGGTGTTGTTCCCAAAAATTACAGATTCAATCTTTTCCTCTATTTCCAGAATTACCATTTCCTCATTGGTAATGTTCAGCACATTAACTTTGCTCATTTTGCATTCTTAAAATTTATATAAATTATCATTAATTATCATTTAGGTAGTCTTTTAAATTTTGACTGCCAAATCTCCAAACATACCTGCAAACATCTTATTCTGTACCCTCCTGTTACAATCTAGACACCCCTCGTTCTCCTATCAAGGGCCAGACTCTCAGATTAAACCTGAATTTTCTCTTTCTCCTCTCATGTCTTCTAAAATTTTACTCTTTCTTCAGTCATTTTCTCTCTTTGACACTCTACCTACCTCTCTGATAGATCCTTTAACATCTTTAATCTTTAAAGATAACCACAATGACCTCTCATTCTTTTTCAAGTACTAATCAACCTGGAAACATTTACAGTTAAACAAACATTTACAGCCAGAGTTCTCAAAGAGTTGCCTACAGACATATCCAGTTCCTCACTTCTCATTAATTCTTCAAGTTCAGTATGCAGTCTACTCCACATTGCCACAGTAATTCCTATTTACATGGATGCCAATCATTTTCATGTTGTCAGGTGCAGTAGAACCTTACTGCATTTACCTTATTTAACCTCTGATATGACTGCTACAGAGGGGCCATCCATATTTCTGAAGATACCCTCTTCTCTTGATTTCAGGAGCAACAGCCCGCTCAAAGTCTTACTCATCCTCCTTCTCTATCTATGGTTTATTATTGTCCCTTTTCTTCTCTCGTTATTCTCTCAGTTACCTCATCTTCATTTTCTTAGCATGTCTTTAAATTACATGCTACCACTTGCTCAGCTTAGAGCTCTTGTTATTATTTGTGACCTCTTTCTCATCTTTTATTTCTAAGTCCATTATTTCATAAAATGATATGTGTATTTCTTTATTTTCTTTCTCGTTTGTCATCACATGGGTTATTTTATTATCTTCCTAATACTAGCACATTGGTTTACCTCATGTCTTCAGCCTCCCTTATTAACTTCTCTAAGCTAGTTCTCACAAAGGAAAAAGAGCCATTTTTTAAAAATAAATCAAACAATATTTTATCCAGGTATATGATGCTTCAAAAATTCCCAGTGTGTAACAAATAAAATGCAAACTATCTTATTGCACACAGAAATTCCTACATGGTTAAGCTGGCCTATTTTACTTCCCTCCTTTCTTTGTCTTCTATAATACACCTTACTAATATTTGATCACACTAAATGCCACTCAGTTTTTCTATATAGCATTCTCCCTTCTGCTTGTAGTATTTTATATTCCATGCCATATTGTTTAAATATATTTTTCTTTATCTGTCCCATCATTGGTTTCTCCTGTCTTCTAATACTTACCTTCAATTTATTCTCCAAATAAATACTTTTCTGACCATCCTACCTAAATAATCCCCTGCCCCCTACATTTTTAAATCTCTGCACTGTTTCTTTCACAGCATCAGAGTGTGTTACCATCTGTTACATTTACGTATTTATTCCTGTGCCTAATTATTTATTTCTGTGTATATTTCTCACATTAGACTAGAAGTTCTATGAATCATAAATTAAGTCTATTTCATTAACCTCTGTTTATCCAGCTCTTAGTAGTCTATCAGGTATGCTACATGCATTAAAACTACATATATATGTGTAGTAAAACTACATATATATGCATTAAAACTACATGTGTGTGTGTATGTGTGTATATATATATATATAGAGAGAGAGAGAGAGAGAGAGAGAGAGAGAGAGTACAGAAATCACCCCCTAAATTCTTCAGAGTTTAAAATCGTCTCCTTTTCTTAAACATATTTTTAGAAAATAGTAGATAATAATCTAGTAAGAGCTGATGGAAATACAGCAAAAACAACAATAAAAAGATTACAGATTATTACAGTATAAAACTAATTCTTATTATCTGACTCCTTCAAAAGATCACATTTTGAAAACATGTTACACAGGTACTTTTGTTATTATTCTATTAAGTCAGGCAAATAGGGATACATTCCTATCATTCTTTTGATTTTAGTCTTCATGACTTATTTTTTCATCATGTCCTGCAGATTTCTGCATGTTGATAACCCATTCCTGGTTCTTCAGAAGTAGATAAAGCTAATTAAATTTAATATGATAATTTTTCAACATTGTCAGTGTATAACTGGAATATCACATTTTAGAGATTAGAAACCATGACAAGAGGTTAATGATTTAATCTGTGTAACCATGTAATAAAGTAATGGTAACTGTTAAATTAGCATACATGCTTCTGAATGCCATTAGATTTTTTTTACAAGTATTGATAGTTTTATTTTAGGTTTTCAAAAGTAGTACTTTACTTCAGATCATGGAATGCATTAATCTGAACACATGTCATATCAGAATTTCAATAAGCCAGAGATTTTCCTTGTGAAACTTCTGTATTACACATTACAGAATTCATATTTACACATTACACATTACAGAATTCAAATTTCTGTATTACACATTACAGAATTCATAGTAAAGCTCTATACTTTTATGCCTGGTGCAAACTCTCTAACCATGGAATATTATAGCGAATACCTGGAATGTCAGGAAATATTTTTACTAGTTTGGAGATTATGTTGAGTTTGTCAGGAAGGTATTGGCTAGTGAAAAATTCAGATTCAAGGAAACAATTACCATAGATTAAGAGTCAGTTAATTCAGTAGCTTTTCACTAGATCAAATCTCTCGCTTCAGTTGAAATCTATACATGTAATGAAAGAATAAAAGTCAGACATACAAATACTGCTTAAGACTTATTGATTTATTTTATTATATCACTTGTGGTTCTACACTTCTGCCCTTCGCTAGCACTACTAGCGCAGCATGGGACACCATCCTAAGAATGCTCAAGAACAGCAGGTGGAAGTAAGTAGGGGCTCTGCCTGCCAGATTGCAGGCCTCTTCAGACCCTCATAGTTACTGTGTAACTTTGAGGGTCATTGTTTGGTCATCTGCAAAATAGGAATAATACTGAAAATCAATTATTTGGAATGTTTTGAGGATTACATGCAAACTACTTAGAAAAATGTCTAAGTAGATGTAAAATAAAATAAGTAAGTATTTTACTTATTTTTACATCTAAGTAAAAGAGGATGCTGTTTTGTTGTTGTTATTAAAAGCTTTCAAACTGGTCTATTGGTTTCCAGTCTTGATGCGTTTCATTCTATGCTTTCTTTCCTTTGAAGTCCAGTAAAGATGTAGCTTTGTTTTCATGATGCATTCTTTCCTCTCAGATCTAGCCTGCATAATTCTGATGAAGACTAATTAAGAGGTGACAGATTCAGAAGTATCTTTTCCTCTTTGATCATAAGTCAGCATTATAGTTTGGTAAAATGAATATTGAGACTATGCCATGATGGCATGATTGATGCCAGGAACTGTGTTCTTTAGCTTTCAAAGCTGCTCGAGATGATAGGTGGCTCAGAGGTGCCTAAGGATATTTGCCTTAATCTCAGACTCCTATAGGTTTCCTTTCCTCAGAATGTGATATGAAAAGACAATGTATATAACAGGAAAAGAAGAGAGAAATATTCCATTTATATGTTCTTTTCTTTAAACTAATTTCCTGGCATAAATATGCTCTTTTAATCCAGATAGGTAGATGATAGAATTTTCACTCAAATTCTCATCACTTGGATACTCAGTGAAATTTATTAAAAACACAATTGACAATTGTGCTACAAATGGTTGCCAATTTTAAATAAAAAATCTGGAGTCTGAGTCAAAGAACATCTTAACTATTACTTTGTAGTTTGGATTTACCATCATGTAGTGTGAAAATCCATTTATTTTCTACTGATTATAAACTGTTTTATTCTTTTCCTTGAAGGATTCTTATCATGTATGTAATGTATGCTTTACTTCAAGTTATTATTCATGTTTCAGTAAAAATTATATATATAATATTTAATTGTTTTTGCTTTTTGATTATCCCTTTGCTTTTTATATTACAATGTTTGTACAATTAGCAATTATAATATGTTTTACAATAAACAAGTAATGAGTCAAAAGTTTTAAAAATAGGGAATTATAGTGCATGTAAACTTGGATATATCAAAAATCTTGAAATGTTACTGGAATGTCTGATGTTTGGGAAAATATACCTATGTATCAGGCACTGGGCTTGATTGACTATGAAGTTAGAGACATAATTATACAAACAGTTTCCATGCTGAAATGTCATAGTAATGAGGTAGAAATTTAGGTGAGCACGTTAAGCAAGCAGTTCTGGACTTAAGTGCGAACTAGGGTGTGCAGGATATCAGACAATATTTTCTAGAAAAAAATGACATTGAAATTGCTCAAAAAGATTGTTAATAGATAGTACTTTGTTCCATTGGTCTATATGTCTATTTTTATGCTATTTCCATACTGTTTTAATGACTGTAGCTTTATAATACCTTTAAAAGGCAGAAAGTGTGATATTTCCAGCATTGTCCTTCTTGATTAAAATTGCTTTTGTTATTCAGGGCCTTTTGGTTTTCCATATACATTTTATAAATCTTTTTCTATTTTTTTATACTTCCGTAAAAAATGTATTTGAAATTTGAGTAGGAACTGCATTAAATTTTTAGATCACTTTGGGAAATACGGACATTTTAAATGCTGATTTTTCTAATCCACACATGCAGGATACTTTTTCATTTATTTGTAACTGTTTTAATTTCTTTAATTAGTGTTTTGTAGTTTCCATACAAGTCTTTTACCTATTGCTTAGATTTATTCCTAAGTATTTTATTCCTTTTGGTGTTAATTTAAAAGTAAATTTTATTAATTTACTTTTCAGATTGTTAATGGTTGGTGTATAGAAACAACTGATTTGTGTGTGTGTGTTTTTTGTATCCTGCAACTTAACTGAATTCGTTAGTTACAACAGTTTTTGTGAAGAGTCTTTAGGGCTTTCTATATGTAAGGTCATGATGTCTGAAAATAGAGATGATTTTATTTCTTCCTTTCTGATTTGAATATATTTTATTTATTTTTCTTAATTAATTGCTCTGACTTGGAATTTCAGTACTTCCAGTATGTTAAATAGACATGGCAAGAGTGAGCATCCTTGGCCTGTTTCATAGCTCAGAGAAAAAGCTTTTAGTTTTTTACCATTAAGTATGATGCTAGTTGTGGACATTTTATATATGCCTTTTATTTTTTTTACATGAGTTTCTTCTATGCTTTTTGTTAATGATTTTTATTACGAAAGGGTGTTGAATTTTGTCAGATTATTTTTCTGCATCTATTTAGATAATCATGTGTTTGTTATTTGTCCTTTGTTCTGTTAAAGTAGTTTATCATACTGAATGTTTTACAAATGTTAAATCATCATTGCATCCCAGAGAATATTTGTAGTCGGTGATGGCATATGATTTTTTTTTTGTAAAGTGAAAGCAAGTTTATTAGAGAAGAAAAGAAACAAAAGAAAAGCCACTCTAGCCGGGCACGGTGGCTCACACCTGTAATCTCAGCACTTTGGGAGGCTGAGGCTGGTGGATCATGAGGTCAAGAGATTGAGACCATCCTGACTCAATCAACTGTTTTTTTTCTTCAAAAAAAAATTTATTTGATATGTCTTTCATATTTACCGTTATAGTTGTATAATTGACAATTAGTTGGAGAAAGTCACAAACTTTTCACTGTTTGTTTTGAACACAAAAGCTTCTTACTTGATTATTATTCAATATTTTTCTCTAGATTTATTGAGGTATAATTTAAATTATAAATTATTCATAATTATATAATTATAAATTATATAATTTAAATTATAAATTATTCATAATTATAAATTATAAATATTCAGGACTGTGTGTATCTGAAGTGTACAATATGATAAACAGTCATATGTGTACACTGTAAAATAATTACCATAATCAAGTTAGTTAACACATCTACCATTTCACACACTTCTTTTGGTAAGACTGCTTAAAAGCTCCTATGTTAGCAAATTTCAAGTATATAAGACAATGTCATTAACTACAATCACCATGTTGTACATTAGATCGTAAGAACTTATTAGTCTTATACTTAAAATTTGTACCTTTTGACAAACATCTTTCCATTTTTCCAACTTCCCTGACCCTGGAAACCACCATTCTACAGTTTGTGGAGCACCTTTTCACATATGTGTTGTCCACTCATATATCTTATTTGGGAAAATGCCTAATCAGGTCCTTTGCCCATTTTGTAATCAGATTATCTGTTTTTGTTTCTTTTTTTGTCACTGAGTTGTATCAGTCACTTATATATTTCAGATACTAACCTCTTATCAGATACATGGTTTACAAACATTTTCTCCCATTCCATAGTTTACTTTTTTATTTTGTTGATTTTTTCCTTTGCAGGAAAGAACCTTCTTGGTTTGATGTAGTCCCACTCACATATTTTTGTTTTGGTCTCTTTTGTTGTTGGTGTCAAATAAAAAAAAAAATATATTGTAACATCGATGTCAAGGAGATTTTTTTCTCTCTGCTTTCGTTTAGGGGATTTATAATTTCAGGCTTTACATTTGTGTTGAAAATACTTTGAGTTGATTTTTGTACATGATGACAGTGAAGGATCTAATTTTATGCTTCTGTGTGTATATATCCAGTTGTCCAAACATCATTTATTAAAGAGACTGTCTCTTTCCCATTGTATGCTTTTGACACCCTTGTCAAAGGTTGGTTAATGATATATGCATGAGTGTATTTCTGAGCTCTCCTTTATGTTCTATGGCTATATGTTTCTGCATTTATGGCAGCACATACTCTTATGACTAATATAGCTTTATAATGCATTTAAATCAGGAAGTATGATGTCTCTAGTTTTGTTTTCTGCTTATTTATTTATTTATTTTACAAAATTGCTTTGACCATTGGTGTCTTTTTCGTTCCATATGAATTTTAGGATTTTTTAATCTCTGTGAAAAATTAGCAATGGTATATTGATATGACACCTTTTGTTTATAGTCAACCTATGGAATGGGAGAAAATTTCTTCAAAATATATATTTGTTAAGGGGCTAATTTCCAAAATATGTAATGAACTATTGCAATTCGATAGCAAAATTGCAAATAACCTGCTTAAAAGTAAGCACAGGACCCCAAATAGAAAAAAATATGGGCAAAAGACTTCAAAGAAGATTTACAAATGACCAACAGGTATGTAAAAAATGTTTAATATCACTAGTCATCAGAGAAATGCAAATGTAAGACACACAAAATATTGCATCACAACTATTAGCATGGTTATTATTTTTTAAAAGGATAAGTATGGGTGAAGTTATGAAGAAATTTGAACCCTTGTTCACTGTTGGTAGGACTATAAAATGGTGCAACTGCTTTGGCAAACAGCATATAAGTTCCTCAAAAAATTAAAAATAAAATTATCATATGATCCAGCAACCTGTCTCTCACTATATATCTAAAATAATTGAAATAAAAATCTTAAATATATATCTGCACTCCCCTCTTTATGAAGGCATTATTTATAATAGCCAAGATAGGAAAATAATTCAATGTGCCCCAGCTGATGAATGGAAAAAGAAAAATGGGATATATGCAGATAATAAAATATTATTCAACCAAAAAAAGAAGAAAATTGTACTATCTATGACAACATAGATGCATATGGAAGACAAAATGCTAAATGAAATGTCAGTCATAGAAAGGTGAATGTTGCATGGTTCCTGTTACATGAGTCATCTAAAATAGTCAGACTTATAGAAAATACAGGAGAATGGTGCTTACCAGGGGATAAAAGGAGACATATATGGGGAAGGTTTTGTATCGTTTTGTTTTGAGATGAAGTTTTGCTCTTGTTGCACAGGCTGGAGTGCAATGGCACAATCTCAGCTCACTGCAACCTCTGCCTCCCAGGTTCAAGAGATTCTTCTGCCTCAGATTCCCGAGTAGCTGGGATTACAAATGCCCACCACCACAACCAGCTAATTTTTTAAATTTTTTATTTTTAGTAGAGATGGGGTTTCGCCATGTTGGCCAGGCTGGTCTTGAATTCCTGACCTCAGGTGATCTGCCTGCCTCGACCTCCCAAAGTGCTGGAATTACAGGCGTAAGCCACCGTGCCCAACCCAAAGTGTTCTTTGTAATAGGTATAAAGTAACAATTATTCAAATTAACTACAAGAAAACTGTGGTTCAGCACCATGCTTATAGATAACAATTATTTATTGTGCATTTTTTAATAAAACAATAGATCTCATGTTATGTGTTCTTACCATAGCAAGACAAAATAAAATGAAAAACAATGACAACAGAAAAAATGTAATTATTTGGTGCTGATGGATATATTTATTATCTTGATTATTGTGATAATAACATGAGTGTGTACATATGTTCAAACTCACTAAATAATATACGTTGATTATGTTCAGCTTTTTGTGTGCCAATTAAACCTCAATAAAACTGCGGGTAAAAATAAATAAACAGGTAATACTTAAGTGAGAGCAAGAAATGAGGAAAGTGTAAAGATAGCGTACCCTGCTTTCACTTCCTAGACTTAGATATTAACTCAGAGCTTATGCACAAGCTGCTACCTAAGGTTGAGATATTTTTAAAAACATATTTTCTCATAATTAACTTCCTTTAAAATCTGTCATTTCAGTTCACTTGCCATTTCATCAAAGAATTTAATTCTGTTCTGACCCTCCAGAATATATGAAACTCATCTGTAGTATATTTCCCTACCTCCCTATGCTTTATATTCAGACCATTAATAGATTTGGAGTTTGTAATTATAGATCACTGTCATTCTTTATTTAATATCAGTCATCTGCTATAGATAATGAGCTATATGATAGCACAAATATATTTTTTCTTTCATTTTTGTTCTGGCTAAAAATTTATCCCCAGAAACCCTGCAAATATATACTGAGTGATGAATAAATATTAGTTGAATGAATGAATGAATGAATGAATGTTCTATGTAGAGAAAACAGTGCGAAAGTGAGAGGAATGCAAGTATTTCAATATGGTTTTATATCACTTCTGAGACTTTTTAAAAACAAAGCTTCTTTACAACATGCTGTATTATAGTGCCCTGCTTACTTGTCCCTTCCCTTCCTTATAGTGATCCTACAGGCAGAAACTTTGCCTCGTGATTATACTTGCAATATTTAGTATAATGTCTATATTAGTAGGGGTCCAGAATTATTCCAAAATAATCCAGAAATGAATTATTTTATTTTATTTTATTTTATTTTATTTTATTTTATTTTTGAGATGGAGTCCTGCTCTGTTGCACAGTAGCACTCACTACAACTCCGTCTCCCAGGTTCAAGGTATCCTTCTGACTCAACCTCTCAAGTAGCTGGGATTACAAGCATGCACACAACACCCGCTAATTTTTGTATGTTTAGTAGAAATGGGATATTTATCATGTTTGCCAGGCTGGTCTTGAACTCCTGACCTCAAGTGATCTGCCTGCCTCAGCCTCTCAAAGTGCTGGGATTATGGGCGTGAGCCACTACACCGAACCATATGAATTATTCTAGCAGGAGATAACCTGATATAAAAATCATTAATCAGGCATGGACAATTTTAAAAATACCTGGGATAAAAGTGAGGTTTTGTAGAATTAGTAATTTCAGTGAACAGCCACCAGCCCTATGAGTAAACGAAGGGAAATCTATGAAATTCTTATAATTGAGAAGTGGTCTAATGGGGCCAAGAGTTAGACCTCGGTGATGAAGGGTCAGCCAGCTATTCTGGTGACTCTCAGGAGCTGCAGTGAGGCTGCTTCTGCCTGAAAGCTGAAATTGACTGCTTTTACTTGCCAACAACTGTTATTGCCAAGGTGACAACCATTGCAAGGGTGAATCTAACAGGAATAGAAAATAAAAAGTACTAAGCAAGTCCTCTCTTCCACTTCTATCCTTCTTTTCTCTCTCTAAAATCCTGTATTGGCAGAGTCTAAACAAGATCCAGCTGATTAAGTGTAAATGTGGTTCACAAAATCCCATCACTAGCACAGCTAGAATACAGCAGGGTAAATTTAAAGGTAAAAGCCAATAGGTAATTTTCTAGTACAGAATCCACACATACTGCAATAACAAAAGCAACCTATGATTTTTCCTAACAAGTGACAATTTTTATTTGTACAAACAAAATTACTCTTCCACTTTCCAGGAAATTGTACAAAGTTTCCATATTTACTCAATAGATCCATGCCTGGAAGACAGTTATAGTATCCATCTCTGGACTAGGTTAACTGCTTGTCCCATTATTTCACAGTCTCTTCTGAATGTTTTTTTTTTTTTTTAACCTGCAGATTAAGTTATAAAATAGCCACTAACAATCATTTTAGAAAATAATTAGGGAAAGACAAAAATAAAAAAAAATAATACACACATACATAAACACACATATAACAAGCAAGGGAAGATATACATAAGTGGTATAATTCTCCTTCTTGAATGTGTTCATGAATCCATGGTTTACCTGCCATTACAGAGTCAATTTCTTTTTTTTTTTTTTTTTTTTTTTTTATACTTTAAGTTCTAGGGTACATGTGCATAACGTGCAGGTTTGTTACATATGTATGTATGTGCCATGTTGGTGTGCTGCACCCATCAACTCATCAGCACCCATCAATTCATCGTTCATATCAGGTATAACTCCCCAGTGCAATCCCTCCCCCCTCCCGCCTCCCCATGATAGGCCCCATTGTGTGATGTTCCCCTTCCCAAGTCCAAGTGAGCTCATTGTTCAGTTCCCACCTATGAGTGAGAACATGCGGTGTTTGGTTTTCTCTTCTTGTGATAGTTTGCTAAGAATGATGGTTTCCAGCTGCATCCATGTCCCTACAAAGGACGCAAACTCATCCTTTTTATGGCTGCATAGTATTCCATGGTGTATATGTGCCACATTTTCTTAATCCAGTCTGTCACTGATGGACATTTGGGTTGATTCCAAGTCTTTGCTATTGTGAATAGTGCCGCAATAAACATACGTGTGCATGTGTCTTTGTAGTAGCATAATTTATAATCCTTTGAGTATATACCCAGTAGTGGTATGGCTGGGTCATATGGTACATCTAGTTCTAGATCCTTGAGGAATTGCCATACTGTTTTCCATAATGGTTGAACTAGTTTACAATCCCACCAACAGTGTAAAAGTGTTCCTATTTCTCCACATCCTCTCCAACACCTGTTGTTTCCTGATTTTTTAATGATTGCCATTCTAACTGGTGTGAGATGGTATCTCATTGTGGTTTTGATTTGCATTTCTCTGATGGCCAGTGATGATGAGCATTTTTTCATGTGTCTGTTGGCTGTATGAATGTCTTCTTTTGAGAAATGTCTGTTCATATCCTTTCCCCACTTTTTGATGGGGTTGTTTGTTTTTTTCTTGTATATTTGTTTGAGTTCTTTGTAGATTCTGGAAATTAGCCCTTTGTCAGATGAGTAGATTGCAAAAATGTTCTCCCATTCTGTAGGTTGCCTGTTCACTCTGATGGTAGTTTCTTTTGCTGTGCAGAAGCTCTTTAGTTTAATTAGATCCCATTTGTCAATTTTGGCTTTTGCTGCCGTTGCTTTTGGTGTTTTAGACATGAAGTCCTTGCCCATGCCTATGTCCTGAATAATTTCTTATGTCTTTTGTTCTTAGATTAGAACTCAACAGGGCTAGGTCTTTACCTGCTAGAATGACAAACATCTTCATTCTTGAAGACCCTGAAAACTTAATGGCTCTTTTTATGTTTGTTTGTTTGCTGTAATTTTATATTATCTTTTACTATTCAACATTAAAATACTAAGAGGCATCCTGCAGAGATTCCAGACATAATCTTCCTAGACACCCCTTATTGAATAATAGCAATGCTATTCTCTTTGTAATCTTAATCAATCACCCAGCCAATCAGGTAACTCTCATTTTTGTTTGCTGGTTTGATATCATAGAAAGAAGAAAGAGAGAAAGAGAAAGAAAGGAAAGAAAGAGAGAAAGAGAGAGAAAAAAAGAAAAAAGAAAGAAAGAAAGAAAGAAAGAAAGAAAGAAAGAAAGAAAGAAAGAAAGAAAGAAAGAAAGAAGAAAGAAGGAAGGAAGGAAGGAAGGAAGGAGAGAGAGATAAAAGAAAGAAAGGAAGAAAGAAAGAAAGAAAGAAAGAAAGAAAGAAAGAAAGAAAGAAAGAAAGAAAGAAAGAAAGAAAGAAAAAGAAAGAAAAGAAAGCAACAACAACAAAAGCATACTAATGACTGAATGGCAAGCTCAGCTTCCAATTCAATGGAATTTCTTTCTGAAAACAGTACTCTTAGGAACCAAAATCTCTACCCCAGCAGAGCTGAAACTTCTGGATTGAAGGGGAAAATACGGAGTGAGACATTATGTGTAATTATGACAGAAGCTACTACCACTGTTACTACATCATTGCCAGATGATTACAGTCTGCATCATATGTCAGTTGCTAATTCAAAGGATATACTTCAGTTTGTATTGTTGGGGCTTAGAAAATAATAGCCTAAAATGAAGACCTCAGAAGCAAAAGTTTTTCTTCAACTTTCTCCCGCCCTCCTGTCTCTGTCTCTTTCTCCTCTAAAGGCTAGCCAGAGAAACTAGAACGCCTTTTCCGTAAAGTGGGTCATAGAAACAAGAACTCCTTTTACCCCAAACTAACCATGAAACCTAAAAATATTACTCTCACTTTCCTGCCACCTTCTTCGTGTAAAAGCTGAACATAAAGAAATCATCTGACCTATCTTACTTGACTGTAAGTTATAAGACTCATATTCCAGAGACAGTCCTGCCCATACCCAGAACCCCATTCCAGAACCCCATTCCAGGGAGGGTTCTGCTCCACACCTCAGTGAGGCCAAGAAGAATCTAGACAGATAGGACTTGCTGGGTTTTCCCCACTCAATCTATTAGCATTAGATAGTACACTTTCTGTCCAGTCGTATTTTTTAAATATTTATTTATTTATTTATTTATTTATTAGACAGAGCCTCACTCAGACTCCACAGGTTGGAGACCAGTGGTGCGATCTCGGCTCACTGCAAGCTCCACTTCCCAGGTTCATGCTATTCTCCTGCCTCAGTCTCCTGAGTAGCTGGGACTACAGGACCCCTCCACCATGCCTGGCTGATTTTTTGTATTTTTAGTGGAGACAGGGTTTCACCGTGTTAGCCAGGATGGTCTTGATCTCCTGACCTCGTGATCTGCCCACCTTGGCCTCCCAAATTGCTGGGATTACAGGCGTGAGCCACTGTGTCCGGCCCTATCCAGTCATATTTCTACATGGTTGGCCAAACTTTACTGAACCTCATTATAAAAATAGACAATTTTCCCTGTCTCTTTAAGTCTTTATTCTGAAAATTCACATGTATACAGGTTAAGTAAATTTGCATGGCTTTTCTCCAACTAATCAGCCTTTTCCATATTTATTTTTAAGCAGACTTTCAGAGGGCCAAGCCATTGACCTCTAGAACATGATAAAACACCATGCTTCAAGGATCTTTTCTCTCAACTGACAGGCATTGTTTGAGTCTTCAAAAGACACGTGATTATTCCAGCAGACCAGTTACTCACGGCTAATGGGGCATGCGGTGAGACCTATGAATTCTATGGACCAGAGCCCATTGCTTCACTATATATGCTGTAAAATCTGTTTCTTTATCAGAATCAATTGTGTGTACAGTACCATGATGGCAAATTAGGCAGTTAATAAGTTCATGGATAAAAGGCTTCAAAGTGTATGGGCAGGAAAGGAAGTCCATATCCACAATATATTTCTGTTTCTGTGAGAATAAATAACTGTATCTTACATGATATAATTGTTCTAATGCATATAGTCTACCACCAAGAAATGGTTCACATAGAAAAAGTTGTTTTTCTCTACTATTGACACATTAGATACCTGATACAGCAATAACCACATAAGTTTAGGGAGGGTAAATTCTGTACTTACATCACTATTGTCATGAATATTTTTTACATAGATGTGTTGTGAGGCACAAGATGGCTTTAAAAAGAGACTGAGGCCAGTGCGGGGGCTCATGTCTGTAATCTCATAATCCCAATGCTTTGGAAGGCCATGGTGAGTGGATCACTTGAACCCAGGAGTTCAAGACTAACCTGGGCAACATAGAGACATCCTGTCTCTATGAATAATAATAATTTAAAAACAAAAACAAAAACAAAAACAAAACAGCCAGACATGGTGATATGTGCCTGTGTCTCAGGCTTATGTAGGAGGATCACTTGAGCATGGGAGGTCAAGGCTACAGTGAGCAATGATTGCACCACTGCACTCCAGCATAGATGATAGAGCAAGACCCTATATCAAAAAAAAAAAAAAAAAAAAAAGAGACGAACTGAATTGTATGCACAGTATATGTCATTTGGTCCACTTGATTAGTGAAAGACCATTCTGTAGAAGATGATCTTTGGTTAGTATACAAATGAAACTGCCCATGAATCAATGTCATTCTTTATTTACAGCAATTTCTCAGTTCAAACTAAGTGGAAACCAAATGCACTATTTGAATTTCTACTAGAAAGACTTATTTGTCTTCCCTACTGTCCTTCAGAGCCACTTTTGGATTAGGATGTATGTCTGCTGTATTCACTTTTATTCATAACTGGCATTTGATGTAGATTGTCTATAAACCAAAAACATTCATTTTCATCCTCAGTCAATGGGACATAAGCCAGACAATGTTGCAGGGATTAGTATTGATGTAATATGAGACACCAGCTCTTGAAGCATTCATGCATCTTCCAAACTGATCTTTTATCTCCCATTTTCACTAGATGACTGATTGCTTCTCCGTAAGTACAAGCTTATAGTTTGTGGAAAAGATACAGGCAATTTATGATAAACATCTTAGTGTAAATGAATATCTAATTTCCTATTGTTACAGTGGCAACCAAGCTTGAATAGAAGCCCAGGGATATTTCTCAAAAAGGCAATGTTTATCAGCAAAAGAAAGGCATTTAGCCTCAAAGCCTAGAAGGCTGTGTTGTTACACCTTATGGGGACCTTCAGGGGCTTCATACGGCAGTTACATTGTTCACAGAAATTTTGAATATCATTGAATATACTATCAGCCTCTCTGAGTGTTGACTAAAAGCTGAAAGCTGTGTCTCGAAAGAATAGTTATCTTCTAAAGAGGATATGAACTTGCTTCCAAACCCTAGAGGCCTATGCTAGTATTCTCCTACTGATTTCCATAAGCTCAATACATTATCTGTATTTGCCACAGTAACTTTGTGTTTCATTGGATATGTTGGGTCTTAATTTCCAAGTAGAAGAACAACTTTAACTGCAGTCTGGACTTGGTGTTGAACCTTCTTTTATTCTCATACTTACTTAAAACTCATGACATACTTCATAAGTGGATTTGAGGAGTACACTCAAAGCATCTCTTGGCAGAGAGTAAAAGTTAATGTAATCCTTAGACAACAATGTTAAGTTGTATTTTTAGTCCTGCAAGGTAACACTTAAACTTTTAGCAGTCCTTACAATTGGTGTAGGAAGGAATTAAAGCAAATTCTGGTGAACAGGCTCATGGCACATATTAGGGCTGAATCGATATTTTTCCCATTTTGAATGACAACCAGAGTTGCCTTCTGATTTAGATAATTATAAGACAGTTATTCATAAAGATCCATTTATTTTCTGCACAGGGAAAATAATTGCTCTATGTTCATTTATGAGGAACAGAATGTTGCAATTTGTAGAAACCAAATCTGGTTTTATTGTTTTCTTTTTCCTTTCCATCCAGGAGTCCAAACAATATCTGTTTAATTCTTATTTTACAGTTATTGTGAGGTCATTCATCGTTGTGTTTGGATTAACCAATACATAGTTCAAGATACATTTAAGAGGTCATTTCAGGCAGCCATTCTGAAAGCAGAAACTCCTCTAGATATTTTCCAGGAAAAAACTTAGCAAATAAAATATATGTTTACAAAATAGTTGAAACGTCTTGGGAAGAGAAGTTAGGGAGAACTACTGCTGGCTTTGCTAACATTGAAGGAAGCCAATCGTGTTTCTCTCAGTTGCCAGTAACATTGAAGCATAGATTTGTAAGCTTGTCCAGAAACTTCTGTTAACCTTATATTTGCCCTCAGCCAGCATCTGCTAACACAGCAGGAGTATCCTAAGTTTTTCTGTTATGACCTCATGATCATGAGCAAGTGCCTCTCCTTGGAGAAATGAGAACTAAAATTCTATTGACAATCTAGTTGACAAACTTTCTACAGCAAATTTGGTCACCAGTTTCTTGGGACTGTCATTGTTTAGCTGCTAGGGCCCATTACCTTTCATCACTGTTCAGTGGCCACCTCGCCAAGACTATGGCACAGTGCTTAGTCACTCAGGTGCCACGGGACTCTTGGGGTTGGTACTCAGTCCTGGCTCTGTTCACTAGTTGTATGGCCATCAGTGGGGTAGTTTTATTTTATGCCTTCAGTTTACTCATCTGTAAATATAATTTTTAGCTTTCCATCATTTGTGTATCAAGGGAGAGCTTACGAAGGTTGGTGTATTGCTAAGTACTGAACAATATTTAACATAGAAATCTTCAAGTTTGTTAGAATCCGTAAATCAGATTAAAACAAGGATATAATTGGAGTCTTCAATGCAAGTAAATATTTGCATCTTACCTTGGCATTAAGGCATCCGTTGCTAAGGCAGTAGTGTAGTTACCTTCCATGTGGCATTCAACAGATGACTCAGTGGCTATAAAACAAATGGCAGACAAACAAACAAAAAAAAAATTAAGAAAACACTCACAGATCATCTAAAATAAAGAGGAACAAGCAACTATCTTTGTTGAGCCTATAATAATCCTTTAGTTGGCTGGGCGCGGTGGTTCACATCTGTAATCCAAGCACTTTGGGAGGACGAGGGAGGTGTATCACCTGATGTCAGGAGTTTGAGACAAGCTTGGCTAACATAGTCAAACCTCGTCTTTACTAACAATACAAAAATTAGCTGGGAGTGGTGGCAGACACCCGTAATCTCAACTACTCGGGAGGTTGAGGCAGGAGAATTGCTGGAACCCAGGAGGCAGAGGTTACAGTCAGCTGAAATCACGCCATTGCACTCCAGCCCAGGTGACAACAGTGAGACTCCATCTCAAAAATAAATAAATAAATAAATAAATTCTTTAGTTAAAAGTGTTACCACTGTTACCACTGTTTAGTTAAAAGAAGTTACCACTTCAGCACTCTAAAACAAATTCTCTCCAGAGGTTTATTTACTGTTTGTTTGTTTGTGTGTTTGTTTTTAGTCATATGTGATTATAATTATTTCCTCTTGGCCAACATTAGCAATTTCTAAGAGCAAAACAAAATCAATAATCTATAAAATAAATAATTAATAAAATATTTTAAAAGAAAAATTCTAAAACAACATTGGCATTGAAAATTCACTATCAGTAGACTAGAAATTTTGAAGAGTTCCTAGAAAATTGGAAACTAATTGGATATGATTAAAGAGAGCTGGAAGAAAAAAAGTCAGAAAATATGGAGGACAGAAAAAAAAAAAACACAGAATTAAGAAAACACCATTTACTTTAGGCAAAAAAGCTGAAAATTAGTATTAATTTAGGAGACAAGTTTATTATTGGAACAAAACATATCAAAGTTGTAACATATTAGATTTCTCTCTGTATAATTGTTTATTAAACCACAGCCAATATCATGCCAAATGGACAAAAAGTGGAAGCATTTCCCTTGAAAACCAGCAAAGACAAGGTTGCCTCTTTCACCACACCTATTCAGCATGGTATTGGAAGTTCTGGCCAGGGCAATCAGACAAGAGAAAGAAATAAAGGTATTTAAATAAGAAAAAAATAAGTCAAACTATCTTTGTTTCCAGATAACAGAATTCTATATCTAGAAAAACCCCCTCTCCTCAGTCCAAAAGCTTTTTATGCTGATAAGCAATTTCAGTAAAGTCTCATGATACAAAAATCAATGTGCAAAAATCACTAGCATTTCTATATGCCAACAACAGACAAACCAAGAGCCAAACCACAAAATGAATTCCCATTCACAATTGCCGCAGAAAGAATAAAATACCCAGGAATACAGCTAACAAGGGAAGTGAAGGACCTCTTCAAGGAGAACTAAAAACCACTGCTCAGAGAAATCAGAGATAACACAAACAGATGAAAAAACATTCCAGGCTCATGGATAGGAAGAATCAATATTTCAAAAATGGCCATACTTCCCAAGGCAGTTTATAGGTTCAAGGCTATTCCCATTAAACTACCACTGACATTCTTCACAGAATTAAAAAAAAAAAAAAAAAAAAAAAACTATTTTAAAATTCATATGGAACCAAAAAAGAGCCTGAATAGCCAAGGCAATACTAAGCAAAAATAACAAATCAAGAGGGATCATACTACCTGATTTCAAACTATACTACAGGGCTACAGTAACCAAAACAGCATGGTACTGATACAAGAAGAAACACATTGACTGATGCAACAGAATAGAGAGTCTAGAAATAAGAGCATACCTCAAAGCATCTAATCTTCAATAAACTTGAGAAAAACAAACAATGGGGAAAGGATTCACTATTTAATAAATGGTGCCAGGAAAACTGGTTAGCCATATGCCAAAAATTGAAAATACACCCTTTCCTTACATCATATACAAAAATCAACTCAAGATGGATTAAAGAGATAAATGTAAAACTCAAAACTATAAAAACTCTAGAAGAAAATCTAGCCAGGACCATTCAGGACATAGGCATGGGCAAAGATTTTATGATGAGGACACAAAAAGCAATTATGCCAAAAGCAATTGCAACAAAAGCAAAAATTGATAAATGAGATCTAATTAAACTAAAGAGTTTCTGAACAACAAAAGAAGTCATTTGACCTAGCAGTCCTATTACTGGGTATATACTCAAAGGAATACAAATTGTTCTAATATAAAGATACATACACACATATGTTCATTACAGCACTACTCAAAATGGCAAAAACATGGAATCAACCCAAACACCCATCAATGATAGAATGGATAAAGAAAACGTGGTACATATACACTATGGAATACTTTGCAGCCATGAAAAGGAATGAGATCATGTCCTTTGTGGGAACATGGATGGAGCTGCAGGCCATTATCCTTAGCAAACTAATGCAGAAACAAAAAACCAAAAACTGCATGTTCTCACTTATAGGTGAGAGTTGAATGATGAGAACACATACACACTGGGGAAACAACACACACTGGGGTCTGCCAGAGGGTTGGGGGTGTGAGGAGAGAGAGAATCAGGAAGAACAGTTAATGTATTCTGGGTTTAATACTTGGGTGATGGGATTATCTGTGCAGCAAACCACCATGGCAAAAGTTTACCTATGTAACAAATGTGCACATCCTGCACATGTACTCCTGAAGTTAAAATAAAAGTTTGAAATAAAAAGAAATTTTAAAAAATCATTAATTTTTGGAAGATAACCAAGCTCCCCACTGTATCACCAGTGTAAAAAGTCATTTATTCATGTATGTGATTAGAGTCAATAATGCTTGCAAGACATTTGAGAATAAGTAATAAATTTAAAAAGAACCAAAATAAAGCAATTGATTAAATATAAATAGCATAATTCAGATAACAGAAAACGACTTTAAAATATTTCAACACTGTTCTTTATATATTAATAAGTTGGATAGAATATTGTATATATAAATTCAGAACCTGTTAATTATAAAATTATTCCTTGAAAAAATTAAATTATTTGAAGGGGTTAGTAAAAAAATTAAGTACAGGTTATAAAGTTGTCAATCTGGAATATACATTGATAGAGTGAGGAACAAAAAAAAATTAAAAATACAGAACATAAAAAAAGAAGAAATACAAATTAAAGTAAAAGCTCTATGAAATCAATGCGAGAGTGGAGTGAGACCTTGTTTTAACACAGTTTACTAGGAAAAACAAGGTGACAATTTCAAAGTTCTGAGCAAAATTTGTTTTAAGCATTGATCCATCCAGAAAAACTAGCATTAAATCAGAACATTTTTGACACAGATTGGCAAAAGTTTAATTACATAACCACAACAGAAATTTAAATACATAGAACTAGACTTTAGAGAAAGTCAACAAACTTTTACAAGAAATCAACAAAGCTTGCCAATGTGATTTTGAATGTTTTCATAAGCAGTAAAAAAATCAATGAGAAGTAGTGCCCTCTTTTGATCTTTCTGTTTCATAGTATTAAATTTTCAAAAACTTTGCTCATTTTGTTATTTTTATTTTACTTTCAAATAAATATGTCTACATTGACTATTTTATCTCAGCTTTACAAAAACTCCTTCATTTCAATTCTTACATAAATATCAAGTATAAATTATTTTTGTTATATGCTCTATAAGATTGTCCATTGCATAAAAGAACAAAGACAAAAATACTAACTATAATAATAAAACTATAGGGCAAATAAAGTGGGCAGAATGAAGTAGTAAGAACATCTTTATTAATGATACAGATAGTTTAATAAATAAACTATATGTAATTTTAAAGTTAAAATACAGAGTTCATGTAGTTTTCAAATTATACATTGATAATTTTATGTTTATCCACTTTATTTTCACATGTGCTTAATTTTCTTGCAGGAGCCTGCACATTTTGTACCCAACATTGTATTTTCTTTTCATCATCTCTTCTTTTATCAGTTAAGCAGCACTGGAAAGCCATGACCCATTCTGTGCTTTTTGCATGTGACAGTAATCCAACTAGTACCAACCTAAGCAAAAAAAGAAATATATTTGTGTGTGTGACCAAGCTCTGAGTATTGTAGAATGGAATCTAGCCTCAGAGAGAACTAGGACTAGCGAGAAGGTGGCTTCAATACTCTATGCTTTTCTCTGTTAATGTGATCTTCTGTGTCCTATTAGACATAGACTTTCTCCTTCTTGCTGAGCATATGGTTTCTGGCAAATAACCTTTAGCTTCAGCACTCTAAAACAAATTCATGTTTCCCCCCATTCTGCTTATCTATGAATCCCAGTAAGGATGCTGCTTATCCTAGTCCAACTGGCCAAAAATTACCCTGCCTAGAAATACTGAGAGTTGTAACTGCCCATCCTGAATCCAATCACTCTGCCTAGGGTTTAAGGTTATATAGAAGACATAGATTTACATTTGGTCCACAGTTAGGAGGAAGCAATGGGAGGAAGGTAGAAAGATGAGTAATCTTCCAAAGGAATAATAAGAGTGGAGTAACCTAAACTTGGCCTCTAGTAAAATAAGTTACAGTAAAATGGAATTGATCCCAAGTTATAAGCTTCATCAGTTTACTAAAATCTGCCTATTGAAAAGAGTAACTTTAAAAATGTCGAAGTTTTGAACCTATGAGTATTGCTAAGAGGTAGTTTTTTATGATATGTGTGTTTTAACATGGACTTTGACCTTTATATATGTGATGTTTTCTTTTGTCCTGTCCTTTTATTTTTCTCATTTGTATTAATGTGAAATGAGGAGAGTAATGAGTAAGTTGCTTCTATAAGCTCACTCGATTAACAAGGCAGAGATTATTAATAAAATGTGTTGTCAATGCTACCCCATTCTCAATTTTTTTTTTACTTTTAAACTTTTAGAGATAAGGTAGAGAATAACAAATTGCTCTGAAGCTTGAAAAAATCAAGTTTTATGACATAAAGATTAACCACGTTTTTTGGCAAAATAAGAGAAAATGTATAGCTTAAGCTAAATGGTTTCCTTCCTTCATTATCCTCATTCTTCCCCATCAGCATACACATACTGCTTGTACCAGTAACAATATTATCTAAAGAACAGAAGCCAGGTGTTTGCTGCTTAAATAGCTTCTACTTTTATAATAGCAGGACTACAGATCCTCTCCAAATTCTCAATTATTTTATTTCATTGTCAATAAAGTAGTGCTTCACATGTGTCCCAGAAGAGCTTTTTCAATTGCATTCACAGGGCAATTACTCTTTCCTCTTTCTTACCTGTTCACATCAGAATGACTTGGGAAAATTTTGTTTTCATTGTCACCAGTCATGAATGTTGATATTCAAACAAATAGTACTTGCCAGACATTGCCAAAGGTGGTAAGTTGTCTTATATCTGAGCAGCCCTTTGAATCCCTTGAGACTTGGGAAGAGGGGTTCTGCTCCAGTGCTGATCACACTTCGTCATACTTCATGCTTGTGCCCAGACTATACCAAGTATTTCCTGAAATGTTTCCTCATCTTACTATACTCATTCTTGCAACCATAAGGATTTAAACCCATTTCTGACATGTTGGGGACTGTGGGCGGGATGGAAGCAATACTGTGATCTTAACTCTGTCTTCTATTCATAGCTACTCACCATGTTGAAAAAAATCTCCTTTCTCCTTCAGTTACAAAAATAAAGCTTCTATGCCAAAGTTTCCTGAACTCAAAAAGAACAGCGGATAGAAGGACAATTTGGTCCTTAGTTCAACCAGCCAAAAGAAACCTTGTAATAAGAAAGTAATGCTCACTTAATTGCACCACAGGATACTCAAATATAATTTCTCGACGATCTACATTTGTATCCAATTGATTATTCTTACATTCAGCATGAAATGTGCTTGAAATGCCTGTGATACTTCCATTTCTAAAAATATTCATTTATGGTTATGCACAATTCACAACTTCAGTAAAAATGTAGCATAGGGAAGACTTCACAATATTGGACAACAAAACAATAGAATAGTCACACTACAATCATCCGGAAACCAGTAATAACTACACCAGTGCTCTATTTCCTACATAAATACAATCTGTATCCAGATTGTGTAGATTTCATGTGCTGCAACTATAACATACTTCATTATCATCCTATTCAGGAAGGGGTGCTACTTACATGATGTTTCCACTTTAGGAACCAGTTTATGGCATTTTCTGTTGAGGTTCACTCTAACCAGATGTCTTTAGCCAAACTTCATCATCACTCTCTGGTAAGGCAGTGAAAGGTAGAGGACATAAATAAAGGGAAGCAATGAAACTAGAATGAATTGACAAAAATGAGTAACTAAGCCTGCAGCACCCCTGGTAATTTTATAAATACAGCTTCAGTGAATTTTAAATGCAATTTTTTTATTTTATAAATTCTATTTAGCTAGAAATTAAAAACATGCCTCACCAAATTTAGTGTATAAAGTCTACTTTGTTGCTCTAAAACATTTTTATATACATATTCTATTGCTATGTTACTTTTTTCTTCAAAGCAAATTTGTGTTGTACATTTCATAATTGAACTGGCCAATGTGTTATTAATGCAAAAAATACTCATTTCAGCCTAAAAATTTGCCAGAAAAAAACTTTTGGAACAACAACAATTACAACTATCTATCTATCTATCTATCTATCTATCTATCTATCTATCTATCTATCTATCTATC
>NC_045455.1:52622082-52652247 GCF_002776525.5 Piliocolobus tephrosceles
ATCTATCTATCTATCTATCTATCTATCTATCTATCTATCTATCTATCAACCTACCTACTTACTTAAGAGCTATTAACTCTATTTACAGAGAGATTTACTTTCCTCACTTGTTCTGTAAAATTTTAATGCCCATGTGCTTTTAAGTTTATTCATGGTCTTCTACTTATCACTCAGTTGTTACTGTATTTCTCCACTATGGGCAGATGTTTAAATGTGGTCCAGATAGGAGTTCATATTTAAATCATATAGCTAAAGGCAGAGAAGCAGATTCCAAATACGTGTAACTCCTCACCTTTTCTTTGATTTTCTCAAAGAGATTTCTGCTTACACAAGACATTCATTTGGTAACACAGTTTTACTGAAAGCTTGAAGTAACAGAGACATTTTTATTTTACAGTAACACAATTCCCTAAAATTAGAATATTTGACATTATGGTCTTAAAAGTTGTTTTCTCCCACTACTTCTTAGACCTGTCACGTGGGCTATGTGTTGGGATCTCTGGCAATCTATACTCTTTTATTTTTCAAGCTTACCTATATCATACTTTGAGAAGGAGCATCATATCTTGTTATTTAAGGCATTTTCAGTTTTCAATGTTAAATCTACTCCGTATTAGACTTAGGGCTCATGTTTATAAACCAAATGATTTATTAATATGTTAAGCTAAACAAGATCTTCTTCTCTGACTCATTTCCATCACAGAACTTTAATAAGCTTTGATAATTAAGTATTTTGTTTTTGCTGTTGTACCCATACTAATATTTGTAAATCAAAATAAGCATTATATACATTTTATTCCTACTGATAACACTGGCTAATACCATTTTACCTTTCATCCTAAAGGGACATGTCAAAAAATTATTTTTAAAAATAATATTATATTTTATTTTAGATTCAGAAGGCACGCATGCAGGTTTTTTGGGTATATGGTTTGAGGTTTGAATTATAAATGATACAATTTCCCAGTTACTGAGGTTCTTCAAAATTTAATTAATATTGTTTGCTCCCTACATTACTAAATGATAATCATGAATTATTTTCAAAAATTATATAACGTGTGAGTAGTTATCACAATTTCAGTAATCATTAAGAGTAGTTAGTATAATTATGTCTAAATAATTTCCTATATAAAGTCACTTATTTGGAAACAGTTAAAAAACTGTTCTGAATTTTTAATATTCAATATATAATGTTATATCTTGATCAATTTACTATCACATTTTCTTTTTATTTGTTTATATTGATTATTTATTTATTTGTTTATTAGAGACAAGCTGGAGTAGAGTGATGTGATCATCCGTCACTGCAGCCTCAAACTCTTGGACTCAAGTGATCCTCCTGCCTCAGCCTCTGGAGTACCTGGGAATATAGGCATACACCACCATAGCCAGGTAATTTAAAATATGTATATGTGTGTGTGTATATGTGTGTGTGTATGTGTGTATTTTATAGAGATGAGGTCTTCTTATGTTGTCCAGGCTAGTCTCAAACTCCTGGTCTGAAGTGAACCTCTTGCCTCAGCCTCCCAAAGTGCTGGGATGACAGGTGTGAGTCACCATGTCCAGCCCCATTATCATATTTTTTTAATAAAAAATAAATCCTTTTATTAGAAAATGTTTAGTTTATGTCTCTATAATGTTATATTTAAATTTAAAATATATGTTTTAAAATAAATGTTATTTCTATAACATGGAGTGCAATGAAAAATGAGTATGCTACATCAAAAAGAAGTAGATCAAGGGCAGAATGTACCAAAACATTTTGGTAGCTTCAAATGAGGGTAATGTGTGTCTGATATGATACACTCTCAAATAAGTTGATCTTGGATAAGTCTCTGAAATACCTCAGTAACTCAATGTTGAGAACTCAGTGTTTAATGTCTTTAAAGAAGGTATTCTCATCACTCAACTAGAGGCATATCCCAAATATATTAAAGAAGTTCAAATATTCACTATCTGTTGTACAGTGAGCATACACCAAATTCCTTTGTACGACATACACTACAGCAAAATATATTTTACAATCTGAGGAAAAAATTAACACACATCATGGAAAGGGGGAATCTAAAATAAAATATAATATATAAATTATTTTAGATTCAGAAGGCACGCATGCAGGTTTTTTGGGTATATGGTTTGAGATTTGAATTATAAATGATACACTCTCCCAGTGACTTTCATATTAAAATTATTAAATATATTAAAATAATGAAAAAACTCACAGAAGTTACATATGATGTGTAAAAATAAACAAGTTAACAATAAATGGGGAAGTAACATATTGATAAGGGTGAACTAAAATAAACAGCTTATGTGTGAAGAGACATAATAGATTAGAGGTAAACTGATTGTATTAAAATAAGTATATACATTTCTTAAGTTCATTAAACTGACTTTGTCCCACAAATTAAAACTAAGTATCTACAACAATGTGTACATTTACTGCACAAAATTCTCTGTAAATAATAATAATAATAATAATAATAATAATAATGCCTTGCAAACAGAATAGCATAAAAACCCGAGAAGTGTAGTTTACATGGAGTTATTTAGCAGAAACAAGAATGTCAGTCACTTCTCCACCTGACCTTGTAAAAGAGTGAAAATCAGGTGCTTAATTGATTATGTGAATTTCATTTCCTGTCTCTTCCAATCCCAATCCTTGGTGGAAAGTGCTAATGAAAAATGAAATGACTAGAGGGTGAACTGCAAGAAAGAGGGAAAAAAAGTGTGATCCATGGTTAATCACAAATTAAATTGTGTGTTTTTTTTAACTGCCTTCCATTGACATTCTGAAGTAAAATTGATCTTAAGTTAAATCACTGTTTTCTAACTGCTAGTACCCTAAACATTTACTTTAGTGGAGAATTAATTAAATAATTCTGCAGAATTATTTATTGGATTTCGTTGATGTTCAAAACTTTTAAATTGAATTTATTAGGTTAAAAGTCATTACTTAATATTTTGTACCCAGAATCTTGTGGTCTTCCAGGTTATTATGTGTTTGGCAGGGTTTTTTTAATTAAAGAAAAGTAAGTGCTGTTTATAAGACAGTTACCAACTGCAACATTAATATGCTAATCAAAAAGTTGAATCTTCTTAGACTTTCCAGAAGAAAAAAAGTGATAAAAATATATTTACAAGATATAGAAAATAATTATATTTTCCCAAAATGATAAAACATAGCAAACTAATTTTAAAATAATTGTAAGCAGACTTTTAGCAGTTTCAAAACAGTGCTATAATTGCATAGCGTATTGTTAAAGGTTTAATTCAAAATAGTCAAATTTCTTGAATAGGTATGTAAACAAGCTCAGCATACATAATGCGTAAACCTGAATATTAAAATTTCAAAAGTAAAATAATGTTGTCATCATTTTAGTAGGAAAAAAAACTGTATGTGCATGTTTTATTGTGTGTAAGTACAGAGCCCAAACACATGCTCAGCACTTAGTGCTCTGGCACTACTTTTGCACACTTTTTCTCCAGTGTGACTACTGATAGTACTTTCCAAGTACCTACTCCTAGTTAATACTCTGCAATGAACTTTTAAAACATTAATTTATTAACTTTTTACATTCATTTATAATTGACACATAATAATTGTACATCTTTGTGAAATACAATGTGATGCTTTGATGCATGTATGCATAGTATAATGATTAAATTGGGGCAATTACCATATCTTCACTTTAAACACTTACCATTTCTTTATGGTGATAATGTTCAAAATCTTTTCTCCTAGTTATTTTGAAATATACGATACCTTGCTCTTTGCTTCTGTGTAATAGAATACCAGAATTTATTTTTATGTGATAATATTCAAAATCTTCTCTCCTACTTATTTTAAAATATACGATACCTTACTCTTTGCTTCTGTGTAATAGAACACCAGAATTGATTCTTCTTTCTAACTTATTACCAGTGGATTAACCTCTGACAGTCCTCTCCTTTCTCCAACCCTCCACAGACTCTGCTAACCACCATTCTACTCTATACTTTTATGAAACCAACTTTTTTAGATTCCACACATAAGTTAGGTCATGCAGTGTTTGTCTTTCTATGCCTGGCTTATTTCACCTAACATAATGTTCTCCAAGTTAATTCATGTTGTGGCAAATAACAAGACTTTATTCTGTATTGTAGCTGAAAATTTTAAGGAGTGACTGTCATTCTCCCTTTTGCATATTTTATTATTTTCTCTTGAAAGCATTACATGGCTAATGTATAATGATGATTTAGTGTGTAAAGCATTTCTCCCATTGTATTTAAAAATCAGTTTTCCAAACTTGAAATTAACTGAAAATAAGATTAAATTTCATGTTTTAATCATTGTACTGGTAAAAGGGTTGTGCTCCTGATGTTCTTTAGCATATTCTGGTACCTTTCATTTGTTGTCAAAGTTTATTGAAAGGAAAACAATTTATACTACTTATTTTCACAAAAAACAATAGTTTATTTGAGTTTTGGACAATAATATAACTAAGTATTTGCATATACATATAATAGAGATTTTATCTTTAAAAAGCCACTGGCATATTAAGCATATTAAACATTAATATAATAGTTTTGATGAAGAGAAAGGCAGGACTATTCTATTTACCAATCCAAGGCATTTAAATTATATAGCAACTAATACGAAAAATCACACAACAATGTTCATATGTACTTTTCTTTTACTTTGAATCTCATTTTATTAAAATCAGAACACAAATGTGATTTTCAAAGTATTTAATATAATAGAACAATTTTGGAACACTTTTAAAAAGGGAAATATACTGATTTGTATAATACTAGAAAACTTTTCATTTATACACACTTTATATTTCAAATATGTTATTGCTATGAAGCCATAATAGTTGATCTTCATTTAATGATACAGAACATCAATTTGTAGCTTTAAAATTTTATTTAAGAAAAATCCATTTTAATAAATGTTTTTTAACAAAAAGATTGTAAATACACTTAGGAAAATATATTCTTTTGTGTTTATTTTTATAACTATAATGAATTACATGGACGGAAGCACTTTAGCCATAATGACCAAAACTTTCAGAATGGCCTTAAATAGAATTTCAAAAGCAACCATCTTACGTTACAGAAGATTTTGTAAAAATATTATTTTTTTATAATTTTAAATAAGTATCCATTAGAAGCATTTATTTTCACATATGTGAATATAAACAAATAACTATGAAAACGTACCTATAAAATCAGAGTTGCCAACTACAAATTGCTGCTTCAATCTCTCATTCTTTGAGCACATGACAAAATGGCAACACATTGATGTTTTCCAAAAGTAAGCTTTGGTCCTATGCCCTTGTGGGTACTATCTGGTGCTTATTGAATACAGCATAAACTCTTTGGCTTCCCCCGAGGCTCTCTGTGCTCTAAGCCCAGCTTATATGTTTAACCATGTCTTTAAACAATTCAGTGACTATCGTCTACCAGCAACTCAATATGTTTTATGTATTTAATGATGTCCATGCATTAAACCAAACCCAGCTGTTGTATAATAGACACACCAGTGTAAGGTTAGAATGAGTTTCCCCAAATAATAATTTTTTAAATTGAAAATTGACTGATGATGAGTTTCTTTCCTTTCTTATGTCTCCTGCAAAGTAATTCTGAAAATATCTAAAGTGTTTGTACTCATACTCACCAGGAATTTATGTATGTTTAATTATAAGAAGCAGTACATAACAAATATCACTTAGCTACATTATATATAAATTCTTAAATTGGTGGCAACTACAATTTGCACAACTCAATCACTTAATCTTCAGCAGTTCTTTCCTAGCTGTAGCTTTGCTATGGTTTTCATTGTTTTTGTTTTTAACACTACTTAATGCTCTGATTTCTCTCTATTCTCAGAACCATTCTTAATAGAGGATTATTGAGTTAACCATTCAGATCAATAAGACTAGTCACAAATTGTACATCACAAACACTGTATCATTTAATATTTTCAAACAAAGCATGAGTTCATTAATTTGCCCCTATGGAATGCAGTGGAAGGCAAGGCTCACTGTAGTCTTGACTTCCTGGCTCAAATGATTCTCCTACCCCAGCTCCCCAGTAGCTGGAACTACAAGCATACACTACCATGTCCAACTAATTTATTTATTTATTTTTTGTAGACACAAGGTCTTACTATGCTTCCCAGGCTGGTTTGAACTCCTGGTCTCAATTGATCCTCCATCCCCAACCTCTCAAAGAGCTGGGATTACAAGCATGAGCTTACAAGCATGCCTGACTCTTCTAAATTATTTTGAATAACTTTATATATGTGAAAATTTTGATATTCATCTCTAAATGTAAATACTCTTACTTTTTAAAAACTATTCAGCCAATGTTAATATTTCTCTTATTGTCTCAAATATATTTATAATAATTAGTTTGGCCAAACTAATAGCTAAATAGGAATAAAGATTTAACTGAGTTTAAATTTCTAAATCTCTTTAACCTATAAGTACTTCATTTATCCTTCTCATCTTTGTTTTACTCATGTGAGTGATTTCATGAGATAATGTATCAAAAGATTTTAGTTTGTTGATTATATGTCCATAGTTTCCTTTATATACCTCTTTTTCTGATTTCTGTGAGTATTAGTAGTCAGATTTAGGTCTGATTAGATTCAAGTTTGAAATTTTCCTAGGAATATTTTGTACAGAGGTGTATTTTCACCAGGAGACTCATAAAGTCTCTTTCAGTGATAGTATAAGGAATTGATGATCCATTATTTTATTAGTGCTTGTAAAGTAAAGTTCTGTCACGCAGGCTTCAACTGTTAACTGGATCATTCCATTAAAAACGTGCCCTTATGTTGAGGTAAAATCTGTATAGAAAAGGCTGGATAAATGCTTGCTTCTTTTCATGTATTTACCCGTTTTCCATCTAATGACTTGGTTTATCAGCATTATCTAAACATAACTAAGGAGTTTTTTAAAAAAAATAATTTGTGTGTTTCAATTAATTCCAGTTATTCTTGTTAATGTTCAAATCTCTACTTTGTCCAGTGACAGCCTTTTCACACTGGTACCTGAGTATTTTTTTTTATTACATTACCTTGGTGGTCATAATCGCTTTCCTCCTTTCTATTATGACAAACAAATATGCCAGGTTCATCTTACGTATTTACTTACCCATCCTTTGAATGAACCATTTCAGCCGAGAGCATGGGCTCATTTTAGATGGAAATAGTATATGGAACCCAAAATATAGAGCTAGAATTGCTCTATTCTATGGAGTCTTTTCAATAGATAGAGATAAGAAACAAGTATTTTTAAAATAAAAAAATTAATATATACAGATTTCTACATTTCAAATTTAAAACTGGTGTTTTCACATATCTCATTAACTTTATATATGTGTCTACTTTCTCCCACACAAATATCCAGTAGGACCCCTCCCTGAATAATTCCAGGTAGATGAATTTACAAAGAGAAAGATACTTAGAGACATCTGTCTGCTTATATTATTTCAATAGACTTTAATTTTTAGAGTGGTTTTATATTTACAGCATGCACTTAGTCTCAGCTACTTGGGAGACTGAGGCAGGAGAATTATTTGAGCTTACAAGTTTGAGGCTGCAGTGAGCTATGACCGTGCCACTGCATTCCAGCCTGGATAACAGATGAAAATTTTATATATATATATATATTTTAAACATGTATATATTACACACACACACGCATACACATATATGTATATATAAATTAAACACACACACACACACACACGCACACGCAAGGATGGTACATTTGTTCCAACCGACAATTGATGAACCTACATTGACAATATAATTAACAAATCTGTAGTTTACATTAGAGTGCACTCTTTGCACTATACATTCTATGGATTTTGACAAATGTGTAATGAAATGTACTCACCGTTATTGTATCATACAGAATAGCTTCAGTGCCCTAAAACTCCTCTGTGCTCCACTAGCTGATCTCTCCCTTCCTCCTAACCCCTGGCAATTATGATCTTTTTACAGTCTCCATAGTTTTGCCTTTTTCAGAATGTCATATAATTGGAATCATATACTATGTAGCCTGTTCAGATTGACTTCTTCAACTTAACAATACACATTTAAGGTTATTTCATGTCTTTTCATGACTCGATAGCACATTTATTTTTAGTGCTGGAAAATACTCCATTGTCTGCTTACATTATTTTTCATTTTAAGCAAGACCTAGAATCCCATGTGTTTCACATACAGGATTTGACTGCTATATCTTTTATTCTTTCCCAATCTAAAATACTTCATCCATTTCTTTGTTCTTTATAATATTGTTTAAGTTGAATGTTTCTGGCTCACTGTCCTAGAATATACCCTGCTTTTTGTTTGCTTTCTTATGGCTTCTTCATGATTTGATCAATGTTGAACTATTCTGGCCAACACTGCATAGTAATGGCGAATCACATCAAAAGACTCATATTTTCATGCTATGGAGCTATTGGCAATACCATATTTAGACATTCATGTAAGTTGGTTACTGTGAGACCTCTTAATAAAGCAAATATTCACCTTTGCAATTAATAGGCAAATAGTGAGATTATAATTTGAGATGATTGGAATTACCTATTTACCTAAAACTTTCAATCATTTTGGCATCAATTGAGGATTCCCACCTGAGCCAATCATTGTGTGGGGGTTACAAGATGGTAATTTTCTAAGTCTACTATTTCTTCTGTATATATTAGGTGATGTAGCTGACATTCCTCTGAAAGAAGAACTTTCCTTTGTCAGAATTTTATCTATCTTTCATTTGTTTACTATTACTAAAAACTCAGAGACTTCTATGTAATCAGTTAGTTAAAATTCATTACCCTCAATATCTCATTATAAATTTTGGTGCTCAATTTCCTGGATTTCTTTTGATACATTGTTCAATTACTCTTTAAGAAATTTCTTAAAATGAACAAGCAAGTGAAAAATCCTAACAAAGGATGAGAATAAAAAAAATAAAATTCTAAATTTCTCTTTTGTCTGATGTCCAAAAAAGATTCATGTTCCTAGAGCATCCTGAGGTTGACTAGAACATGACGGAAAATAAAGCTGGAGATTTAGGATAGTACAGATAGCATAGAACCTTGCCAATCAAGCTAAGGCATTTGAATGCTGTTAGTAGTGTATAGGGAGGTTTTGAGGGCAAAGTCATTATGGCATTTGTATTTTAAAATGTCCCTTTTACTCTTCTTTACAGATTGCGAGATAATTGATTAGAGATTTTAGTAGCAAATGAAAATAGAGATAAACAGATTTGAGGTATGTTTTGAGGTGAAACTGGAAGTACTGGCTGATGGATTCAGTGTGGGGGACAGGGAAAAGAAGGACTCAAGAATGATATCTACTTTTGTTTTCATGAGCAGCGGGGTTGCTAAGACCGAAAGAAACAGACTGTGGGTTGATGAAAGAGGAAGAATCAAGATTCTAATATATGCAGTTTAAATTGTTGATTCCTGTAAAATATCCCAAGTAACTATGTGAACTCTGAAAATGTCCAATGTAGAGATAAAAGTTTGAGATTTATCAGAATAGATATAGCATTTAAAGTCATGTGACGAGGTGAGATGACCTAAAGAGAGGCACAGATTGAGGGAAGTGCTCTGGGAAACTCTAAAATGTTGTAGAAAGGAAAAGCCAGGAAAGCAATCAAAGAGGAAACACCCCAAAAAAACTGAGAGATACACTAACAATCTCAAATTCTTTAGTTTGCTAGATATTAAAAATAAAATCAGTAAAATTTTGCATTCATTTGAAACATCAAAATGTGATATTTAAGGTTAACATTAAGGCTCCTACTGAAAGCATTTCACCTTCATATTTTAGATATCATCTACAACTTGGTTTATCAAATGACATTTGTCAAATACTAAAGTGTACACAATTCTTATTTGTCAACATTTTTGTCTTTGACACTTTAAAATTATGTAATTTTGATGTGTAAAACTGTATTACATCTATCATTACAACTGTTAAAATATTCCCACTCTCTTTCACTATTATCAGCTAATTGATTTTTATGGAAGAAGAAATCTGCAAAGAGCAATTTTGGAGGGGATTTGGAATCATCTGAGAATAGTAAGCTTTTGTTTTAAGTTTAACCACACCATCACAAATATCCTGAGAGATGATTTTAAAGCTTAAAATGAAAATTGCTCCTGGGCTGAAAGCTCATATGCCAAGTGAAATTTCACTAAAGCAGGAGTTTATAAGTGCTGACAAGTTCTTAACTACAGTGATGCTAAAAACATTACTATTACAAGAACACAACAGAAGATATTAGAGCTCTCAAATATCCTCTTCAGTGTTCACTTACTAAAGTAAAGCACAAATATGCAACAAGAGAATGAAAGAGGTGTTATTTTTCAGAGGGAAAGGCTATTTAAATTTTTAAAGTCACTTTGGGATATTACAAGAATTCATCATATGATAGAAGAGTTTCTTTTCTATTCATGGGGGGCAGGGCAAAACAGAAAAACTGCGATGACACAGAGCTTTCTAAGACTCTGTTGGACTTCATAAACGTTATATTATTTTATTAAAAGTGAACAGCCGGCAGTTTAATGTCCCTCCACACTGGGATATAATACAAACTTAAGGGCTCTTCTGATTTCCTGTTATGAGGTTAATTTAGTAATTGCAAGCGCAAGCATATATAGGAAATACAGTACTTAGAAAAGTGAATCATTGATTGGCACATTACTTTCTGTGAAACAGTAACCATTTTTCATCTCATCTGTATTAATTCTAAAAGAGCAGTCTTAGCTCTTTTGTTAGAAAGGCAAGTCTAATAACAAGTATGCTATCCTCATGTTATGAAATATTTCCCCATTGCCATTATTTAGAAATTCTGAGTTAGAGCTCAGCATTTTATTCTTTGTAACTCAGAATGAACTGAGTGCCTATCTGTGAAACTAGTAAGCATCTATCTTACCTCAGTTTTGTAATCCAGAAAGAGATTTACTTTAGACCTGTTATATGCTTTTGGCTCATAATACTCTTGGTCTTACCAGTAACCTCATTCATTTTTGATAATATTCCCATGTAGAAATTATAGTTGCCTTTAAAAAATTCAACAACACAAAAACACACAAAATAGTTTTTACCTTTTTATGTTTAGGACTTTTGATTTATAGTTAGGTAATACCCTAAATCCTCGAATCCTTTGCACAAAACTGCAGACTTCCCCCAGCTAACACAAGTAATACAGGTTTATTTTATCAGAACTGGGAATGGAAACAATTTCTTAGCATAAAGTACTCAAACAGAGAATTTTGGAGAAAATAATAGGCCAGTGGGGAATACATTTTGGAGATAGGAGAAGATTTCTGTTGTGTCTTAAGTTACTATAGAAAAACCCCCTACATACTTTAGCATCTCCCTTTCCACCAACCCTTTCTTTTCAGATTGTAAACATTTTCAGACCTTTCATTTTCTCCCATGTTACCAAAAAAACAAACAAAATATTTTATCATATTGCTTTTAATTTCCAAACTCTGATTTTTGCTTCTGGACTAGTTTCCAAATTTCTTATCAATTTTTAATATTTTTGTTCCTTAATAAACAACAAGTTCAATAAGTCAACAATGCCTATGGATGCTATTTATTTACCACTTTGTCTGTACTTCTGTCTCCCTGGACTTTTTGCAGTTTTGTCTTCCTCTGTAGATTGCAGATGCATCTGTGGACTAAGTTGTGATAGCCTTTCAATGAAAATCTCAAATGCCTAAAACAGAACCTGGGTCACAGATGATACTCAATAAATACAGGTCATCAGTGCAGTTGCTTATCTAAGAACACTTTTTAATGATAATTTTGGCTTGGTAAGTGATGTATATTTCCAATATTCATGATCATTCTTAATAGTAGGTATTCTATTATTTAATTTTATTTATTTATTTATTTTTTATTATTATACTTTAAGTTCTAGGGTACATGTGCATAACGTGCAGGTTTGTTACATATGTATACTTGTGTCATGTTGGTGTGCTGCACCCGTCAACTCATCAGCACACATCAATTCGTCATTTATATCAGGTATAACTCCCAATGCAATCCCTCCCCCCTCCCACCCGTGATAGGCCACGATGTGTGATGTTCCCCTTCCCGAGTCCAAGTGATCTCATTGTTCAGTTCCCACCTATGAGTGAGAACATGTGGTGTTTGGTTTTCTGTTCTTGTGATAGTTTGCTAAGAATGATGGTTTCTGCACAGCAAAAGAAACTACCATCAGAGTGAACAGGCAACCTACAGAATGGGAGAAAATTTTTGCAATCTACTCATCTGACAAAGGGCTAATATCCAGAATCTACGAAGAACTCAAACAAATAAACAAGAAAAAAACAAACAACCCCATCAAAAAGTGGGCAAAGGATATGAACAGACATTTCTCAAAAGAAGACATTCATACAGACAACAGACACACGAAAAAATATTCATCATCACTGGCCATCAGAGAAATGCAAATCAAAACCACAATGAGATAGCATCTCACACCAGTTAGAATGGCAATCATTAAAAAATCAGGAAACAACAGGTGTTGGAGAGGATGTGGAGAAATTGGAACACTTTTACACTGTTGGTGGGATTGTAAACTAGTTCAACCATTATGGAAAACAGTATGGCGATTCCTCAAGGATCTAGAGCTAGATGTACCATATGACCCAGCCATCCCACTACTGGGTATATACCCAAAGGATTATAAATTATTCTACTACAAAGACACATTCACACATATGTTTATTGCGGCACTATTCACAATAGCAAAGACTTGGAATCAACCCAAATGTCCATCAGTGACAGACTGGATTAAGAAAATGTGGCACATATACACCATGGAATACTATGCAGCCATAAAAAAAGGATGCGTTTGCGTCCTTTGCAGGGACATGGATGCAGCTGGAAACCATCATTCTTAGCAAACTATCACAAGAAGAGAAAACCAAACACCGCATGTTCTCACTCATAGGTGGGAACTGAACAAGGAGCTCACTTGGACTCAGGAAGGGGAACATCACACACCGGGGCCTATCATGGGGAGGGGGGAGGGGGGAGGGATTGCATTGGGAGTTATACCTGATGTAAATGATGAGTTGATGGGTGCTGACGAGTTGATGGGTGCAGCACACCAACATGGCACAAGTATACATATGTAACAAACCTGTACGTTATGCACATGTACCCTAGAACTTAAAGTATAATAAAAAAAATAATAATTAAAAAAAAAAAAAAAGAATGATGGTTTCCAGCTGCATCCATGTCCCTACAAAGGACGCAAACTCATCCTTTTTTATGGCTGCATAGTATTCCATGGTGTATATGTGCCACATTTTCTTAATCCAGTCTGTCACAGATGGACATTTGGGTTGATTCCAAGACTTTGCTATTGTGAATAGTGCCGCAATAAACATTTGTGTGCATGTGTCTTTATAGCAGCATGATTTATAATCCTTTGGGTATATACCCAGTAGTGGGATGGCTGGGTCATATGGTACATCTAGCTCTAGATCCTTGAGGAATCGCCATACTGTTTTCCATAATGGTTGAACTAGTTTACAATCCCACCAGCAGTGTAAAAGTGTTCCTATTTCCCCACATCCTCTCCAGCACCTGTTGTTTCCTGACTTTTTAATGATTGCCCTTCTAACTGGTGTGAGATGGTATCTCATTGTGGTTTTGATTTGCATTTCTCTGATGGCCAGTGATGATGAGCATTTTTTCATGTGTCTGTTGGCTGTATGAATGTCTTCTTTTGAGAAATGTCTGTATTACTTAATTTTAGATGACAAAACTCATCTAAAGAGTTAGAGATCTAAGTAACTTAATTAAGGGCACATAAGAATAAATAGACCCAATGTTTGAATTCAGTTTAGCCTAACTCTAGTCCCTATCTTCTTTTTAAAATACCATGCCAATAGAAAATAGTAGTATAGGGAAGAAGGAAAAAATGAATCAATGCTGTTGTTTTCAAGTACCTTAACCACTGTTGCAATTGTTTCCTTCACACCTCCAACACCTATTTGATGTTGCTGACTCTTTGAATTTAAATGGTTTCTCTGCAAGGTAAATTAATTATTACCAGAGTTGGCCTATATTTCTTGAAGGTTACTGGTTATTGGATTTGAATTTCATGTTAACTAATTGAACCTAGGCCATATTCAATTTCATTACCCTACATATTCTAAGGAATGGGTCTTCCTCATGCAACAATATAATTTGCTAAGTTTTTTGTTTGGTTTTGTTTTGAGTTAACATGACACTGCTCCCCTCTACATTGTTGAATGGAGATTTTTATCTTGCTGAATGTCATAATACTGTATTTCAAATTTGTTGCTATATAAATGTCTATATCTTTTTTAACATTATGTTTGCAAGAAATGGATTAAATTCTGAGAGGAAAGGGGAGAATATTATAAAATATAATTATAATGTAAAATAAACATTTTAAATTCATATAGAGACAGAGTTTTGTTTTGTCTAGACAATAGATACATTATAGATAATGACTAAAGAGAGGTCAATGTGGTCTCAGTAGAGAAAGCAATTATTTTGTATATTTGTTAAGTAACATCTGGTTTATTCCAAATCAGCTATAACAGCAAATCATTTAAATAGAGTGTCTTATTTTTTGTAACAATAGTTAAAGCCGATGAGTAAAGACTATATGATTATATTTTTGTACCTTATTTTAGAAGGCACAAAAACCAAATGAATGTTTTTGGGAACTGACACTTCTACCAAAGGAAGTGCACATTGAGAGGAATTTCACTAAGCAGATGGAGTATAAGAGAGGGAGACAACTCCAGTTGCAGAAGACAGCAGGTGCTAAGACACATAATATTACAAAACAGCATCTACAGAGCCTTAAAGGTCCTCAGTGTCCCTATAAAATAGGGCCAAAGGACAGTGATCAGGAGAAAAAGGGCTAGTGTCGTTAAGTTAGAAAAATAAACAGAGGTCAGAACATGAAGGGTCTTATAAATTAGGCATAAGTTGTTCAAAGTCAGTGTGTTCAGGAATCAAGCAAATTGGACAAATATGAGATCCTGGAATATAAGGGAAACAGGAGTGTTGGCCTCTGTCAAGTAGATAGACCAAAGGATATTCAAATTCTGTTCAAAACAGAAAAAAACAAAAATGTGTTCCTGTCAAGAGAACACACTTCTTGGTGGTCTTTGGCTTATCAGAGCTAATATCTGTAGAACATACTCCTATGGAGAGATATTGAAGTATTTCAAATAGTGTAGTGATGCAGGACAGGCAAGCCCCCAAATTGAGGCTTAACCCAGGAGGGTTCTTGGCTTCACCCAGGAAAGAATTTAAGGGTGAACCAGTGGGGTTAAACAGCAACTTTTACTGCAGCAGCAGTGTACAGTAGCAGCAGGTACTGCTTCTTGTGGAGCAGATATACCACAGGCAGAGTACTCTGTGCCCAGAGTAACATCTCAGAGACAGTTCTGCAGTCCTATTTATGCCCACTTCTAATTATTTGCAAATTAAGGGACCATTTATAAAGCAATTTCTAGGACGAGTGTGGTAACTTCTGGATAATCAGGTTGTTGCCCTGGAAGGGGCTCTAACATCCAGGTGCTGCCACGGCAATGGTAAACTGACGTGGCACACTGGTGGGTGTGTTTTATGGAAAGCTGCTTCTGCCCCTGACCTATGTTAGGTAGACCTTAGTTTGGTCTGGTATTTGAGCTCCACCTCAGGAGTAGAGTACTACCTCCTAGCTCAATAGGATCAGTATTATAGTTTAGAAAGGTAACTGAAGCAGCAATACAGACGTTGAGAGAAAAGGATTACATTAGAGATTATGAGATAGCTATACTACAATTTTTATAGTCAAAGATGATTAAGGCTTGGTCTAGAGTATTGACAGTATTTAGTGGAAAGGATATGTTGGGGAGAAAGTAAAGGGGTTGCACTGAAAAAATGTTAGTTATAGATTGAATTTGGGGTGAGAGGGAGTCTGAAAAATTAGGATTTAGCATGGGTATGTATGGATTATGACTGGAAAATTGGAAGGAAGAAGGAGAGCGTGGTATGAAGTAAGAAAACAACAAATTTAGTTTTAAAATGCTGTTTGAAGTCCTATAGGGAACATCTGTGGAGGCAATTTTTAACAAGGATATAGATCTTACATGAGCTGTTTCACTTAGCATATATATTTGAGAATCATCAACTTATAGGAGATAATTAAAACAAAGTCATAAATAAAATGAACAGTGATTGAGAAAAGAGCAAAATATCGAAACCTTATTTATAAACCTACTAACAGATATACTTTTAATTATTGCCTTCTGTTTGAAACTTTATTTGTAATACTAGATTTTCTAAAATGTAATTTTGTTAATTAGGACGGCGAATATCTTTTCCATTAACTGGAATTTTAAATGATTCATTTTATTATAAACAAGCGAATTGTTGGTGCTTTAATAATTTTATGACTCGGTTTTTCAGTGTTATAATAGTGAGAATTCTCCAGAGAAATAGACTGTAGAATCAAAACAGGCAGAGATAGAGAGACACACTCAGAGAGAGATTATATATTTTAAGGAACTCCCTCACATGTTTTTGGGGGTCGGCAAGTGCAAAATCTGTAGGGTAGGTCAGCAAGCTGGAGATGCTTTGAGCATTCCACAGAATGTTGCCATGACCTTTGCTCTTGATGGTTCTGCTTTTGCTTTGACTGGACTACTTCTGTCTCTTGGTAGCCATTGCTTTGATTGTATTTTGTCTTCAAGATCATACTAGTAAAGCCCTCTGCTGTTTCAATTCTTTGAAGATATACTTCACAATCTTGATCCCACTTCTTTAAAATGTCCTTGAAAAGGTCTGCTCTATTGGGCAACTTATCTTGGTGCAACAATATTGACGCCCATTGAGTGAAAAGTTCGCTCAACTTCAATTTTCAGTCAGAATTGTGTAAGCTGAGCCAACTGAGATATCTGTGATGTTGGCTATTGTTTGTGTTTTTAATTGTCAGTCCTTTTAAATTAGGGCACATACAAGATGAATTTTTTATTGAAAATGAGGTGGATGATATGCTACTGTAGGCTTCATTTTTAACATTGTCTCTTCTCTTCTTAAAATGAGTTATACATTTATACACTGCTGTTTTCTTTGAGGCATTGTGCCTACAAACTTTTTGTAAAGCATAAACTATTTCACCATTCTTCCATCCAAACTTCACTGTAAATTTGATGTTTTTTCTTGCTTCAATTTTAGCAGAATTCATGTTGTTCTGATACAGATTCTTTTCAAATTGTCTTATTCTTCTGGATGCTGCTTCATACTAGATCTTCTTCAGACATGTCATAACAAAGTATAAATTAATTTTGTAGCATGTTTTTCTTGATAATATGCATCTTCAATGTAGTTTTGACTACCCCTTTTATATGTGTGTATACATATATATACACATATGCACACACAAAACCGTTATATGAATATTGACAGTACCTCTGTTTATAGAGTTCGAAACTAGCCACCTAAATGTCCATCAATGGGTAAATTGACTAAAAACTCATAGTGTAAGCACACAAAGAAATGCTATCAATGCATGTAACAACAAAACAAGTATTATGCTAAATGAAAAAGGGCAGACACAAAGATTTGTGTATGAGTCTTTGTATAGGAAATTCTTATAAGTGGCAAAATTGTAGTGACAGAAGGTAAATTAGTGCTTGCTAGTAGCTGAGCATGAAAATTAATAACAAATAAAAACGGGTAAGCCTTGCCTGTATTTCATTGTTGCTTTTCTTGCTTTACTTCTTTCTTCTGGGAGTAATTTTGTCCTGTCTAATAAATCTTTGTCTTATTCAATGCCATGATGATTTTTAAAATTTGTTTTCTTCTAGAGTTATTTTTATCTTATTCTTTCATAGTTACTTTTATACATTTATAGTTTAACTCATGCTTATGGCTTTTATGCATTTTGAACTGATATTGTATGTAGTATGGGAAAAAGATCAAAGAGTTTTTTTTTTTTATTGTTACTTTGTTGTGTGTGTGTGTGTGTGTGTGTGTGTGTGTTTCTTTCAGGTTATTGAGTCATTTCAACATCATTTGTTGAAAAATAAAAAAAAGATTAACCTCCATATTGAGTTATCTTGGATTTTGATTGGCATAGCATTGAATCAGTAGAGGTATTTAGAGAGGCTGGACATCTTAAGAAAAGTGAGTCTTTCAATCAATAGAATAATAGAAAAAGAGATGGTAATATATTCTTTACTCTTTAAGCAGAATTTACCAAACTCTATTCTGTGACACATAAGATTCCTAAAATATATCAATAGGCATTTAGTAATAAGATAATTTAACAAACAAAGTTACCAGGTTTCTTTACGAAACAATTCCTAAAAATAATGTTTCTGTAGAAGACAAAAACTCACTTGTCAGAAGCTGAGTTATGCAAATTTAATTTTGATTAGTTCAAACGTACCCCACACCCCAAGTGTGTGGAATTGTGGAAATGGGATGCTCAATTATTGACACAGTGTTAACAGAGAAGGGAAAACAGTACATTTCATCCTTTCATCCTTTGTGTTCTTCAGCTGTCCATGAAATTATGTTTCATCTTAATACATTTTAGGTAACCATTCAACCTTCTTTCTCATAATTAGTTTCCCACTCCTTCCAGGCTAATCAAAGACTAAAATGACTAGTACCTTTGTGAGCAGCTTTGGAAGTTGGAATGAATCCTAGAAAATAAATTGAATGAAAATGTAAACTAAAAACAAAATTTGAAGCACCCTCCCGCCCCCCCTGCCAACCCTGCCACCAACCATCTGAATGAACTTCCTCCTCAGCCAGGGGTCTTTTAAAATTTAACCTGAGAGACTGTTTCAGGCCATGCGGGGAAATAGGGGTCAAACATGCCTCACTATGCCTCTCTGGCACTAACGTCAACACAGACTTTAAGTTTGATAAGAAACATTTTACAACCTATTATCTCTGAAGCCTAGTACCTAAAGGCTTCCCCTGCAAATAAGAACTTGGGTCTCCATAATCCTTTATCTCAACCCAGGCATTTGTTTCTATTGATCCCAGGTCTTTAGATAAATTCAACCAACTGTCAACCAGAAAAATTTAAAAATTTACCTATATTAGATTTGTGCCTCCCCACCTCCACCCCCACTTCGAGTTGCCCCACCTTTCTGGACCAAACCAATGTATTTCTGAAATGTGTTTTATTGAAGTCCATGTCTCCCTAAAATGCATAAAACCAAGTTGCACCCCAACTACCTTAAGCACACGTTCGCAGGACCTCGTGAGGGCTGGCATGGGCCATGATCAATAGTATTTGGCTCAGATTAAATATTTTCAATATTTTACAATGTTTGACTTGTTTCAGCAACAGAAGCAAAATGTGTCAATTATTGAATTGCTTTTTATAATCTTACAGAATTCTCTTCTACTTGTCAAGATGACTGTGGAAAGCATGTTTCAAAATGGAGCCTGTCTTAGCCTGTCTCTTCAAAACAAGACTGCTAGGAACAGTAATGAGTGAAGTCTAAGTCAGCCTGCACTAGGAAAGCAGTGTGGGAAAAAAAAAAAAAAAAATTAATAATGTGCTTTTATGTTAAGCTACTGGGTTTTTGTGTGTGCGTGAAAGGATATGTTTACTGTGTTACAGCCTAGCTCCCATAACTCATATAGTCCTCTAAATTTCTTAGTATCTATAAAGATCTGCCTTATGGCTTCAAGTTTATTTGTTTCATTTCCAACAAATGTCTTGGGGAAAAGAAAAGTTTTAGATGCTTTCTCAAGCATCAGAAGATGCTTCCTGATGTCTGCAAATCAGAAGGGCTGCTCTAAGACACATGTACAGGAAACTCTGAGTCCAACGTCGCTCTTCTACAACTTATTACAGTGTTCTAAGCTACATTTTGCATAGCAAGTCCTCGTTATCCTTTGCCTTTAGATCATTCCAAATTTTCAAGATACAGTGGAACACCTTTTTCCAAAGACACATACGACATTAGGTTTTTTTTTTTTTTTTTTCCTAATCTCTTGTCACAGCATTTTTAAAAAGTTAATTAATAAGTTTGATTTAATTTTTTATCAATTCTATAATCTACAATTGAGAACTATATGACTCAGCAAACTACGGTTCACAGGCCAACTTTGTCTGCCTCCTCTTTTCAAACTTTTTATTTTGAAATATTCATGGACTCACTGCAAAGCCAATACAAAAACAAACTGTATATCCTTCATCCACATTACCCCAGTGGTAACAGTTTAGATAATAGAGTAAAATAGCATAATCAGGATATTGATTGGGACAATATTACCAACTAAACTACAGAATTTAATGAGATGTATCCAGTTTTTGCATGCATTTATTTGTTTCTATATGTATATGGGTGTGGATTGTTCTCTGAAATTTTACCACATGGTAGATTTATATACCTACCACTACAAATAATGAAGACATAAAACTGTCCCAGAACCATAAATATAAATTTAATGCTGTTTATATTTATAACCACTTTTTCTCCATCCCTATCTGTTGGAAAGCACTAATCTGCTTCCATCTTTCAATATTGCCAATTTTTAAAATATCATACAATTGAGATTATTTCTATACAACACTTTAAGATTTGCTTTAAAAAAATTCAGTCTAATGTATTTGAAATCCATCCAAGTGAAATGTTTCAATATTTTGCTTCTTTTTCTTGATAACTTGCTCTCCATGGCATGGAAATACCAGAGGCTATTAAATCATTCACCTGTCGAAGGACAACTTTTGTTTTCATTTTATTTTTTGTTATTTCAAATAACTACTACGAACATTTTTCTGAACATAGGCTTTCACATTCCTGGGATAAATGCCTAGGAGTGTGATTATTTGATCATAAGATAATATGTATTTAATTTTATTTGAAAATGCCAAATGATTGATTCTTCAGAAGGACTGTAGCATTTTACATTTTCACTGGCAGTTTATGAGACATTCAGTTTATCCACATCCTCTCCATCATGTGTTTTTGTTGTATTTTTTAAAATTTTAGTCATTCCAATGGATGAGTAGTTTCTCTCATCTCTTATCCACCAGCTGGTCAACTTCAGATGGGAAACTGGCACTTGCATAAACACGTATATACACACACGTATATATATGAATGACAGTGTTCTAAGCATTGTGTGTATGCTGAGGGAAAAATAATCCACTCTTCAAAGCAAGGAAATTTTGTTTCCTAGTTTATTTAGTTTGGAAACTAAACTGATTTCTTTGTTGACTCTCCTTTCAAAGGAAGACAAATACTTTGGGTAGCAGCAATGACTTTTAACTCAATGGATAAAGATCTGAGATAGAAGAAAAATACATAGAGCAGAAAACCTTAATTATAATACTTAATGTTATCTTCCTACATTATTGCTAATATATATCATGAATGTTCAAGGAGGAGATATATTAACCAAATTAACTATACTTTTTTGATCACTGAATGCTTTAATACAGAACAGCTAATTAAGCAACTCACAGCGGCATCTCGGGAACTATTTCTGGAGGAGCAATAAAATTAGATGTATTAGTAATGTTTATAGTGGGTCATCATGACATGGAACAATCATTCTCAGATATTTGTTTATTAGCATCATCTCAGGCACTTGTTAAAAAAATACAGACTTCTTAGCTTCAGCCCTACAGATTTTGTTTTTGTCTTTGTTTGAGACAGAGTGTCACTCTGTCACCCAGACTAGAGTGCAGTGGTGCCATCTCGGCTCACTGCAACCTCCACCTCCTGAACTCAAGCTATTCTTCTGCCTCAGCCTCGCAAGTAGCTGGGGCACCAGCTACCACAGCCAGCTGATTCTTGTATTTTTTGGAGAGACAGTGTTTCATCACGTTGCCCAGGCTGGTCTCAGACTCCTGGGTTCAGGGGATCCTCCCACCTCAGCTCCCAAAGTGTTGGATTACAAGCATGAGTCACCACACCAGGTCTATGATTTTATTTTTAATCACAAGTTTTAAACAGTCTGATTTTGATGAGTCTTGTTATAGTTTTCCTGGTGATTCTTGTACTTCATTTTCATTGAATTTATCAAATTTTTTGGTTTATAATTTTCAGCACATTTGCATTGTTTTGGTCATTATGTCTTTTAATATGTATTTTTCCTTCTACTTTATCCTTCAAATACTATAATTACATCCCAATCAGGTAATTCTTTTTTGTTATTTGCCTCTTTTTCATTTAAGAGAGTGTCTATTCTATGTCTACAAGTCCACTAATGATTTCTTCTGCAGTATCTACAGAGTTGTCAGTCCCATATAGTGTATTTTCTATTTCAAACATTTTATTGATATATTTGAACTGGGGCTTTAAAAATATTTCCCATGTCTTTATATGACAAGCTCAATTTTTCATCTAGTTTCTGAATACATAGAACACAATTACAACAACTTGGTGTTAATAACATGTTTCTTTTGTAAAAGTTTTAAATTTACATAAAAGTTGCAAAGATCATGCAGACAGTTCTTATATACCCACAGGTACATCCAGTGTCTCCTGTTATTAACAATTTACATTATATGGCACACTTGTTAAAAATAATGAACAAATATTGATACATCACTATTGAAGTTCATAGTTCATTTTTGTTTCCTTAGTTTTTAACAAATGCCTCTTTTATCTTCCAGAATTACAACCAGGACACCACATTACACCTAGTAGTTACGTCTTCCTCGGATCTTCTTGTCTGAGACTATTTCCCAGATATTTCTTGTATTTCATCATTTTGCCGGTTTTGGGTTTTGAGGTTTTGCCTAGGGTTTGTCTAATGTTTTTCTTCTAATTACTCTGAATATATGTGTTTTTGGAAATAGACAACAAAGATAAAATCTATTATCATCACATCAGATCAAGGATACATATTACAAAAATGACTTATGAATGCTGACCTTAATTCCATGGCTGATAAAGCATATTTTAGGTTTCTCCACTCTACAGTTACTTTTTCTAATTCACCTTTCCCATAATGTACTTTTTGGAGAAATAGAGTGCAGCCAACACTTACAGAGTGGAGAGATATTTGAGATTATTTTACATAAGAGATGTGTGTTTTGACTTTTTTTTCCCAAAGACACAAGTCTCTTTTCCCAATATTTACTTATTCACTTTTATATTTTTACGGACTTACAAATACTTATTAAACACATGGGCAAGTGATTTATAATTTACTAATTTTGACCCTAAAATTATTCCAGCTTTGACCATTTTGAGCTCCTTCGGTTGGCTGTTTTCCCTTTGTTACAATCCCATTATTGTGGGTGCTTTTATCTGCGAATTTCCTTAATTTCTGGCACTGAAAAAGCTCCAGGTTCATTATTAATTATTTTTATTATTACATTCCTTCCTCGGGTATAGAATCAGCCAATTCTCCAAGAAAATCGTTTCTCTTATTTTAGATTTTATTAGAAAAGATGGCAGTAGAAGCCATGGGTGTTAGGTGTGTCCTTGCTACTGAAGTGTCATCGTTTCTAGGCCCTTTCAGGTGATAGAGCAAAGATTCATCTCTGTGTATATTAACTCATGTGTATATACATATTTATAGGTGCTTCCATGTGTATTTATAGTAAGCTATAAAAGGAATACATATAATAGATTCACTTCTAATCAATTACCACATAGATCATTCTAACCTTTTAATTCCTAACTCCTTTTTCAGCTATGAGATTTATATTATATATTGTTTAATGCCAGTATGTGTGTATAATAGTGTCATAATTTTAAACTCATAACTCCTGAGGAAGAAATTTTATCAAATGCAGTATATTCGTTGTTCATTGACTGTGTCTTTTGTCATTACTGTTAAATCTCCACTCATTTTCAATTACCTAGGTCAATACCTTCCCCTCACCTCCCTTGGTGAGGTGACTTATTACATTTGTTCTAAAGTTAAGTTTTTTTGTCACATTTTGCATTTCATTCAGGGATACAGTTGGGTTCCTAAATAATTGTCTTTAATTTGCATACATAATTTTAACTCATTGTTCTGTAAAATTTTATGAATCTTGGTAAATACATAATGTCATGTTCCTACCATGACAATGTTTAACAGAATAACTTCACCACTGCAGAATGTCCTGCGCTTCACTATGTCAACACTCTCCTTACCCCTAACTGCTTGACACACACTGATCTTCTTACCATTGCTATAGTTTTTCTTTTTCCAGAATATAAAATAACTGTAATCACATGACCTTTAGTCTCTTTAGACTGACTTCTTTCACTTAGTTATATGTTAGGATGGTTGTTAACATCCTAACATACAAGTCTGCTAAAGCAGACTTCTGTCTGCTGTAATTCTAATCCTTATCCCTTTATAGGTAGGATGTTGTTTTTTGGTTTTGTTTTGCTTATTTAGTTTCATTTTTTTTCTTTATTTCAAATGTTTCCTTTTTCTTTTTGGCTTTTAGTACTTTGAATGTTATATCCTTAGATGTAGTTTTTGTTTTGCTATTTATCCTGTTTGATCTTCTCTGAGATTACTAGATATGTGGTTTGGTGTTTGTCATTGATTCCGGGAAGTTTTGGGCCATTTTTAATCTCAATATTTATTTTGCTTCTTTCTCTTTCTCTTTATTTTTTATTAAAATTTTATTTCTTGTATGGCTTTGAAATGACTCCATAGTTCTTGGATATTCTGTTCTACATTTTTCATGTTTTTCTATGTATATTTTAGTTTGCGGAGTTTCTATTGCCTTTTTTTAAGCTCACTGAATCTTCAACAAGCCATGTCAAGTCTACCACTAAGTGCATCAAAGGCGTTCTTCTTTTGTCTTAGTATTTTTGAATTCTAACATTTTCTCTTGATTCTTTCTTAGAGTTTCTGCCTCTGCTTAAATTGTCCATCTGCTCTCTCATATTGTCTATTTATTTCCCATTACACTCCTTAATATATTAATCATAGTTATTTTAAGTATCATTTTTAATTTCTCTATTTTATACTTGTGTCGTTTGCAAATTGACCTCTAATCCTAGTTTTGTTTTTGTATTTTTGCTTCTGTGTGTGTTTGTGGGTGTGTATGTGTGTGTGATATGTGGCATGTTTTTTTTTACCTTTACCACACCTCGTAATTATTTGTTGAAAGTCATAATGATGTATTGGGTCATAGGAACTAAAGTAAACAGTCTTTCCGTGGTAGGCTTCCCATTAATCTGGCAAGAAATTTTATGTTTAATTTTTGGCATATCTTAGGTTCCAGTGGCCTCACATTTTCTCTAGTGCCCTGGTTTTCATGTCTCCTATTGATTCTGGATTTCCTCAAGTATTCCTCTGAAAATTCAAGCTGTAATCTGATATTATTGAACTGGAGCCCTGTTTCTTCATTGCTAAAGTACATGTGGAAGAAAGTATTTTATAATCTTATGATTAAATCTCAGTCTTTTAGTGTACCTGTGTCTCCGAGATGTAACTACCACAGGTGTTTGTTTCTCAGCATTTTTCTTCTACCCAGATGAGGCAGGAAGTCTCCAGGGAGTGAAAATTGAAAATGTACCATTCTTCCATATGGGTTAAAATTCCAGGAAAGTCTACTTTTTGGGGGAGTAGGCTCTTGCTATAGGACACACTTTCAGTGTATTTCATCATGATTACTCGTTCCATACCTCTGCCAGAACAAAGAACTGCTTTTTGTTGTTGTTGTTGTTGTTGTTGTTGTTGTTGTTGTTGTTGTTGTTTTTCAAATCTTTGCCGTATGAAGTTGGGGATTTTTTTTCTGGTAGCAAAATCCAAAAAAGCGTGAAAGCCCCACTAAGGATTTCTCACTCCCATGCTAATCCATACTCAGATTTCAGTAGTTCTTCAATATTAGCATTTAATTGTTCCTCAGTTTCTGGCTTCAGCAGCTTCTGTTCTAGCTACACACATCTTAGTTATGATTCTCTAGATTCTTTTGTTTCGACAGATTTTGACACCATGGTTTTCACTGTGACTCCAGGTATCTGATGGGCCTAAGAAAAGTCTTGATTTTCAGTTTGTTCAATTTTTACATTCTAAGGATTGGAGTGATGACTTCTAAGATTGTATATACATCAGAGCTGAAGCCTAATACCTCCTTAAAATATTTTTCTAGTAATTCTGTCATCTCTATCACTTCTAGATCAATTTCAGTTTATTTATTTATTTTTTTTTATCTTCATTATGGGCTTTGTTTTCCTTCTTCTACGCATGTCTGATGGGATTTTTGAGAATTCAAGGCTTGCTTTGTTACACAGGTAAAAAGATCTTAGAGTTGATAGCTTTATTCCTGAGCAGTTTCTGATTATCAATACCTTGTAAATTATGAGATATTCTGTTGTAGTAGGAAAAAACATGAACTACTTCTGGTGATGTGGGAGGTCTAGGAATTTGCACTTAGGTTCTTTTGAATGGTTCTTCATCCCAGGTTGGGTGCTTTCCTTATACAAATGTGCTGGTCAGTACCCAGATAAATAATGAAAGAGAACCTTCTGCAGGTTATTGGAGTTATCTTTCTGTGAAGCTTTCTGTTTTCCAGTATACCAGAGGCCTTGAGTCTCATGGAATGTGTCATGAGTTTACAGTTCAGGGAGATCATCAGGTTCCACCAGAGTTCTCCCTCCTTGAGCTTAAGTCTTAAATTTTTCCCTAGGCAGTAAAACTGTGACAGTTGTAAGGCTTGAAATACTTCCTAGGGCTTCCAATAACAAATTAACACAGACTTGAATGGTTGAAAAAAAAATAAAAATGTATTGTCTCACAATTCTGGAGGCCAGAATTTTGAAATCAAGATGTTGGCAGTGTTATGCTCTCTCTAAATCTCTGGAGAAACATTCCCTTGCTTCTTCCAGCTTCTCATGGTGATTGGCAATTCTTGGTGTTCCTTGGCTTATAGTGGCATAGTTTCAGTCTCTGTGTCCTTCATCACATGATACTTTCCCTGTTTATCTCTGTGTCCAATTTTCTCCTTATAAGGATAGTACTCATTGAATTAAGGATCACTCTTACCCAGTATGCCCTCAACTTAACTTTATTACATCCACAAAGACCTCATTTCCAAATAGGATCACATTCATAGATTTCAAGTGGTCATGACGTTTTAGGGACACTATTCAATCTAGTATAGAGTTTAATTTACTTGTATCCCATCTCTTAAGGATCACTGTCTAAACATTGTTGTCTCATTTATTTTTGTCAATGTTGTAGGAGTTTCAGGTAGAAGTGTAAGGTTCCCTTTATTTTCTCTTGACTAGAGGCGGTTCTTCTCTCATTTGTTTACTTAGAACATCTCCTATACTTTAGTAGAGGTTCAGAGCACAATTTTCTTTTGAAAAAGTGTTTCATTGCCTGAAATCTGGCTTACATATATAAAATGAAGTTAAAACATATAAAAAATAGAAAAATTATGGTAAGCAAATATTACATTGTATTAATTAGTTGTCATTTGAATTGATAAACATTGAGATGTTAAGAAAATTATTGAGGTATAGAATGCATACATCAAGTGGTACTTTGAGAAGGCAAATATGGTGGAACTCACTGAGGGGATATAGTGGAAGAAAAACAAAGCATAAAAATTTCAGAGAGAATTTGCTATAGTACTCTAAGACTATGAACCAACTTGAGCAATGTGATTGTAAAGAAAGAAAAATAGTTGAGTCACCGTTAAGGTTGGATTGAAAAAGAAACAAGTCACTAACAACACAGTGGCCACAGCTAAGTGCTGAATAAATACTGTTATAATGAATTAATGATTACAATAATAGAGAATAGTTCCTGGAGATCTGCTCATAAGTCCTCATGGAACGGTAAAGTGAGGTAAATCATAGCCATAATGAATTAATGACATAACTATAACTAATATATATCCTCACACCCAGAATTTTAAGTTGCCTTACATTAGAGAACTCTGTCTTTTCCTTTTTCTATTATGTCAGAATTTTAGAACATAAAGAATCTTTGACTGAGTCATTGCATGAATTTCAAAGTGAAGACAAAATATTGTCAGGGAGTTGCCCACTCCTTTAGACGTATAATAAATTTCAGAATTTAGAGTTAGGGCATGGCTTATATATTTATTAAGACATATTCTTAAGCAATATAGAAAGTCTTACAGTGTGTGAAATTCAGAAGTTGACATTTCATCACTGGAGAAACATTACTCTTGTTTAAAAATGAATTCAGGGGGGCGGAGCAAGATGGCCCAATAGGAACAGCTCCAGTCTCCATCTCCCAGCGCGAGCGACACAGAAGACCGGTGATTTCTGCATTTTCAACTGAGGTACTGGGGTCATCTCACTCGGGAGTGCTGGACAATCCGTGCGGGTCAGCTGCTGCAGCCTGACCAGAGAGAGCTGAAGCAGGGCGAGGCATCACCTCACCTGGGAAGCGCGAGGGGGAAGGGAGTCCCTTTTCCTAGCCCGGGGAACTGAGACACACAACACCTGGAAAATCGGGTAACTCCCACCCCAATACTGCGCTATAACACCGGCACACTGGAGAATATATTCCACACCTGGCCGGGAGGGTCCCACGCCCACGGAGCCTGCCTCCTTGCTAACACAGCAGTCTGCGGCAATCTAACCGCAAGGTAGCAGCGAGGCTGGGGGAGGGGCGCCCGCCATCACTGAGGCTTAAGTAGGTAAATAAAGCCCCTGGGAAGCTCCAACTGGGTGGAGCTCACAGCAGCTCACGGAAACCTGCCTGTCTCTGTAGACTGCACCTCTGGGGACAGGGCTCAGCTAAAGTAGCAGAAGCCTGTGCAAACGCGAATGACTCTGTCTGACAGCTTTGAAGAGAGCAGTGGATCTCCCAACATGGAGGTTGAGATCTGAGAAGGGGCAGTCTGCCTGCTTAAGTGGGTCCCTGACCCCTGAGTAGCCTAACTGGGAGACATCCCCCACTAGGGGCAGTCTGACACCCCACACCTCACAGGGTGGAGTACACCCCTGAGAGAAAGCTTCCAAAGCAAGAATCAGACAGGTGCACTCGCTGTTCAGCAATATTCTGTCTTCTGCAACCTCTGCTGCTGATACCCAGGCAAACAGGGTCTGGAGTGGACCTCAAGCAATCTCCAACAGACCTATAGCTGAGGGTCCTGACTGTCAGAAGGAAAACTATCAAACAGGAAGGTCACCTATACCAAAACACCATCAGTACGTCACCATCATCAAAGACCAGAGACAGATAAAACCACAAAGATGGGGAAAAAGCAGGGCAGAAAAGCTGGAAATTCAAAAAATAAGAGCGCATCTCCTCCTGCAAAGGAGCACAGCCCATCGCCAGCAATGGATCAAAGCTGGTCAGAGAATGATTTTGATGAGATGAGAGAAGAAGGCTTCAGTCCGTCAAACCTCTCAGAGCTAAAGGAGGAATTACGTACCCAGCGCAAAGAAACTAAAAATCTTGAAAAAAGAGTGGAAGAATTGACAGCTAGACTAATTAATGCAGAGAAGGTCATAAACGAAATGTCAGAGATGAAAACCATGACACGACAAATACGTGACAAATGCACAAGCTTCAGTAACCGACTCGATCAACTGGAAGAAAGAGTATCAGCGATGGAGGATCAAATGAATGAAATGAAGCGAGAAGCAAAACCAAAAGAAAAAAGAAGAAAAAGAAATGAACAAAGCCTGCAAGAAGTATGGGATTATGTAAAAAGACCAAATCTACGTCTGATTGGGGTGCCTGAAAGTGAGGGGGAAAATGGAACCAAATTGGAAAACACTCTTCAGGATATCATCCAGGAGAACTTCCCCAACCTAGCAGGGCAGGCCAACATTCAAATTCAGGAAATACAGAGAATGCCACAAAGATACTCCTCGAGAAGAGCAACTCCAAGACACATAATCGCTAGATTCACCAAAGTTGAAATGAAGGAAAAAATCTTAAGGGCCGCCAGAGAGAAAGGTCGGGTTACCCACAAAGGGAAGCCCATCAGACTGACAGCAGATCTCTCGGCAGAAACTCTACAAGCCAGAAGAGAGTGGGGGCCAATATTCAACGTTCTTAAAGAAAAGAATTTTAAACCCAGAATTTCATATCCAGCCAAACTAAGTTTCATAAGTGAAGGAGAAATAAAATTCTTTACAGATAAGCAAATGCTTAGAGATTTTGTCACCACCAGGCCTGCCTTACAAGAGACCCTGAAGGAAGCCCTAAACATGGAAAGGAACAAC
>NC_045455.1:52657247-52708118 GCF_002776525.5 Piliocolobus tephrosceles
GAGTTTGCGTCCTTTGTAGGGACATGGATGCAGCTGGAAACCATCATTCTTAGCAAACTATCACAAGAAGAGAAAACCAAACACCGCATGTTCTCACTCATAGGTGGGAACTGAACAATGAGCTCACTTGGACTCGGGAAGGGGAACATCACACAGTGGGGCCTATCATGGGGAGGGGGGAGGGGGGAGGGATTGCATTGGGGAGTTATACCTGATATAAATGATGAATTGATGGGTGCTGACGAGTTGATGGGTGCAGCACACCAACATGGCACGTATATACATATGTAACAAACCTGCACGTTATGCACATGTACCCTAGAACTTAAAGTATAATAAAATAAATAAATAAATAAATAAATAAATAAATTCAGAAATTTTATTCATGTAACATTTCACATAAAGGTTTTTTTATGTCACAGAACAATTAGTTTAATGATAAAGAGTAAATTAATATTACTTAGATTTTATAATGTTTGAAAAGTTGAATGTATCAGTATTTTTTTGTTAGAGGAACCTATAAAACCTCTTCATCTACCTAAGTTCCCTAAATTGTTTTTCAACTCTAACAAATTTTGTTTTTTATGTCAGTAATCAGCCACAATGTCTACCTTAGCTAATCATTGGTATTTTATTAAAACATTAAAATTAGAATGTATTAAGTTATACTCTGTATACAAATTAGATTAGAGACCATAGGATGCACAAAATTTAAAGTAATGAGTGTTTACTTGGTGTTCTCTTCAGACCTTTAATTACAAATGAAGTGTATTAACTATAGTTAAGCAAGAAATTGTCATTTTCAGTTCAGAACACTCCCTTAAATTATTAAGCATAGATTTGTAATTATTAAATTTATAAAGCAGTATGATTCAGACTGTATTAAGTGTTTGCAGAGCACGGGTTTCAAAGAGTATGAAGTCTTAATTCTATCTAGGCCAGGAAGCATATTCTTTACAACTTTTAAATTGTTCCTTCAGCAATAAACATGTATTCTCCTGGAAGAGATATGGGAAAGGTATATACAAGGATGAAAAAACAGAATGTATAAAAGCATGTAGGTATCAACTAGTTTATGTTTAAGGAGAGACAGAAACACAGACTATAAAGGGTACAGGAGAATGACTTCCCAGTCAATTTCATATGATATTTGAGGAGTCTAATGACTAATTCTATGCACAATGGCATTCCATGTGCATGTTATACCTGAACCTACTGACAAGATTTATTTGCACAATTTAAGAATTATTTTTGGTTATTATTGAGTGTCAGGAGCCAGAAGAAGGAAATGATCAAACATGTATCCAAGCTTTCCAGCTAAGATGGTTGAGACAGAATTTAATAACTAATATTTAAAAAATAGTGTTTATAAATAAATCATGATTCTAATGTGTGTTTTTCCCTTGAGGTGAGAACAGATAAGGTAGATAAATGGAAGTACAAAAATTAACTCATAAAAGTTTGTCAAATTAAGGTAAATATATTTAATATATTTAGCAAGATTTTTGATGATCTTCCAATGTCTTTTAAATACCTATTATTCAGAAAAAAATATAAAACTGTACTTTTTTTTTTCTTAATTATGTATTTAGGAAACGGAAACCTTTCTTCAATGAAGTATGGAGAAATTTGAAAACCACATTTGGAGAGTCATAGTCTCATGAATTGCCAGATCTTGCCATGTCTCCTGTGTAACTATTATCTACATTATTTTTGCCAATATAGATTCATTTATAATCTGAATGATTTAATTTGGCATAATAGTTAAGGTCCCAAACTTTGGAGTCAAACATGAGCTGACTTACCAGTTCATTTCTTTCTTGCTTTGTGATGTAAACAAAGTTTTTTTGCATCTAGATCCCACTTTTTTCTCACCCCTAGTACAATGTGAATAACAGAACCCATTTTATGTTGTTGGAGGGGAGCTACATAAAATTACACATGTGAAACTTTTTTCAATACCTGACATATGGTAGCAGTATAACAATTTGTGGACCTTATTTTTTGAGAGATAGTAAGATTTGTAAATGAGTCTTACCTCCAGTAAGTTGTGAGTTTTGGTAGAAATAGCTTTGAAAATGAGTGTGGTTTACTCAACAGCTAGCTTCTTAAGCTACTATTTCAATGTCTTCTATGTAAAAAAAAAAAAAAAAAAATGTATATTTATTCCACAGAATTTTAAAAGTTTTAAGGAAGAGTTACATATAAAAAATCTAATTAGTAGACACTCATATATATTAGCTTTGACATGCCTTTGTTTTAGAATTTTTGTTATGATATATTCACATTCAATACACTTTAAGCACCTATTAGGTGATAGAAAGTATTCCACTCTTAGGGGTTCAAATAAGAATAACCTAGTTTTCACAATCCAGAGTCTTAAAGTCCAGAAGAAAAATATAAACAAAAATAAATAACACAATGTAACATAGAGCTTTGAAATGTGAAATTATCATTGACATTAACACAAGTTATTATGGAATTTAAAAATTAAATAGTACCATGGAAATCAAGTATATAGTGTGATAAACCCAGGAAAACCCAGAAGTGAAGTAGTTAAGTGTAATTAAACAAAACATTTAAAGGAGTTAAAATAAAATGGAGCCTTAAACTTAACAAATGTAGTCTAGGTGTTTTCCAAGAATACTGGGAATAAAATATATGTGCGAGAGGATAGAAAATATAGATAATCTATTATAGGGACGTACAGAGGCATATAGCACGTGCAGAGGCACACTTTTCCAATGTCATTGTGTCTGGGGGCAAATTTTAACAGTAAGCACCATTAGGCAATGGTACTATTGAATTTTGAAATATTTTCTCTGTTTTCTCACCCATCAACATCTTCGTTTTTCTCACTCTGCCTCTAATCCACATCTAATTCTTATTGATTATACTGTATCAAAGAGAACGTACTGTGTTTTGTCAGGACTGAACAGGACAGTATTTGGAGATGACCAAGACACAAAATAGATATTAATCTAATATAAAAATATGTTAGTACCAATTGACTAATGTTTTTATCTGCTTCTCAAGTGCATATGGTAAATATCATTTAGCCTTTCTCATCATCTTTGTCACAAAAAGAATCACTTCAATGTTTTACATTCTAAGTTTCAGGTCAAACAATTTTATTTTATCTCATGATTCTCATTGACTATAAAATAAACTATTAGCTTACATAGTTAAAAAATTAAATATTTTTATACTTATGGGAATTATTTCTTGATATTTTATTATAACTTACCTAAGTACCTTTGTTTTCTTGCCTCTAGGTTTCTGCTCTTGCCCAATCCATTCTCTTTCCTTCAAATACAGTTTTCAGATGTAATTTTAATACATTTGATCTTCCCTTAGAGGACTTTTCTTTTTGTTACAGCCTTCATTATATATTCAAAAACTGCACCCTACACAAAGCCTAACCTTGTCCTTTTTCTCTTTCTAGTCTTATTGCTATCCATCCATTCTTCAGGTGATACATGTCAGTCATGTAGTCTTGTATTCTTCCATATGCATTATGCTCTTTCAGCTCTAATACACTTTGTATATGTTTCACTTTTGCTTGAAGCATCCTTTCTTTAACTGACTAATTCCTAATGAGCCTACAAAATTCATCTTAGGGTATAGTTTCTCTAGGAATTATTTGATTTTCATTTTCCCCAGTCTGGGTTACTAGCAATGACCGAAATGTATTATATAACAAGCTGTACATTATTAATGTAAATTTTTGTCTGCTTTTCTGAGTACAAATACTTCATTCAAGCTAATTCAAAGCTTTTATTGCTTAAGGGAAAACTACAGAAACAGTAGATGCTGACATTAAACAATACAATCATATAAACATAGAATCCTTGCAAAGCATGTTATTATCTGATGATTTTCTAAAAATGTAAAGATATCCCAATTCAGTATAGCATAGGCTCCAGTCACATATTTTACTGCTATTACAGAGAAGATACCCTTTTCACTTACGACAGTTCGGTATGCTTTCAGGTAATAGAAGAGAGTCTAGGGGAAATACACTATTCCTGCCTCATTTCCAAGCCCAGAGAAATTGGGATGAGGAGAAAGATTAATTAGAGTTAGTAAAACTTGGGATTACTGAAGACAGGAATGATTGATCTGCTAGAGACTTGACCTAGGAAAGATAATGAAAAGCCCAAAGACAGCTTGGTTCCAGGTGAGAGCAAGTCATCCATAATATACCACCTGTGCCTGAGTAATTCAAGAGAACTTGCTGTAATGGTATCACTTGTCAAATGTGACTAGTGTAAAGGCAGCCAAACTCCAACTTTATCTTCTTAGGGTCCTGGCTAGATTCAAGAATTAAATTGACTTAATAGATTAACAGGAGAAAAACACAATATGCATTTTAGTTATTAAAGACATGAAAACCTCAAAGAAGCAATGAGAGTCAGTTACTTAAATAACGAATTGGACAAAGAATAGTCGTTTGTTAAGCTGTGACAAATTATATGAGAAGACTTAAAAGATAAGAGTTAGTTTTGCAAGGTCAGTACAGCCTTCTCTTGGTCTTGACTTCTTGTCCTTGAACATAAGGGTGTTGTTTTTCCTTCTAATATAAGAATGGCTTTCATACAGGAATTCTGTTTTCTGTTTTGAGAAATAGCACAAAGATCAGAGTGATCTTGCACCTGCTATTTTTCAAGTATATTTAGCTTAAATAGTCAATATGCCAGAAGAGCATACTGTAACTGCTTCACTAGGAATTCCAGCAAGGAAAGTGATGTACCTATGGGAAAGTGAATTTTCCCCAAATATATATATCACAAAATAACTGGTTGCATAAGCATGGACCTCATCCTAAATAAAGAAACAAATAACCTTTTTTTAAAGAAAAGAATGAGAGAGGAGAAGCAAAGCTAAGAGTTGTGGGTGTTTTGTGTGTTCTAAGTGAGAATAAACATTAATCTGCAGATAATGTTTATGCTATCCCATATAGTTTACTCTCATGAGATATTTAGTTTCTCATATTTATTTCCCTAGTAATGTGTTGGTACGTATTTAGGGAAGAATTAGAGTTAAACTGAATTCAAAGATTTCATTTCATCTGTGAATTTGGGTTATAGTTTGAGTTATTTTGTAAACTCTGCTATGAGGTTATCTATTTACTTATCTGTTTTCTTATCCAGAATGTAACCTCCTTAATTCACGAGTCATGCCATATCTATTTATAAATCTCTGTGGTATCTAATTCTAACATACATTAGCTACTCACTCTTAAGTGTTTGAATTAAGAAATGTTGAATGGAATGGAAGACGGTTATAAGGTCAAAGAGCATATATTACATTCTAAGAATTGTTTACAAATCTATAGTGATGGAAAACAATTGGGGAGAAATTAAATGAAGAGATAACTTAAAAACATTTACATTTTAGTAAAGTACCTTAAGCAGCACTCCAGAGAATGCATTCAAAAAGAAAAATCTTGGAATAAGAACAAAATTAGAAGACAGATACAGTGGTCATGAAGATAAATGTAAAAATTTGCTATAGTTTCCTAAACCAAGTTTTATTGAAAGTATATAGTATTCACCTCACCCCTCTCAGCTTGTCAATAAAGATGTCCATGGTTATTGATGGGAATTTTTAAATTTTCTTCTCTGAAATATATTTAAATATAACTTTCTCCTCTGAAAACAATGTTTGCACAGTATTACAGAAAAAAAATGTAATCATTTAGAAATTCAAGAAAATGAGTACTGCTACTGCACTGGCATGAATGTGTGCATGGTAGCTGCCAGCCCTGCACCCATCAGCACCCTGGTCCCGTGCCAACACTGCTACCAGTGTGAATGTTCACAAGGAGACAAGAGGCCATAACCTCAACTCCCTTCCCTCACACCACCATCGGTGTGGCTGTGAACACCCACATTGAGGCCAACACCACTACACCCACCAACACCCCACCCCAGCTGAAGAGCATGCATCCTATCATGCTGCATTGTTACTGGCATGCGTAATTCATCATGGACTCTGCTGCTACCACCCAACAAAGTGCTTTGGTTGGCACCACCCATCAGAGTGTTGTGGCCAGCAGTTCAACAACCTTGGCACCTCCAGCGCAGCAGATTTCTAACTTCAAGAGACCACAGAACAAAGCCTGGGGCTAAAACCAACCCCCGAGAATTAGAGCATGCATCTCAGTGGTGCTGAACTGAACCTTGACCACCTAAAATCTTCCAGAAACAAAGTCAATTAACTGAACCCACCTTATACCACAATCAAATTCCCAATGACATCAAAGAAGATAAAGCAAAAATTAAATAAATAAATAAAAGGACAGTAACTTCAAAGATTGAAGGAACACCAGCTCACGAAGATGAGAAAGAACCAGTGCAAGACCTCTAACAACTCAAAAAGCCAGCGTCTTCTTGTTGTTTTTTCCTCCAAACCACCACACTAGTGCCCCAGGAATGGTTCTTAACCAGGCTAAAATAGATGAAATGACAGGAGTAGAATTCAGAATATGGATAAGAATAAAGATTAAAGAGGTTCAGGATAAAGTCAAAACCCAATCCCAGGATTGTAAGGAATACAATAAAATGATACAGAAGCTGAAAGACATTTAGCTTTAAAAAAAGAAGAAAGAAAAAAACTTATTTGATAGAGCTGAAAAATTCACTTCAAGAATTTCAGAATACAGACAGAATCAGCCAAGTTGAGGAAAGAATCTCAGAGCTTGAAGATTGTTTCTCCAAAATAATTCAGTCATACAAAAATAAAGAAAAAATAAAGAAGAATAAAAGGTCTCCAAGAAATATGAGATTATTTAAAGAGATCAAATTTAGTTCTCATTGGCATCCCCAGAAGAGGAGGACAGAAAGCAAGCCATCTGGAAAATATATTTCAGGATATCGTCTATGAAAATTTCTCCAACCTCTTTAGAGAAGCAAACATTCAAATTCAGGAAATGCAGAGAAGCCTCGTGAAATACTATATTAGAGACCATCCCCAGACACATAGTATATTCTCCAAGGTTGAAATAGAAGGAAAAAAGTGTTAAAGGCAGCTACAGAGAAGGGGCATGCCACTTACAGTGGAAACTTCACCAGGCTAACACCCAACTTTTTAACAGAAACCATACAAGCCAAGATAGGTAGGGAGCCTGCATGTAGCATTCTCAAGAAAATAACTTTCAATCAAGAATTTCATATCCAGCCAAACTAAGCTTCATAAGCAAAGGAGAAATAAAATCCTTTTCAGAGAAGCAAATGATGAGGGGATTTGTTACTCCAAGATCTGCCTTATAAGAGGTCTCAAAGAGAATCCTGACTATGAAAAGGAAAGGCCTTTATTGGCTAGTACAAAAGCACACCAAAATATAGAGACCAGTGACCACACAATCAAGTCTTCAAAATAACCAGCTAACAACAGAATGACAGGAACAAATTCGCATATGTCAATACTGACATTGAATGTAAATAAGCTAAATGCCCCTATTAACAGGCACAGAATGGCAAATTGGATAAAAAATAAAGACCTATTTGTATGCTGTCTTTAAAAGGACTATCTCACATGCAATGACACCCATAAGCTCAAACTAAAGGATAGAGAAAAAAATCTACTAAGAAAACGAAAAACAGAAAAAAGCAGGGGTTACTAGTCTAGTTTCAGACAAAACAAACTTTAAACCAACAACAATTTGAAAATTACAAAAAAGGGCATCAAATAATGGTAAAGGGTTCAGTTCAAGAAAAAGACCTAACTATCCTAAATCTATACATACCCAGCACAGGAGCACCCAGTTTCATAAAGCAAGTTCTTAGAGACCTATGAAGAAACTTAGGTAAAAACAAAATAACAATGGGAGACTTAAACATCTCACTGACAGTATTAGATAGATCATTAAGGCAGAGAACAAACAAAGATATTCAGGATCTGAACTTGACACTTGACCAAATGGTGCTAATAAACATCTATAGAACTCCCCACCCCCAAACAACGGAATATACATTCTTCTTGTCGCCATATGGCACATATTCTAAAGTCAACCACACAACTGGACATAAGACAATCCTCAGCCTATTCAAAAAAAAAAAAAAAGTCATACCAATAACATGGAAATTAAATGATCTGCTCCAGAATGACTTTCGAGTAGATAGGAAATTAAGGCAGAAATTCAATAAATTATTTTAAACTAATGAGAACAAAGATATAAGATATCAGAATCTCTGGGACAAAGCTAAAGCAGTGTTAAGAGGGAAATTTATAGTGCTTTTTCTCTGCCCTGCCTTTCCCTTCTTTCCTTCCCTTAACTTCCCTTTCTCCAATGTTTTTCTTTTTCTGAAAGAGCAATTACTTTTGAAAAGAAATATAATCACTGATGTGTTGCTAAATGATTAGCAGCCAGCTAGAGGTCAGTAGGAAAGAAGGCTTGATTTGTGCTATTTGTTGATTACCATGATGTAAATATTTAGTCATGCCAAGTTTCAAGCTACCAACTTAATACAAAGGCTAGCAAAATTTCTGAACATTCACTATCAATTTTGTACCAACAGGCAGTCCAATCTTGCTTCAGCATGCTACTGCTCACTTTAGACAGTCTAGAAGAGAGACATTTAAGACCCTAGACTGGCTTTCAAAATTGGAAGGGCTATTTATGTAGAAGGTGAAGGATATTTGTTATCTGATGCTAGAGGTCTGAATTTATACCAGTAACATACAGTTGTAGTTCTACACGGGGAGAAAAACAGGTATGTGTGTATGTGTGTATGTATCTGTGCCTGTATGTGTATCTGTGTGTGTGTGTGTGTGTGTGTGTGTTTTGTTTAACTGGAATGATTCAACAATGAAATGATTCTTGTAGTTAATATGTCAATTTCTTCTCTGGTAATAGTGTGTTTGCTGATTGGGAGGTGCTATATGAACTCCAATGTTACTGATAGTTTTTAAATATCATGAAATAGGAATTATCATTTGAAATAAGGTACTCACCCAGATTTGTGGTCCAATATTTATGTCAAATTTTAATGTTAATGAAAAATTTCAGGTTTTCTTTACAATGTTTTGTAGCTATTTTCACTTTTCAAAGTAGCCAATACATTATAATTTTCTCTTTGTTAATAAAGAGAAAGTTTTCATTCAGTCCCCATAATATCTCATAAAGCAACAGTGGAGACACTCTAAAACTTGATAATCAAGGGCTTTGTGCTACTTCTGGTAATAGATACTACTACTGTATATTTAGTATGCTAATTAGTACTTTATGCTTTTCAAAATATTTTAACGATGAAGTTGCACATGTATACATGCTCACCTTCTGGCACTAAATGAATTAGTTACATTAGAAACTTGCTTCTAAAATTTATTCATATGTTCTCTCTTTGTTTTAGTTTGAACATGTTTATGTATGAGATTAATTAACAAGTAAGAAAGTTTTTTTGTCTGAAGCTTTGCACAGCTTGGCAATATTGAATGTGTTATGGAGGAAGGTGGTTATGATATTTAGCCTCAGTATTTATTTTTATAAACACACTGGCTTGGAAGAAGGGTAGGAAGAAAGAAAGGAAGAAATGACTAAACTTTAAATGCATACATATCCTAGATAATTAGCAGTCCACTTTCCTAAGAACACAGGCATGAAAGCAGATTTGATGAGGATAAATGAATTCTTTCTCTTTTTCTAAATTTAGTTGCTAACTACATTAGTGATGCCATCAATAGTATGATTAGCAGCAGAGCTTTCATCTCATGCAAGGAGCTGATGTTTCTTTCTGATTTTTCTCTTTGATTGTGCTGCCTTATTTGGTGTTACAAATCAATACATGTGCAGACATAGCACAGGTCAGACCTTAATGCTTTACCTGGGGATCAAGAAATGTAGAATAAAATTCAAGAGGGCGGCAGGCATGCCCTGATTAACATAGTAGATTTTTCTGCTTCCCATGCTGGTTGTTATATGTTAGTGAATTAAAATATAGCACAAAAACTTACCGCTATTGTGTAAATCACTCATGTATTTATTCCCAGGAACAAAGTTTCAGAGTGCTCCAACTGACCATCTTATTAAGATGTATTTATACTAGTTAAAAAAAGAGACATGACCCAATTAGTCATTTATGTTAACTGTTTATTCATTTCATTAGAAAAGGAAGGGACATATATTATTGAAGATTAATACATATACAAAGAAAATATTAAATTAATTCAGAGTGTAACACTTTGTTATTTAAAAATATTTATTACTTTCTATATTCACATTATAAAAGTGTATTTTACATGAAATTAAATACACTCAATTTAAATGTACAGTTTCCAGTTTCACAAGTTTTGACAAATGTGTATGTCTAGTTAATCACCATCCCAACCAAGATATACATTTATATTCTACCAGAATGTTTCATTGTGTCCTTTACAAAAAACACCTCCACTCATACACAGCCTCGGGCTTTCCGTCACTATAGTTTTGCCTGCTGTAGACGTCCATATTACTACCATGCCAGTAATGTATGAGTTCCAGTTGGTGCACATCCTTGCTAATACATGATATCCACATTTCACCAATGTCAAAAAATTTTTCAGTATTCGTTGTGCTATTTGCTCATATAGTAAATATACAGGTACATTTGTAGATCTGTTTGAGATCTGCTTAATGTTTTTGGCCTTCTTCATTGGGCTGGTGGTCTTTTTCAAACTTAAATAATGAGACTGAGAAAATATTATTAATTATCGAATCTATTCAAATAAAAAGCTTGAGGTTGATCACTGGGGAAAAGCACGGACACTAAATGAATGGGGTCAGCATTTTGCAAAGTGGAAAAGCTAAAGTTTTAATTATGTAGGTAAAGGCAGAGAACTTCGAACAGGATTACAACATTTTCTGTAGAAGACCAAGTGCACACACCACAGCAATTTGACTGGTTACCGATTACTACATTTCAAGGAAGTTTAAAAGACAAACAAACAAACAAAAAAGTTGCAGCTACATGCAGCATGACTCGGGTTGTATACACGCATTTCTCTCAAGGCTCAGGATAAAGTTCCAACAGCTTTAAGTTAGAATTATTTAGTTTCATATCTTCTTGTGAGTGAGTTTAATGACATTTTTATGTATGTCTAATGTAAATTGTTAAATATGCATATGTCATATATATTCTAATGAATTGATAGTTCAAGTTTGATAAAACATAGATAATGTTAAGCTTCTTCAATCTTGCATGAATTCTATGGAATGTTATGTATATAAGTCTTTGTAAAAAATGTTTTAAAACCTTCGGAAATTTCTGATTATGTATAAGCAACCTAGAATCCTAACCACAACTGAAAGTGATCTCTATGCTGATCTCCTTCTCTTTACAAATTCTGCTTCATATATTTCAGATTTCTTAGCCTACCCAAATTCAATTATCTCTACATTTCAGTAAGTTCTTCGTTGTGTTTCAGTTCCCTTGTCTGCATTGAGATCAGGAAACTGGTTCCAGACAGAAAGTTTGGGTTGGCTGTGGCACCCACAGTGCTAATTTTCCTTCTCTCATTTGTCATTGTTGTATATTTCCTATGATTCATGATTTAAAAATTATTGTTTCAAATATTTCATGCAGTTTTCTAGTTATTTTTGGAGTGTAGACAGATCTGTTACTCAGCTATTTCATTACAGTTTGGAAACACAACTTGCATTACCAAATGTTTTTACTAGTCATTTTGTGATACACTTGTTAGCTTTATTATGTGTTTTTAACATACACATATTTTTATATTAGCTCACTACATACAACAATCCTTATTATGCCCACTTTCTAGATGAGAAAACTGAAGCATGATAAAGTCAGGTTATATGTCAATGATGGAGCCAGCATTTGAAACCAGAAAATCTTCCTTCAGAGGCAGAATTTTTCAAAGGTTCATTTTAGTACTAAAATAAACTAATAGCTCTCAAAACACTTAGTACATGGCAGAGCATATAGTAACTGCTTCGTATATTTTTTTTTCATAACTTGATTGACACTGGAATGCATTGAACAGTGGCCCCCACGGAAGATATGTTTGAGTCCTAATCACCAGAACCTGGGAAATAAGACGTTGTTTGGAAACACACACACACACACACACACACACACACGAAACGTACCTCATTTGGAAAACTACATATTTTCAGATATAATTAAGATAAGAATCTTCATATGAAATCATTCTGAAATTAGGGTGGGCCCTACATGCAATGAAGATGTCCCTATAGGATCGAATCCGAGGGAGATTTGGACAAGAAGAAATGCAACGGAGAAAATTGTGTGAAGTTGGAGACTAAGACTGAAGTTATGCAACCACAAACCAAGGCATGCCAAAAAGTTCAAGCAGTCACCAGGAACTGAAGGAGAGGAGTGGGACAGATTCTTTTTCCAGCCCTCCAGAAGAAACAGACCATGCCAAAAACTTGGTTTTAGACGAGGATCCAGAACTGTGAAATAATTAATTTCTGTTGTTTAAAGCCATGTGGTTTGTTGTAATTTTATGGCAGCCAATGGGAACTAAAATAGTCATTATTTTTGTTTATAACATCATATTTACCTTTTGCCATTGCAAATGAACATATTGATGGTTTCATAATATTTCAGCTTCTTCTATACTGTATAATATAAGGCATTAGATTAAAATTTTTATATTAAAAATAATATTCCAGTAAATTTCTCTCTACCTAAGTATTTTATGGGTTTCTATTCCTTTACAAAGCATTTATAACTATTATTTTTGCCTAAGAAATCCAGGCAAGTAAAAGACAAAGTACCTTACCAATGTGATATTTGCAGTTATATATCAATTAAAATAATTTGTCATCTTAGTTGCATCTTCATTTTTAATTTTGTGTCATGGAGTAATCAACTATAAAATTAAAATTCCGCAGGTTTTTTTTTAGTTTATTAAAAAAAGCTAGTTAAAAATGTTTAAACATTTAGTTCTAACACATAAACATTTTAGACCCTTTATTCTGTATTTCTATGTGAAACAAAATCGTTTCTAAAATATTATTATTATTAAATATTTTATTCTAAAATATTATTCTTAAATGTAGAGACTCTTAACTACTCATAAATTTTCTAAACAATAAGAAGAATTGGAAAACTTCTCTGGTCTTACCAGAGGTTGAGAACCCAGCTGAAAGAAACTCAGAGAACTACTAAAAGATACATTGCAAAACTAACTTCACCAAGGCATATTGTCATCAGACCATCCAAAGTCAACAGGAAGGAAGAAGACTTATTTCAATTACATCTTACATGTTATTGATTATATGTGTAATAAGTTTAAAATATGATTATTTTCTTGATTGAAAACACAGAAATGCATTTACAATCAACAAAAAATAAGTTTGTGTATTTCTGATTTTGTCTTCATGTATGAGTAAAATAAGACTCATGATCCTGAGGAATAATACCGTTTTCCAAACAATTAAATGCTTCTTTTATTATCATTGGCTTGACAGAATGATTTTTTTGTCTTCTTTTTTTTTTTTTTTTTTATCATACTTTAAGTTCTAGGGTACATGTGCATAATGTGCAGGTTTGTTACATATGTATACTTGTGCCATGTTGGTGTGCTGCACCCATCAACTCGTCAGCACCCATCAACTCATCATTTACATCAGGTATAACTCCCAATGCAATCCCTCCCCCCTCCCCCCTCCCCATGATAGGCCCCATTGTGTGATGTTCCCCTTCCCGAGTCCAAGGGAGCTCATTGTTCAGTTCCCACCTATGAGTGAGAACATGCGGTTTTTGGTTTTCTGTTCTTGTGATAGTTTGCTAAGAATGATGGTTTCCAGCTGCATCCATGTCCCTACAAAGGATGGAAACTCATCCTTTTGACAGAATGATTTTCACTCTCCGATCCCTACTCATAATTGATGATGTCCAAAACATTAACAGCAACCTTATTTATATACTCTTTGATATTACTGAGTGCCATATGAAATTTGTCTATAAAAACAATAGTTGGTCAATGAGATAAAGTGTTAGGGGTGTCTGTGGAGAAGATGATGAAGAATTTTCCAGTCTAGTTAGGGAAGCACAACATGTCTGAGGGCTCAAATGAGGGACATGATCCATCTGATTGGGTGATCAAAAGCATTTTGTTCATTTGGTTTCCATGGTAGTAGCTCATATTTTTAATTTTTTACACAGTCTTTTATATTCTGACATTTCACAAAATTTGTCTTTAACCCTTAGTACTTTTCTCTCATTCATTTCAAGGTATTCACATCCTTTTTTACATGTGGCACCAAATTTCATGTTGTAATAAAAATATCTCCCATGTGATTGTCTCACAATCTCTAAGATTTAATATTTCTACTAGAATATAATGCCAATCTCTCAAATTCAATGTATTTGAAACTAGATATCATTAAGGTTTATTTGTGGATTTTCACACTTTTATTACTATCTCCATGCTGAGAAACCCCTAGGGTCTATGTGACAACATCCTCTACTTCACCACTCCCGTCCGGCCTGCCTCCACCTAAGGGTCACACTTCCTTCAACAAATTTCCAACACTTTTCTTTTCCTTATTATGTTTCCTATCGATTTCTGAAGGCTTTTTCTGACTTACCAAGTAATACTGTATTTGTATCTTAATGACCTATCATGTGTTTCAATTTTTTTGCACTAATAAACTCTGGTCATATTTCCTTAGTATTTTTTAACACAATTTTATAGCACTAATTCACTGTTACATCTTGCCTTTTTAAAAGTCTTTATACCTATTATTTTGTATGTATTAAAATTGATATTCTAGAACATTGGCTTGGAGAATGGAAATGTTTTAGTATTTGTAGTGTTTATATACCAGAAAATATTTAAAATAATTAAGGTAAAACATAATTTACATACAAATTCGTCTTAACACCCAACACAGTACTGTCTCCTTCCAAATTAAATAGAATGAAAATAATCATAACATTTTAAGAATGTAAAAATATGTATTTACCGATGTATAAAAATGTCTTTGGGAAAGATAAAACTTTAAAAATAATTTTAGTAGTTAGTCCCTGAATGTCAATTAGAATTTGAGCTGTGTATTGTTTAATATATATGTGTGTGTATATCTGTGTGTGTGTATATATATGTATATATGTAAATTAAAATACAGAAGAGAAACATGTCTTGAATATTGCACTTAAGAATTAAATATTTTGGAATGTGAAATCTACTTTTATCAAGCATTTAAGAAATAGTTAAGTGTTTCTAGTTTAGATAGATATGTTGTATTACAATCCACATAAAACATAACAACAATTAAAATTTAATGATGGGGTTAACACATTTTTAAAGTGGGTATACATAATAATGTGTGAAATATTTTTAAGAGACAATAAAAATTCAAATGGTAATATTTGACGGAACAAACAAGTCTAGTAAATTCTTTTCAATCTCTTTTTTTTTTTTTTTTCATGTAAGTGGACAATAAAGTGGGTACAAGTTGGCTTTTGATCTGATTTAAAAAAACTAATAAATAAAATTGTGTTATTCAAATACTAAATATGTAAAAGTATATAAATAATTCCACCAATCCCCTATGAACACACATAGGAAATAATGAAAATAAAACTCATTTTTCACCAACCTAATTGTTCTGCATATCTTTAAATCTAATAGTAAGACTCTGGATGAGCACGTAAGTGTGCATAATTTTAATACAATAATAATTTGTATTCCATAGATTGAGTTACTAGATTTATTTCTGTCACTAATTATCCATGTGATCTTTGCAATATATCCTAACCTTAATTTTATACATGTAAAATAAGAAAGTGGGACCCTATATATTTGAGAATTGTTTCTAACTCTAAAGTTTTGATTCAATAATACATACATGTGTATTTTCATATTTGGAATGTTGTGATGAAATAGTCATTTAGGTGGCTTTACACCTATGGAGACATTTGTTACAATGGACATTTGTTACAATGTCCTGTGAACTTCCCCTACATTGATCATTAAAGGTAAATTGTCTTTTATGAAAAAGTAGGAAAATATGTAAACATGCAAATCAACCAAATTAATACATGGATACTTGTTGTTTCTAGTTGAATTGAACTTTAAGTATTGCATATCCCAAAGTATAATTTTTGCCTCTGAGATTTTATTCACACTTATTGAGCAGTAACAATGATACAGTTTTTAATAAGGGATCTGAATGTGGTGGAAGTATAGCAAAGCAGTTAGTTCTGTTAATTAGATAAATGTTGTGGAAAGCGAATCTCCTACCACCTCGTGGTAGTTTAGAATCATTGCATATTAGCATACTTCATTTAACTAGCTCTGCATAATTGATGCTTTCCCAATGATTTTGCATATCAAATAACATTTGTGATATATGAAGAAAGCACACAACCGAACTAAAGTCCTGCTCATACTTGTTAGGGAAAAATTCAAAAAAAAAAAGAAACCTCCTACATACACAGACAAACTTTTTGGTTCAGCACCAGCAATAACACTTTCTCACTCAACATTAATAATTTAATCAGTAGGCCACAGATGCTTTAAATTATATTTTATCTTTTTAGAGATCTCTCAAAGAGATTATCACACTAAACCCAATTCATTTCCACACTGAATTATTTTAGAGAGAATAATGCCTTTTGGAATTTTCTTGAGTTTCTACTTATCCTCTATTATCATTTCATTTCTGAATCAAGATAAATTTCATTTTTTCTCCCAAAGAAAGATATGACAAATATTTTTAAGATCATATAGGATTACTGAATTATTTAGAAAATTGTGTGGAATTTTTATGTTTATGTTCTTATATGACTTTTGCTCAAATTAATTGACAGAGGGACAATAAGCTACATTTAATTTATGTTTATAAATTATTATTGATCATTTATTATAATCAAGCTGTGTACTTACTGTTGTATAAATAACAATCAGAAGAAATAAAATGTTTATTCAGTTTGAGGGATCTCAAATTCAGATGATATCAAGATCTGCACAGGTAAAACAGAGTATACAGGAAGGGTAAAGAAAGAGGGATTGAAGACTCAAGATGGTTGAAGCATTCTTCTTTTGGCTAAAAATATTACAATATTTATAATATTTATATTTGGCCATACATATGAGATTTGAAGGCTGACTATGTTTTTAAATGTTTTCTGTGTTTTTATCTTCCTTGCCCACATCCTTTTACCTTTCTCCCCACTCTTCTGTTACCTTCCCAACCACAGCTCTGAAGTAAAATATGACATTACATCCTAAGATAAATTGCATACATAGGATTGTCTTTATCTTAAAACATGTTTAACACCTGAAAGTACAACAATAAAAAAAAATAGAATGCATAGTAAACATTGTATGGTATATTTGAATGCATAAAATGGGTAGATTCCTTCTGAATTTGCCAAGATAGTTCTAGAGGAGGCACAAGTATTTTTTTAAACATATTCCTGTATTTATTGTCAGAAAATGGCCAAAATTAGAAGAGGTTTTTGGCAGCTGGGGCATCCACCTGTCTAATATTTAAGTTGTAATTATTTCTATACCATCTACTAGCTCTTTCTTCATAGAAATAGCATACCATCATAATCTGAAAATTACGTCTCCTCTGACATTTTTTTTATCCCTTTTATGTATTTTAATAACGAGCTCAACAAAATTAAAATCACATATGCAATTTCACAACTACTTTGTCTTTATTATTAATGTCACAAAGACTCTTTGAAATTCTTTTTTCTCTCTGTTTCAAAGAAAAAGAAAACCTTAGGCCAATATTCTTGATAAACATAGGTGCAAAAATCCTCAGCAAAATACTAGCAGACTGAATCTGGCAAAACATTAAAGGATCTTCCACCATGATTCAGTGGAATTTATTCCTGGGATGCAAAGATGGTTCAGCATACACAAATCAATATATGAGATACATCACATTAACAGAAAGAAGAAGAAAACCACATGACAATCTCATAAGATGCAGAAAAATCATTTGACAAATTTAACCTCCTTTCAAAAAAATACCTCTCATTACCTTAGGTGTATAAAGATGTTACCTCAACACAATAAAGTCCGTATATTAGAAGCCTACAGCTAATGTTATATTCAATGGTGAAAAGTGAAACCCGCTTTTACATTGTTGGTGGGAATGCAAATTAGTTTAACCATTGTGAAAGACAGTATAGTGATTTCTCAAGGATCTAGAACCAGAAATACCATTTGACGCAGCAATTCCATTACTGGGTATATACCCAAAGGAACATAAGTCATTGTACTATAAAGACATGTGCACATGTATGTTTATTGCAGCACTATTTATAATAACAAAGACACAGAACCAACCCGAACGCCCATCAATGATAGACAGGATAAAGAAAATGTGGTACATGTACTCCATGGAATAATATGCAGCCATAAAAAGAAATGAGATCATGTTCTTTGCAGGGACATGGATGAAGCTGGAAGCCATCATTCTCAGAAAACTAACACAGGAACAGAAAACCATGTTCTCACTCACAAGTAGGAGTTGGCCAACGAGAATATATGGACACAGGGAGGGGAATAACACACACCAGGACCTGTTGTGGGTTAGGGGGCTAGGGGAGGGAATTTAGAGGATGGGTCAACAGGTGCAGCAAACCACCATGGCACACATATACCTATGTAATGAATTTACATGTTCTGCACTTTATCTCAGAACTTAGAAAAAACAAAAAAGAATAATTGAGAGAACATTCACATAAAAATATCGAAAAAAGAAAAGTGAAACTAGTTTGGAACAAGATAAGGATGACAATTCTGATTTCTGTTTAACAAATTGTTGGAAGTTCTTGCCAGAGTAATTAGACAAGATAAACAAATAAAAGACATCCAAATATAAAAGAAAGCAGTGAAATTACCAGTTTAGGAAAGACATTATCTTATATATAAAGCCTTACAGACTTCACTAAAAAACTCTTAGATATAATAAAACGATAGTAAAGTTGCCTAACAAAAAGTAACACAAAAAATGAGTAAGCAATAAACTATCTGAAGAAAAAATTCAAGAGAACAATACCATTTACATTAGCTACAAATAAACATATGCATACATACTTAGGTGTACATTTAACCAAGGAGGTGAGGTAACCATTTGCTGAAAACTATAAAGCATTGATTATAGAAATTGGATGAGACACAAATAAATGGAAAGCTCTCTTGTGTTTGTAGATTGGCAGAATTAATATTGTTAATACGTACATACTACCCAAAACAGTCTACAGATTCCATGCAATGCCTAATAAAATTTCAATGTCATTTTTTTTGTATGGGACCACAAATAAATCCCAAATAGCCAAGACAATTAAGAACAAAAAAACAAATGAACAAAGCTGGAGGTATCACACATCCTAATTTGAAACTATACTACAAAGCAATAGTAATTGAAACAGCACAGTACTGTTAAAAAAAAAAAGAAAGAAAAGAAACAGACACATTGACCAATGACACAGGATAGAAAGCTCCGAAATGATTCTACACATGTATAGACAACTGAATTTTGCTGAATGTTTTAAGGATTCACAATAGAAAAAGGAGGGTCTTCAATAAATGGTGTTGAGAAAGCTACATATCATATGCAGAAGAATAAAATTGAGCCCTTATCTCATACTGTGTACAAAAATCAACTAAAAATGGATTAAAGACTTAACCAGATAAAGTAAAATCATTAGAAGAAAACATAGGGAAAAACTATACAACATTGAGATGGGCAATAATGCTTTGAATTTGACCCCAGAAATACAGACAACAAAAGCATATAAAAGCCAATAGATTTGTTCCAAACTAAAAAGCTTCTGCACAATAAAAAATGCAATTAGCAATGTGTACAGGCAACATAATAACTGGGAGAAAATATTTGCAATCCATACATCTGTTAAGGGATTGATATTCAAAATATATAAGGAGCTTAAACAACTCAATAGCAAAAACAAATAAATAAAAATGGACAGGAAATCTTAATAGACATTTCTTTTTTTTTTTTTTGAGGCGGAGTCTCGCTCTGTCGCCCGGACTGGAGTGCAGTGGCCTAATAGACATTTCTTAAAAGGAGACATATAAGTGGTCAACACGGGCATGAAAAAAACACTCAACATCACTTATCATTAAAGAAATACATATTAAAACCACAGCGAGGTATCTTTCCACACCTGTCAGAATGGCTGTAATCAAAAGATGAAAGTTTACAAGGGTTGGCGAAGATGTGAAGAAAAGAGAATCCTTGTATGTTGTTGGTATGGATGTAAATTCGTACAACCATTATAAAAAACTGTATAAAGCTTACTCAAAAACTAAAAATAGAATTCTATACCATCCAAAAATCTCACTTCTACGTATAACAAAAAGATTTGAAATCAGTTTGTAGAAGTGATGTCTGCACTCTTGTGTTCACTGCAGTATTATTCACAGTTGCCAAGGTATGGAATCAACCTAATGTTTATCAACTGATGAATAGATATAGAATATGTAGTTGATATACACAACGTAATACTATTCAGCTTTTAAAAGAGATGGGAATTCTGTCATTTGCAAAACATGGATGGAACTGGAGAACATTGTGCTAAGTGAAATAAACCAGCCACAGAAAGACAAAAACCACATGTTCTCACTTATATGTGGAACCTAAAATAATAAAACTAACAGAAACATAGAGTAAAATGTTGGTTACAGAGGCTGAAGGGTGGAGGAAGTGGAGAGAGAATGGTTGAAGTGTACACAAATCTCATTTAGACAGGAAACACTTTTTTTTTAGGTCTATTGAATAGCGTAGTGAATATAGTTAATAATAGAATATTGTACATTTCATATTGCTCAGATAGTAAGTTTCAGATTATCTCACTCCAAAAATGTTAAGTATTTGAGATGATAGATATGTTAAGTAGTTTAATTTAATTACTCCATATTGCTTGCATAAATCATAAGATCACTTTGTACCTCATAAATTTATACAGTTATAAACTGTCAATTGATATTGAAAGTTTTTTCAAAAAATTAGAGTTCAATTTAATTAAACATTATATTTTCTGCACCATTTTATTATGACTGAAAAAATAAAATTAGGAAAACATGCAAATCTTACTGGGTTAGAGTTCCTATGATCAGCTCCACTTGTAGATTAGTCAGTCATGAACATTTATGGACTTCAAGTACTTTCATGAAGCGTCATGCTAAATGTAGAGAAAATGTTTCAGAAGACATTATAATTTACTGAAGGAAACCAGAATCATTTCTCTAGTTCTATGACCTTGGGAAAGTTAACTGAGCTGTTAATGGCTCAATTTCTTCCTTTGTGATAAATGATAATAACTCACTGGGCTGCTAAGTATGTATGCTGAAACAAAGCAACAAAACACTGACATTACTATATAAAAGATATACTGATTTTTTTTTTTTTTTTCTCTCTTTTTGAGACGGAATCTCACACTGTCTCTTGGGCTGGAGTGCAATGGCTTGATCTCAGCTCACTGCAATCTCCACCTTCTGGGTTCACACGATTCTCCTGCTTCAGCCTCCTGAGTAACTGAGATTACAGGTGCCTGCCACCACACCCGGTTGATTTTTTGTATTTTTAGTAGAGACGAGGCTTCACTATGTTGGTCAGGCTAGTCGTGAACTCCTGACCCCAAGATTCGCCTGCCCTGGCCTCCCCAAGTGTTGAGATTACAGGGATGAGCCACCATGCCCGGCATGAATTTTTTTATTTCAATTTATGTGAAAACAATAAATTAATAGATCAAGATACATGAACTGTAGTTGTTTTCAGAGGGAAGTGAGGCTGAATAGAGCACAGAGGATTATTAGAGTAGTAAAACTACTCCATATAATATAATGGTGGATACAGGTCATTACACGTCTTTCTAAGCACCCAAAATGTACAATACAAAAAGTGAACTTGAATGTAAACTTCAGATTTTGCGTGATAATAATGTATCAGTGAAAATTTACCAATTGTGACAAATACATCACACTGGTGGAGGATGTTGATAATGAGGCTAGACATGTATCAGGGGAGAGAGTATATGGGAAATCTCCATACATTCCATTAAGTTTTGATGTAAACCTAAAACTGCTCTTAAAGAAAAAGACTATTAAAATGTATATATTTAGTTAACATTGTTTTAGGAAATATGAAAATATGAGCTAATACAAAGTGTTGACTAATTTTACATATGGCATATACCACTTGAGTTTGATAATTACAGCAATATTGTTCAGTTATGTTCTACCTCACTGTCTTACACATTGACTCATTTTCTATCAATAAAATTCATGAGAGTATTATTGTCAAACCCAACAATAATTCAGTTGATAACCTACATATATTCTATAAGATAAAAAACATGTAGTAATATCAGTTATTTGTAATAATGATTAGATCAATGGCTGTCAACTATTTGTGGTAAAACACATTTCCAAAACAACTATCATGTGAAACATCAAAACATAAAACTAGAATAGGTAGCAATTGGTATCAAGGACATGAACACTGCAGAGTAGACCTGCCATTTTCCCATCTTTTGTGTCACCTGTCCAAATATGGGGACTGAATTGACTACAACTTTAGATACTGCTAGGGTTAATTGTGTCTATCAATTCCATTCCGTTTTATAGGGCATGTTCCTTGTTTTTCGTATATATTTGTAATATTAATTTTCAAAAGACACAGCTTAGCAAGGGAAGCAATATCAAATAACTGAATCTTCTAAATGTTATACAGTTATTAGCTCATCCCTAGTCATATCTGAGATAATCATCTAACCCAGCAGAGAAACAATAACATTGAAAACCTGTACATACTGTTTCAGCAAAGATTTTATGGTGCTTGTTCATTATACCACATAGTCATAAACACTTAGGAATGAGTTGGTAAACATTATTATCAATTTATTTCTCCATTAGGAATGTGAGTAATTACATTAACACATACAACAGTGACTGGGTCATATTAACATAACTAGTACTCATTTAATGTTTGTTTAATGTTAGATAAACAAATAATGATAAAATTAACAATTATTAATAAACTACTCAAAGACAAGAGGATATTAGAGCATTACCTCAGCTGAGATTAGAAAACATTAACCCCTTCTTCTATATGTTACATCATATAAAAGGAACATACGTGTTGACTGAGACTCTATGCACCATACTGTCCAACCTCATGCTTGTTAGAATTAGAAAAACTAAGAAAAAAGCCCAGGAACTGTGTAAAATTGTCAGTTAGCATTCAATTTAATATAGAAATTAACATATAAAAATCGGTGGCTGAACAAATTCCTGTGCCCCACGTTGACTTGTGAGCAGTTTTCCTCAAAGATAAGTAGTAGCAGAGGATCCCAGTGAGGTGTTGAAATGCAACTGTCTTACTAGCACCGAGGGGACACTGATTACATCATCACTTTGCCAGGCTGGCGAATTGGAAACTCAAACTACTCAAATGATTGTTGTATGAAGCTAAAAGGATAACGAGCACAGAAGATGGAGTATTTGAATACATCCTAAAGCATAGTTTCAGATAATTTGAAACACTAAAAGAAAGATAAAAACAATTGTTGGTGTTAATAATAGCTTGCGCTCAGAGATAATATACTTTCAACCGACTGAGGTAAAAAGTAAAGCAATAATTTCTTCAGAGCCATTTTGTTATTTTTTCATTGTATGGGAAGACAAACATTTTTGCAATTTCTTTTAATCTGGACTCTTCCCTACACGATATGCACAAAAATGCACAATAATTTCTCCCAATAAGTGATGCTATTAAACAGGGACTGAAATAAAGAGGAGGTGTTCAATAGTAATTGAATATCTACCATGAGAATAGACTGTGCAATTTTCTTCTCTGCTTTCATTAGCTTATTTAATCCTTACAATAGCAAACTCTGAAGGACATAGATTTGTGTCATACACATTTTCCAGAAGAGGAAACAGGTTTATAAAGATTAGGTAACTTGATCAAAGATACAGAGTTAGCCAGTGGTAAGATACTATACTCTACTTCAAAGCTGAAACTTTGTATTTACAACATAATAAATGAATTTTCCTAATTTTATCTGTCTATATAATTTTGTTTTAAATGTAAGTATATACATAAGTTACACTACATGTATACTGTGTAATAAATCTATAATTGCATACACACATATATATATACACATGAATATGTATGAGTATATATAGACATGCATATGAATATGCATCTGCATATGCATAAGAACATATATATATAATGTATATATAGTTTACACATATAAGTACTTTAATGATATATATGAATACATAAATGTCCAGGTATAAATTTAAACACTGAGTTGATGCAATTTGCTAGTTATTTTCTGTGCAAAATAAAATATCCTCCACTGACAAATCATTCATATTATTGAGATTTATAATTGTGTATATTTTTGTTCTATAAAGTGAATACTATAGTGAGTCACTAAAGTTATTTAGGGCATTTCTAACATTATTTTTATTATACACCTTCTGGACAATTGATGCAATACCTACTGTATTTTTCTAGGTAATGAAAACAGGGAGGGTCATCACTGTAGGACATAAAATCCAAACACAAAGCAAGAAATGTATCTAGAAATCAAGAAGATTCTGAAAAAGCTAAGGAGATTAAAGTGGCTTTTCCACTACATTTATGGATATCAGAGCCTCTAAAAGAATTTTCCATGTGTGATTTTCTGCCCATGTACTGAAAGACACAATGAACTTTGTCTTATTCAAGGCTTGAAAACCTACAGCTTCAGGTTCATGGAAGATGACCTATGACTTTCTGGTATTTTTTAATGCTAAATTCAACCAGCAACTGGAGGATAAATAAAACCTCCCAATTAATATATCTCTTTGTCAGTAAATTTCCTGTCCTTAAATAATTCCATGTATCTATAAACATAACGTGTATATAAATGTAATACGGAATAGCTGTGGCTGTTAAGGAGAATACCAAATACATTAAGTTTTTTCTATGCCTAATAATAGGTCAAGCTTTGTGATGAGAAAAAAGGTAAACTATCATTGATTTTCTTTTACAGATTTCCAGCATCTAATTTTGTGCAAAACTCATATAAGCTTTTCTTTGACAGTGCAAATGTGATCAATTACCTAAGATCTCACACAAGCATCTATCTAAGAAGCCTGAGCAAGAAGCAGAAGAGATTGAATAAAAATTATCCAATATTATTTTCAAGTTTCAACCAGAAATAATAAAATAAATAACAAAACTCTAAACTTTACATAGTCTATTGTATTTTATTAAATATTTCATAATTAAAATATGATGATATATAAGAATATTTACAAAAAATGTATACAATCCCAGGTGTAAGTCTTTCTTCCCTGAATAGAATGGAACATATCAAAATATTATTTGTGTTAACAATACTTTCCATACATATTTCAGCTGAAGAAACAATACCTGTGTCTAAGTTTCTGTCCGTTAACTGGAACAGACTTCTTGCAACAAATATTCTCACAGCATTTTTAAATCAAATGATAAAAAACTTTCTTTACTGTAATGGAATCTAAGAAAAAGCGTATGAGATCTTCTTGCAAGAGATGTTTTTTAGTATAAAAAGAACCAATAGAATTGTGTGTATGTATTTGGTGAGATATATGTTTTTATAGTTTATTTTTTTACTTATTAGTTTATAATTAAAATATCACATGCAGATTGTTGGAGAGAAACTCTTCTAATACTTCTTTAAGTGTTCAAGGAATCAAATAATGCTAAGATAAAATAAATAACTGAACATGTTAGCCAGTTTTGTATGGCCAAAAACTATAATGGCAAAAACATACATTGTGCTGAAGTAAATGAATAAGAATATTGATGTCCAAGATGTCTTTTCTATCATGACATCCCTCTTCACCTTACAGATTGGCTCGTAAAGAGTGATACATTTGTTGAAGAATAAATAGAGAGTACGTTCTTTATTGTCAATCTCAAGGAGAGGGAGAAGCAATTTGACACTGCTAATAATAAAATGTTTTGCTATGAATAGTAGACATTTAATAAATATTTAGTTAACGTACAGAGTTCTTTAGACTGAAATTATTCTTCAGAATATTTTTTTCAAATCCACAGCACTATGAAAACATCCCTTAAGATTATCCAGTTCCATTTGCTTGATTTACATGATTAGCAGTTTCTCATATAATTTGGTTTCTGCACTAGAAGTAATCACTATGAGAAAATTATTTGAGCAGACAACCAGTAAATTGTACATACATAAAATACCATTTCGGTTTATAAAGTACTCTCTTGTAATTAATTGTTGTTAATATTTAACTTGGAGTTCAAACGTTCCTCTTGATGCCTCTGTATTTGCCAATATATTTAGATACTTTGAGGTAAGGGGCAATGCTTACAATTTTATTCATTCCATGGCCATGCCTAGCACATTTATTATGCCATAATAGGCATTTAACAAGTATTTGTTAAATGATCAAATACATCAATAAATGAACAGAAAGAACTACAAATTTGGAGACAAAATACTACATGCACAATATGAAACCTCTTGTTTTGTAATCACCAAATAATTTATTTCAAAAATCATCTTACCTGATTCATTTACCTCAAAAAGAGTCATCTGGTGATTTGTCTTTATTGACTTTTTTATTCATTTCTTCATTAATTAAACACTTATTAAGATACTGAATGCTTACTGTGTGGCAGAAACCATTCTATGAACTTTGTACGATTAGGAATAACATCTATATTTTTTGTAATTGATGTATAAACATAATTATATGCAACTGGAATCGAAAATGCATTTGTAAAATATTATGAAAAAAGTGTTTTACCAATAACATTTCATCAACAATTAAACCAAACTGCTATCTTAAAAAAATCATATCTGTAAAATTTATTGAGAAACAAATCTGTAGGACACTTCTTCAATTCCTGCAGTGATTCACTAATCTTAAAATTTCTACCATCATGCTTATTAGTGTGTCTTCCTGAATAACCTATACATTAAAATATTATTTTATCTATCCATTTTTATAATGGACAACAGATATTATTTCTTATATTTAAAGAAAAACTTTTTCAGTTTTATTTTTAATTATTGTGGGTACATAGTAGGTGTATAAGACACACCTCGATACAGGCATGCAAAGCATAATAATCACATCTTGGACAATGGGGTATTCAGCTCCTCAAGCATTTATACTTTGTATTACAAACAATACAATTATTTTAGTTATTTTTAAATGCACAATTAAATTATTCTTGACTATAAACACCCCATTGTGCCATCAAATATTATGCCTTATTCACGAATTCTAACTATTTTAATTTTGCACCCATTAACTATCACCACTTTCCTCACACCCTTCACTATCATTTGCAGTCTCTCTGGTAACCATCCTACTCTTGATCGATATGGGTTTAATTGTTTTGATTTGTTTTTTTTTTTTTTTTTTTTTTTTGAGACGGAGTATCGCTCTGTCGCCCAGGCTGGAGTGCAGTGGCCGGATCTCAGCTCACTGCAAGCTCCGCCTCCCGGGTTTATGCCATTCTCCTGCCTCAGCCTCCCGAGTAGCTGGGACTACAGGCGCCCACCACCTCGCCCGGCTAGTTTTTTGTATTTTTTTTTTTTAGTAGAGACGGGGTTTCAACATCCCACAAGTAAGTAAGAACATGCAAAGTTTGTCTAATTTATTCCACTTAACATAATAACCCCCAGGTCCATCCATGTTGTTGCAAACGACAGGATCTCATTCTTTATTACGGCTGTATAGTATGTATGTACCACATTTTCTCTATCCAACATCTCTGTAGTATAATTTAGTCAGGTAAAGCAATTCCTACAGTGTTGTTATTTTGCTCAGGATAGCTTTGGCTTTTCTGGGTTTTTGCTGATTCCATATAAATTTTAGAATAGTGTTTTTTTTTTTTTTTTTCTATTTCTGTGAAGAATGTCATTGGTATTTTGATAAGGATTGCGTTGAATCTACAGATTGCCTTAGTGGTGATTTAGTGGTGATTTCTGAGATTTTAGTGCACCCATCACCCAGGCAGCATACACTGTACCCAATGTTTGGTCTTTAATCCTGCACTCCCCTTCCATTCTTCTCCCGGAATCCCCAGAGTCCATTATATCATTCTCATACCTTCGTGTCTTCATAGCTTAGCTCCCACATATATGTGAGAACATACGATGTTTGGTTTTCCAATCCTGAATTACTTCATTTAGAATAATAATCTCCAACTACATCCAGGTTGCTCTGAATGCGATTATTTCATTCCTTTTTATGGCAGGTAGTATTCCATTGTATATTTATTTATTCACTCATTGGTCGATGGGCATTTAGGCTGGACCCATAGTTTTGCAATTGCAAGTTGTGCTGTTATAAACATGCATGTGCTAGTATTTTTTTTATATAATAACTTATTTTCCTCTGGGTAGATACCAAGTAGTGGTATCTTTGTGGCCATTACTGGATTACTGGATCAAATTGTAGATCCACTTTTACTTATTTACGGAATCTCCACACTGTTTTCCGTAGTGCTTGTTCTCATCTACCTTACCACCAGCAGTGTAAAAGTATTCCCTTTTCACCAAATCCACACAAACATCTATGATTTTTAAAAAAATTTTTTATTACTGCCATTCTTGTAGAAGTAAGATTGCATCTCATTGTGGTTTTAATTTGCATTTCCCTGATCATTAGTTATGATGACCATTTGTTGGTATGTTTTTTTGCAATTTGTATATCTGTTTTTGAGTACTACCTATTCATGACCTTAGGCCACTTTCTGATGTGGTTGTTTGTTTATTTGTTTGTTTGTTTGTTTTCCTTGCTGATTTGAGTCCTTGTAGATTCTGGATATTAGTATTTTATCAAATGCATAGCTTGTGAATATTTTCTCCAACTCTGTTTACTCTGCTGATTATTTCTTTTGCTGTGCAGAAGCGCTTTAGCTATTATGTCCCATCTATTTATCTTTGTTTTTGTTACATTTGCTTTTGGGTCCTTCATCATGAGCTCCTTGCTAGGCCAATGTCTAGAAGGGTTTTCCCAATGATATCTTGTAGAGTACACACACACACACACACACACACAAACACACACACATGGTTTTAGGTCTCAGATTTAAATCTTTGATCTATCATGGATTGATTTTTGTTTAGGTGAGAGATGAGGATTCAGTTTTATTCTCCTACATGTGGCTTGTCAATTATCCCAGCAGCATTTGTTGAATAAGATGTCCTTTCCTAACTTTATGTTTTTGTTTACTTTGTAAATGATCAGTTGACTGTAAGTATTTGGCTTTATTTCTGGGTTTTCTATTCTGTTCCATTGGTCTATGTGTGTGTTTTTATATCAGTACAATATTGTTTTGTTAACTATGGCCTTGTAGTAAGGTTTAAAGTTGAGTAATGTGATGCCTCTAGATTTGCTCTTTTTGCTTAGACTTTCTTTGACTATGTGGACTCTTTGTTGGTTCCATGTGAATTTTAGGATTTCTTTTTAATTTTGTAAAGAATTATGATGATATTTTGATAGGTACTGCATTGAATTTATAAATTTCTTTTGGTAGTATGGTCATTTTCACGATATTGATTCTACCCATTCATGAGCATGGAATGTGTTTCCATTTGTTTGTGTCATCTATGATTTATTTTAGCAGCCTTTTGTCATTTTCCTTGTAGAGTTATTTTACCTCATACTTAGGTATATTCCTGTTTTATTTATGTATTTATTGCAGATGTTGTAAAAGGGATTGAGTTCTTGATTTTATTCTCAGCTTGATCGCTGTTGCTATATAGCAGTGCTAATCAGAGGTAGGAGCTTTTTGGAGGAGTCTTTAGGGTTTTCTAGGTATTCAATCATATTATGGTGAACAGTGACAGTTTGACTGCCTTTTTACCACTTTGGATACTCTTTATTTCTTTCTCTTTTCTGATTGATCCGGCTAAAACTTCCAATACTATGTTGAGTAGAAGTGGTAAAAGTGAGCATCCTTGTCTTGTTCCACTTCTTAGGGGGAATGCCTTCAACTTTGCCCCATTCGGTATTATGCTGGCAGTGAGTTTGTCATAGAGGGCTTTCGTTACCTTAAAGCATGTCCCATCTACGCTAATTTGCTAAGCGTTCTAAGCATAAAGTGATGCTGAATTTTGTCAAATGCTTTTTATTCATCTGTTGAGATGATCACATAATTTTTGTTTTTAACTCTGTTTATGTGGTGTATTGCATTTATTGTCTTGCATATGTTAATCTAATCCCACATCCATGGTATGAAACCCACTTGATAATGGTGTATTATATTTTTCACATGCTGCTGGATCTGGTTAGCTAGTATTTTGTTGAGGATTTTTACATCCATGTTCATCAGAGATACTAGTCTGCAGTTTTCTTTTTCTGTTGTTATGTTCTTTCCTGATTTTGGTATCAGGTTAATACTGAGTTTGCAGAATTTATGGAGGCTTCCATCTTCCTCTATCTTTTGAAATATTTTCAGCAGGATTGCTACCAATTCTTCTTTGAATGACAGAATTCGGCGGTGAATTTATATCATCCTGGATATTTTTTGTTGGCAATTTTTTTGTTACTGTTTCAATCTCACTACGTGTTATTGGTCTATTATTGGTCTGTTCTTCCTGGTTTAATCTAGGAGGGTTTACAGGAATTTCTGTATATTTCGAGAAATTTATCCGTCTCCTCTAGGTTTCCTACTTTGTGCACATAAAGAGGTTCACAGTACCCTTGAATTATCTTTTGATTTTCTCCAGAATCATTTGTAGTATCTCCTATTTTGTTTATAAAATCGAGCTTATTTGGATCTTCTCTCTTCTTTTATTGAAAAATCTCATTAATGGTATGTCTATTTTATTTTTTTCAAATAACCAGCTTTTCGTTTCATCTATTTGTTGTATTATTTTTTGTTTGTTTCAATTTTATTTAGTTCTGCTCTGATTTTTGTATTTATTTTTTCTGCTGGGTTTGTGTTTGGTTTGTTCTTGTCTCTCTAATTCCTTGAGGTGTGACCTTAGATTGTCTATTTGTGCTCATTCAGACTCTTCAATGTAGGCATTTGAAGCTATGAAATTTCCTCTTAGCATTGCTATTGCTGTATCCCAGAGGTTTTGATAGGTTGTGTCACTGTAATCATTCAGTTCGAAGAACGTTTGTTTTTGAGACAGAGTTTTCGCTTTTGTTGACCAGGCTGGAGTGCAATAGCATAGTCTCAGCTCACTGCAACCTCCACCTCCTGGGTTCAAGTGATTCTCCTGCCTCAGTCTCCCTAGTAGCTGGGATTACAGGAGCACACCACCACACCGGCTAATTTTTTCATAGTTTTAGTAGATACTGGGTTTCACTATGTTGGCCAGTCTGGTCTCAAACTCTCAAGCTCGAGTGCTACGCCCACCTTGGCCTCTCAAAGTTCTGGGATTACAGGCATGAGCCATCCTGCCCAGTCATGAAGAATGGTTTAATGATTTCATTGTTAACACAAAGATCATTCAGGAGCAGACTATTTAATTTCCATGTATTTGTATAATTGTGGGGGTTCCTTTTAGAGTTAATTTCCAATTTTATTCCACTGTGGTCTGAGAGAGAGTACTTGATGTAATTTTGACTATCTTAAATTTATTGAGACTTGTTTTGCGGCCTATCATATGGTCTACCTTGGAGAATGTTCCATGTGCTGACGAGAAAAATGTATATTCTGCAGTTTGGGGGTAGAATGTCTTATAAATATCTGTTAAGTCCATTTATTCTAAGCTATAGTTTAAGTTCATTTTTTCTTTGTTGACTTTCTGTCTTGATTGGCTGTCTAGCGCTGTTGGAGTATGAAAGTTTCTCACTATTACTCTGTTGCTATCTAATTTCTTAGGTCTAGTAGTAATTGTTTTACGAATTTGGGACCACCAGTGTTAGGTGTATATATATTTAGGATTGTGATATTTCCTGTTGGACTAATCCTTTTATCATTATATAATGTCCCTCTATGTGTTTGTGTAGTTTCCCAAATTCCTTTTATAAATTTCCAGTTTTGTTTCATTGTAATCAGAGAAGCTGCTTTATGTTATTTCAGTTTTTAAATATCTTAAGACTTCTCTTGTGATCTATCATATGGTCTATTCTTGAGAATAATCCATGTGCTGAGGAGAAGAATGTGTATTCTTCAGCTGTTGGATAAAATGTTCTGTATATATCTATTAGGTCCATTTATTGAAATAGTGCAGATTAAGTCCAATATTTGTGTGTTGATTTTCTGTCTGCAAGATCATTTCAATACTGTAGGTGGGGTGTTGTACCCTCCAGCTATTATTGTATTCAGGTCTAGCTCTCTCTTTAGCTCTAATAATATTAATTTTGTGTATTTGGGTGCTCCAGAATTGAGCGCATATATATTTATTATTATTTAGCTTCCTTCTTTGACCTTTGGGAGTTTAATGATTAACCCCTTTATCATTATATAATGACCTGTTTAGTCTTTTCTTTCAATATTGTCCTAAGATGTATTTTATCTTTATAGGTGAAGTGTGTTTCTTGTATGAAGCAGATCATTAATTGTTGCTGTTGCTGTTATGTCCTGTCCTGTTTTTGGTATTAGGGTGATACTGGCTTCTTAGAATGATTTAGGGAGGATTTCCTCTTTATCTTGTGGAGTAGTGTCAGTAAGATTGGTACCAATTCTTCTTTAAATTTCTTGCAGAATTCAGCTGTGAATCCTTCTGGTACTGGATTTGTTGTTGTTGGTGGTGGTGGTGCTAATTTTTTTTTTATTACCATTTCAATCTCACTGCTTGTTATTGGTCTGCTCTGGGTTTCTAATTCTTCCTGACTTAAGCTAAGGGGTTTGTATCTTTTCAGCAATTTATCCATCTCCTCTAACGTTGAATGTAAACAGCCTAAACACTCCACTTAAACAATACAGAATTACAGAATGGCTAAGAAATCACCAACCATGTTTCTGTTGCCTTCAGGAGACTCACCTAACACATAAGGACTCACATAAACTTAAGGTAAAGTGGAGGAAAAAGATATTCCACGCAAATGGACACCAACAGCGAGCAGGAGTAGCTATTCTTGTACCAGAAGATAGAAACTTTAAAGGAACAGCATTTAGAAAAAAACAAAGTGGGACATTATATGATAAAAGGCCTTGTGCAACAGGAAAATATCACAACTCTAAATAAATATATACCTAACACTGGAGATTCCAGATTTATAAAACAATGACTAATAGACCTAAGAAATGAGATTGACAGCAACACAATAATAGTGGGGGAATTTAATACTCCACTGACAGCACGAAACAGGTCATCAAAACAAAAAGTCAACAAAGAAACAATGAATTTAAACTATACTCTGGGACAAATGGACTTAAAAAATATTTACAGAACCTTCTACCCAACAATTGTAGAATATGCATTCTATTCATCAGCACGTGGTACATTCTCCAAGACAGACTATATTATAGGCCACAAGATAAATCTCATTAAAGTTAAGAAAGCTGAAATTATATCAAGCACTCTCTCAGATCACAGTGGAAAAAGACTGGAAATCCACTCCAAAAGGAACCTTCAAAACGATGCAAATACATGGAAATTAAATAACCTCCTTCTGAATTATCACTGAGCCAACAATGAAATCAGGGTGTGAATCTTCAAACTGGATGATAATAGTGACACAACCTATCAAAACCTCAGCAAAGGGATACAGCAAAGGTGGTGCTAAGAGAAAAGTTAATAGCCTTGGATGCCTACATCAAAAAGTCTGAAAGAGCACAAATAGACAATCTAAAGCCATAATTTGAGGAATTAGAGTAACAAGAACAAACTAAACTCAACCCAGCAAAAGAAAGAAAATAACCAAGATCAGAGCAGAACTAAATAAAATTGAAAAAAAAAAAATACAAAAGATAAATGAAACAAAAAATCTGGCTCTTAGAAAAGATACATAAAATTGATGTCACGGTTAACCAAGAAAACAAGAGAAAAAAATCCAAATAAGCTCAATTAGAAATGAAATGGGAGATACTACAACTGACAGCAAAGAAATACAAAAGATCACTCAATGCTACTGCAAACACATTTACTCAAATAACTTCAGATGATTTCTTAATACTTATTAATGTCTTTCCTCTAGCATTTCTTTTAGGACAGATCTGGTGTTGATGAAATCCCTCGACTTTTGTTTGTCTAGGAAGGTCTTTATTTTTTCATGCTTAAAGGATATTTTCACCAGATATACTATTCTAGAGTGAAAGTGTTTTCTTTCAGCACTTTTTTTTTTTTCTTTTCTTTAGAAAGAGTCTTGCCCTATTGCCCAATCTGGAGTGCAGAATTATGATCTTGGCTCACTGCAACCTCCGCCTCCAAGGCTCAAGCAATTCTTGTGCCTCAGCCTCTCAAATAGCTGAGACTACAGGCACATACCACCATCCCCAGCTAATTTTTATATTTTTAGTAGAGATGAGTTTTGCCATGTTTCCCAGGCTAGCCTCAAACTCCTGACCCCAAGTGGTCTGTTCGCCTCAGCGTCCCAAAGTGTCGGGATTATAGGTGTGAACCACTGTGCCCAGTCAAGCACTTTAAATATGTCATGTCACTCTGCTTTCTTACAGGGTCTTCACTGAAAAGTCTTCTGCCAGATGTATTAGAAATCCAGTGTGTGTTGTTTGTTTCTTTTCTATAATGCTTTTAGAATCCTTTCTTCATCTTTGACCTTTGGGGATTTAATTATTCAATTCCCTGATGTAGTCTTCTTTGGATTCAGTCTTCTTAGTGCTTTATGGCCTCCTTGTACTTAGCTATTGATACGTTTCTCTGGAATTGGGAATTTCTCTGTAATTATCCCTTTGAAGACATTTTCTACCCCTATCTGTCTCTCTACCTGCTCTTTAAGGCCAATAACTCTTAGATTTGTCCACTTAAAGCTATTTTCTAGTCTTGTAGTCATGCTTCGTTGTTTTTTATTCTTTTTTCTTTTGTTTTCTCTGACTATGTATTTGTAAATAGCCTGTCTTCAAGTTGACTAACTCTTTTTTCTGCTTGATTAGTTCTGCTATTAACAGACTTTGACGCATTCTTCAGAATATCAATTGCATTTTCTACTCTAGAACTTCTCCTTAATTTTTTAAAATAATTCCAATCCATTTGTTAAAAGTATTGGATAAAATTGTGAATTTCTTCTCCATATTTTCTTGAATTTCTTTGAGTTTCCTCAAAACAGCTATTTTGAATATTCTGTCCAAAATTTCATATATTTCTGATTCTCCAGGATTGGTCCTTGGTGAATTGTTTAGTTCATTTATAAAGTCATGTTTTTCTGGATGGCCTTGATGCTTGCAGATGTTGTTTCTAGGCATTGAATAGTTAGGCATTTATAGTTTTTGCAACTTGGGCTTTTTTATGCCTATCCTTGGGAAAGCTTTTGAGGCATTTGAAGGGACTTGGGCCTAAAACCCAACAATGCTGTGTTTCTTGCAGATTTATAGAGATACTGTCTTGGTGGTCTTGAATTAGATCTGAAAAAATTATCTTGATTATCAGGCAAAGACTCTGGTTCTTTTCTTTTACTTTCTCTCATGCAAATGGAGTCTCCCTTTGTGTGTGTTGAGACACCTAGAACTAAGGGTGGGAGGACACAACACTTTTGTTGCCACCACCCTTGGGACGGTGCTTATTCAGGCCTAAAGCCAGCACAGCACTGGGTCTTGCCCAAAGCCCGCTGTAACCACCACCTGGCTACCACTTATGTGTACTCATAACACTAGGACTCTTTGATCAGCAGGTGGTAAGCAAGCCAGGTTTATTTCCTTCCCTTCATGGGGATGAGTTCCCCCATCCCCAGGTGGATCCAGCAATACAGTTTGGGAACAAGGGCTTGGAGTCAAAAGCTTCATACATTTATCTGATGTTTTATTCTTCTGTATCTAAGCAGGCACTCAAACTCTAACATAAAGTCCTTCTCACTTCCTTTTCCTTTCCATAGGCAGAGGAGCCTCATCTTGCAACAAAGAACACCATTGGACCATGAGGGGTTCTGCCAGGATATCATCATTGTTCCCTTAAAGCCCAAGGGATCTTTAGTCAATTTGTGGTGAATGCTGCCAGGCCTGAGACTCATCCTTCAGGGCAGTGGGCTCCCCTCTGGAGCAGGGCAGGTCCGGACACGTTAAGAGCCTAGGCTAGACTTGGGGACCCCAAGAGCCTGGTTGGTGCTCTACCCTGCTGTGGCCCAGCTGGAACCGAATGTGCAGGACAGAATTCCCTTTACTTTTCCTCTGCTTTTCTCAAACAGAAGGAGTCTTTCATTATAGCTACCACAGCTGGGAATATGCTAGGTCGCACACAAAACTGGCACATCGCAGATCCCAGGGACCATGACAACTTTACTGGGTATTGTTGTTGGTTATTTGGGGTCCAAAGGCTCTTTAGTCAGCAGGTGATGCATCCTGTTCTGATTGGATCTTTTTCTTCAAGGCGGTGGATTCCTTTTGGCTCAAGGTATGTCCAGAAATGTCATCCATCAACTAGGGCCTGAAATGGGAGCCTCATGACTCTGCCCGGTGCCCTGTTCTACTGTGGCTGAGCTGGTATCCAAGATGTAAGACACAGTCTTCTACTAGTCACTCTCTTCTCAAGCAGAAAGCCACATTAAATTTGTTGCTGAGCTGCTTCCTGTAGGTCCCATCTGGTGTCTTCCTAGGTCATGTGCCCCTGAGTCCACCAATTCTAATCCCAGCATAGCACTAGGAATTGCCTAGGAATTATAGTCCTTGTGTCCTAGACTGCCTTTCAAATTTACCTAGGACCCTAGAGCAGTTTGACCTGTAGTGGTGAGGCTTACTGAAAAATAAGTTCTGAATTCCAGGATGGGCTATTTTCCTCTGGCTAGGTGGGGTCCACATGCTCCTGCTGTACAGGGGTGCTGGCCTAGCCCAGCACAGCTTTGCTCTCTGCTATAACAGGACAGCACTCAGTTCAATGCAGTCTCACAAATGGTTTGCTCTCTTTCTCACAAAGGCACAGGTTTCTCTGCACTGTGCAGCCACTGCCAAGGCATGAGGGAGGGGTCGCACAACACAGCCCTAGCTGCTTCAGCTAGTGTCTCGACAGGTCAGGACACCAACTCCAGTCTGCTAATTTTAGGCCCAGATCAGCACCAGGACTTGGCTTAGAATTGCAGTCCTTGTGACCTACATTGCCCTTCAAGTATACTTAGGGCTCGAAAATGCTTTAGCCTGCAGTGGTGAGGCCTGCTGGACCACTGGCTCCAACCGTAATGGGTGATGCCCCTCTGCCTAGGGCCAGTCCAAATGTGCCACGTGTGAGTGGGCATCAGCTGGATACAGCGTGGTTCTGCTTTCCACTGTGACAGTGCAACAATGAGTTCAGTGTAAAGTGTCCCAGTTGCTGCATTCTCCTTCTCTCAAGCAGAGAGATTTTGCAAAACTGTGCAGCCATTGCCTGGGGAGGCGTGAAGGGTGGCATTAGCAACTGAAGACTGTGTCTGCTACACCTTTTAGTTCCTCTTTCAGCTACATGAAGTTGAAACTAGGTACTGTGAGTGCTCAGCTGATTTTTGGTTTTTGTGATGCTGCTTTTTGTCTGTAGTTGTTACAATCTGATGTTCTTGTGGGGGTACTGGGCGGTGTAGACTTCTATTTTGCCATCGTGTTCCGCTCCAAGTTCATTGTTTTTATAAAAGGAAAAACACCAGATGCACCTCCCTAAACAACAAGTCTTATATATAAAAACATAGCATAGAAGCTCATGCTCAGCCTTTGTGACTAATTGAAATGCAGTGGCATCAATATTTATGGATATCTATTTTATTTCACTTAGAATTAGAAAAATATTTGGAACCGACAGCATAGAATTTTTTCTAGAACTATATTGTGTTGAAAGACATTCTTGACAATGTTTGACCAAAAATTATTTGCACTGATAAATTGCCCTGACTTTGTGGAGAAACTTCCAGATGTCATAACTTTCTAAAAGTGTTAACGGGAGAATGTCTCTGGAAGAAGTTATTTATGTTCTTTTGCATGGTTCTAAAAAGAACTCAGTTATTTTGAAGAGTTACATGAGAATATAAAACATTTTGGCCGGGCGTGGTGGCTCAAGCCTATAATCCCAGCACTTTGGGAGGCCGAGATGGGCGGATCATGAGGTCAGCAGATCGAGACCATTCTGGCTAACCCGGTGAAACCCTGTCTCTACTAAAAAATACAAAAAAAAAAAAAAAAACAAAAACAAAAAACTAGCCGGGCGAGGTGGCGGGCGCCTGTAGTCCCAGCTACTTGGGAGGCTGAGGCAGGAGAATGGGTTAAACCCGGGAGGCGGAGCTTGCATGAGCCAAGATCCGGCCACTGCTCTCTAGCCTGGGCGATAGAGCCAGACTCCGTCTCAAAAAATAAAAAAAATAAATAATAAATAAATAAATAATACATAAAAAAAGATAAAACATTTTATTGTTGTTTAAAATGTTTTATTTGCCACCTTTAGGTGGTAATGTAGAATTTCTCAGATCACTATGGGACTGGGCAAAATGAATTTATTTTCATCCACTTTATGCAAATTAAGCCTTGCTAATAGAGTTGCTCAATTAGTTCTCAATGACAGTCCATTGAGCTAATGTTAATGACTAATTATCACTGTAATTCTAATACTTCATCTTTCTTTCTATAAAAATATTACCTCTATAATATTTTACTGTGATCTAGATTTATGAAGACTATCTAGATTTCTTCCCAACTTTATCGTCTCAAAATGCACTTTGTACCCATTATCCCGGGTTATTAGCCTGATGGGACATAAGCAATGATGTGGATACATCCTACTCCTCACATTTTGTATAAGGCTTACTTTGTGATCATAGCATCCCCTTTCTCATTGTCTTTTTGGGTGAAGACCTAAATAAATAAACACGCCTTCATCCTAACAAAGCAAACCTTAATGAAAGGAGATTGTTTCAATAAAGTTTTATCTTAAAAACAATCTCAATTTAACTCCAGGATGATTTAGTTTTCTAGTGCCAAGCACTAGCACTCCTGTGAATGGTTTACTATAAAGTCAGTTATTGTTATCATAATTTGTCCTCCAGAGGAGATGAAAAATCACAAAACACATCTTTTATAAGAACCATTCTATTGAAATTGGATGCAGGATAAGAATTGAGAGAATGTTGTTATAACAATTTAAATTTAGCCATATTTTTATACCTGCTCCTGAAATAACAGTTTAATAAAGCTAAATCTTGCCACCATTTACACACAAAATAAAACAAAAACACTGGTAAACAAATTGCAGTTTATGTCCATGAAAAATTTATCTGAAAGTGAAAGTTAGCCTCTCCAATAATTGATTTTCCTTTCAAGCCCCCATTAGAAATACATCTATAGATAGGTGTTACTAACTTCCAGAATATAGCTTTGTCTACAGATTTATAAAACATTACCAGTTAATCACAACACATACAGTTTATTTTCAAATATTTTTTCTAGTTAAACCCACTATTTATATAACCAATTATATTTGATGTTACTTAAAATTTTTGTATTAAAAACCCACCAAATCATTTTACATGAGAAATAGAGAACACATCTGCAATTAGACATCATTTAAAAATGTTGATTTTCTCACTTTAAAAAAAAAAAAAAATTGGTTTTAAAAAGAAAGTTATCAAAAGTGTAAAGAGAATCCTAATTTTAAAATCATCTTAATTTGGAGATTTCATTATAATTTGAGGAACATTTTTTATTTCCTTATATATTAAAATAAAATTAAATTGTTTCAAAATCTATGGTTGTTAGTGTTAATGGTTACAACGATTTAAACAATATAAAAATGGAACTGTTTTATTGTCTTTCTTCTCCTTCTTCTTTAAACATGATATATTGTAAACCTGGATTTGAGTCCTTTTGCAGAATCTGTTAGTGTACTTTTGTCCCCTTTGTTCTGCATGAATTTACTCATTTACTATCACACCAGAATGCCATGCAGAAATAATCTTTCTGGTTCCTGTGTGGAATAATTGAAACAATAACTTTCATTTTTATAGTTCTTTAAAGATCACAAGATGTTTTCACATACATCATGTTTTTATTTTCACAAAAACTCTGGAGGTATTTTTTGCCACATCTTTTTACAGATAAGAAAGTAGAAACAAAAGAGTTATCTAATGTCATACATTCCATAAGTTTTTTTTAAAGCCTTTGAGTCAAGTCAGTTATTCTGATTTTAAATCTGCAATTGTGCATTTTTCTATTACTCTAATTGCAGAGGATGTAAATCTCAGTCGTCCTCTTTTTCACTGCATTTTCTTAAAAGCATAGTTCATTTAAAAAATCATCCTAATCACCACCAAGTGCGGGGCTACGTCTGCTTTGTTCAGCAGACTTCCACTTGAAGGACAAAAAAAAAAAAAAAAAAAAAAAAAAAAAAAATCACTGGTTACTGGCTAGTAGTAACAATTCAAAACTTCTTTTATTCAAATCGATGAGTGAATTCTTGAGGGTAACTTGATTCCTGAGCATCCTGAGCAGCTATCACCATTCAGGAACCAACTGGGCATGTGAGATACATGGAAATTCATCAGGTTTGAAATCTATGTTTGGAAGTTGTTGCTTCTATTATAGTAATTATTATGACTTTGTTCAGTAATTATTTACAAGATCATTTTTAAAAGATACAGTTTCCTTTATTTTTGACATTGTTCTCATGATATTTTTGTAAATAGTTTGCAATATGGGATTGTAATATTTATATGCACATACAACATCTCTTTACAAATAATTGCCAAATAAGCAAAATGAATCCATCTTTCTTCATTCTTTACGAGTGTTGTCTACTCTATGCCAGGTACGTTTCTAGGCATCAAGAGCAGTGAACGAGGAAAGAAAAAATCCCTGACTTCCTACAGTGTTTCTTTTAGAAAGAGAAAAGACATAAATACGTGTGAGGAAACTCCAACATGACCACTCTTTTACCAAAGACATGTCTATTTCTCTTTGTTTTAGTAAGCTGAATTATTCCCAATTGTCATGTGGGATTTTTGAAGTTGTGATTTAGCATTATTTCTCATCTTCTCTTGATAGTTTGGCCCAACAAGCGTACAACTACTGTTTTTTTTCCTTCATTATGTCCAAAAGCCCTCAGGCTCAGCAAATAGTGTTTTGTGATGTGTGCCTCTTGAATACTGGGACTAGCATCTCAGTGACAACTACTATTCTAGAATATAATGCATGTTGTCATGCCTTTAAGGATTTCTAACTGAAGCAATTTTACCAACCATTCTTTTATTCCTTTTTTGGGGTGTTACTTTATATACATTCTATATTTTATTGATTTGTGGAGTTCACAGATTATAGGATGCACCATTAGGTTACATATAATGCAGGAAGGAAAAAAAAACTGCTCTTAATTAAATTATAACGTAATGTTTCTATCTCAATGCACAATCCGTAAAGTGGTCAGACTGCTTTTTTGTTGTTTTGGAATTTCTTTCTTCTGCTTTGTAGAATTTCCCATGTTTCTAATTGTATCATTTGGTGGGTGATATCATTTTCTTTTGATAACCATTTCAAAATTAAAATGTTGTCACCTTTATTTTGTAATTTTCTTTCTTTCTTAGGCTATAGAAGGCACTTGTTTATTGCTTTACAGGAAAACATGAAATTTCAGATGATCCACTGATGATAAAAATTTATTTCTGTGCTCTGTTTACTGCAAACCAAGTAACTAATATTTTTATTGCTGAATTATACTTTAATTTTTAAAGGAAATTATAATTAGTAATTAAACTCTGATCATATATTGCCAAGAGTATACATAATTCAATTGTAGCAATGAAAATATAAATAAGTCTGCTGCCCAAGCTTGCATGTGCATGAGGATAACTAATTAATGAGGGTCTTTGCCTAAATACAGCTTTAAGTAACATTGGTATCAGACACATCCTATTGCTAATAGGTGGAGGCAAAAAAATACATGTTATACATGTCATAGCAGTGATAAAATGTGAAAGTGTAACTGCGGATATTCTATAAGTATACACTTGTATGATAGTACTGATTGGTAAAACAGTAAAATAATTCTATACTGGCTGCTATATAACTCCTTTCCCTGAGCTTCCCATGTGATCCCACTATACTGCCCATATAAACCATCCCCCACAAACTCAGATCCTGGTTGAAAGGTAAAATATGACTCAGTATAATCCTCCCAAGACTCTGTTTCAGTGGTATGGCTGCTATCTAAATTAATATTAAACCTAAATTATTTTTACTACATTAATAATAAACTTTTAAGCTCTGTCTTCTATATTCAGGATCATCATAGGTTCTTTCAACATTTTTGAATCTTTTTATAGCTCTTTGTCAGTAATTATATGCACATAAATGATCAAAACTTAGTCTAAATAAACATGTGATCTCAATGCATTAGCATCTACATTAGACAAATCTACAAGATAATGTACTGAGAAAAAGTATAGCTGTTTGTATCATCCATATTATGTATGAAACACAGTCCTGCTATTTATTGCAGAAGAAATTACCAACATTTCAGAATCATGTTGCCTCATCTACAAAAAAGTTTAATACTCTCAATACCAGAATGTGACATGATTTTTGACCTATGTAAACATCAGACATTTTTATTTTTGATTAATTTCTTTTGTTTATGCAGGAATCATAATATTTAAGCTGACTACTAAACCTTCTGAATTTCATATTTCTTATCTATACAAATTATTTGTAACTTACTGGGTTGTTTCAAACAGTTTCTGGAATAAGTGTGTCAAAATATTAAATAATGAATATTAAATAATGAAGCATAAAAATTGTTTAATGTTCCTTTTATATAACACATAGAGAATTAAAGTGGTTGCTATGATTTTTAGATAACATATATTCACCACAAGTGTCTTGACTATCATTCTTACTTTCCAGGTGCCTAGAATTTCCAGTTTTAGAATTAGCTCTTGCTTTGAAAGTTAAAAATAAGTTTAATAGAAAAAGAAGACCAAAAAAAAAAAAAGAAAATATAAATATAAAACATGTAGGTAAAATAATGAATATAGATTGAGAAGTACAGATTGTGATGTTGAGGTTAAATAATGTCTTATTTATTTGTTTTTGAAAAATAAAGATGACAAAGCTATTGAATAGAAAAAGAAATGCCTTTTCCACATATGATCCTGAAATAGATGTTTAGCTATGCACAGGAAAAAAAATAAACCTCAACCTTTACCTCAAGCAATACACAAAAATGAACTACATATACATATTATACTCAGATACAATTGTTGCCACTGTAAATCTTCAAACACATAAAAAAATCTTTCCTTTTCAACCTTGGAACAAAAAACAATATCCTTATAAAGATCAAAGAAAACACTAATGATTAAAAAAGAATAAACTACATAACATTTTCAAAACTTCTGCTCATCAAAATATACAGCTAAGAAAATAGATTGGCAAGCTATTGACTAGGATAAAATATTCTCAACAACATAAATGACAATGGATTTATATTCATAATATACAAATAATTTCTAATATCAATAATAAAGTTATAAGTAGCTTAATGAAATAGGGATAAAAGACTTACATACTTTATGAAGGAAGATATGAAAATTCAATTCTCAACTACTGGGCATTGATACAGAAGAAAGAAATAAAAATATACGTCTATGTTGTACACTTATACACAAATATTTTTAGTGATTTTGTTCTTAAAAGTCAAATATCAGAAATAAGCTCAATATCTGTCAATCTGATGAATGAATAAACAATACTTGGCTCATGTTTTGTAATGTTATATTACTCAGAACTAAATGGAAAAAAAATTCTGATACACAAAATGAATGAATAAATCTTAAAAGTTTGCTGAGAGAAAGGAGCCAGAAATAAGACAAGCCATATATTTTTTATAACTTTGGAATTGAAAAATCTACATGATAGGATAATTCTGTAACAGAATCAAATCTGCATCATTATATAGTCTATGTTGGGTGGGGAGATTAAGGATTGATTTGGGATGGGCGTACAGCAACTTTCTTGGTTAGCTGTAATTGTCTGTGTCTAGATAAGTGTATGGATAACATAAATTTATATTATTGTCAAAACATACCAAACTGGAACTCTTAAGATCTGTACAGCATGTAATTTGTGCCTCTATTAAAAACTAAAAGGCAAAAAAAAAAAAAAAAAAAAAAAAGCTCTTATTCTCTGATTGTAAATATTCAAAAATATATTTACATGATTTAAGTGGCCATTTTAATTGTTTTTGTTGCCACTGTGCATTAACTATATATAGAACACTCCCAGAACAAGATGGCTGAATAGGAACAGCTCCAGTCTCTAGCTCTCAGGGCGAACGACACAGAAGACTGGTGATTTCTGCATTTTCAACTGAGGTACCAGGTTCATCTCACTGGGGAGTGCTAGAAAATCAGTGCTGGTCAGCTGGTGCAGCCCGACCAGGGAGAGCTGAAGCAGGGCAAGGCATTGCCTCACCTGGGAAGTGCAAGGGGGAAGGAAATCTCTTTTCCTAGCCAGGGGAACTGAGACACACAACATCTGGAAAACTAGGCAACTCCCACCCTAATACTTCACTTTACCAAGGGTCTTAGCAAACGGCATACCAGGAGATTATATCCCACACCTGGCCAGGAGGGTCTCATGCCCATGGAGCCTCCCTCATTGCAAGCACAGCAGTCTGCGATCTAATTGCAAGGCAGTAGCGAGGCTGGGGGAGGGGTGCCTGCCATTGCTGAGGCTTAAATAGGTAAACAAAGCCACCTGGAAGCTGCAACTGGGTGAAGCCCACAGCAGCTCAAGGAAGCCTGTCTGTCTCTGTAGACTCCACCTCTGGGGACAGGGCATAGCTAAACAAAAAGCAGCAGAAACCTCTTCAGATGCAAATGACCCTGTCTGACAGCTCTGAAGAGAGCAGTGGATCTCCCAACACAGAGATTGAGATCTGAGAACGGACAGACTGCCTCCTCAAGTGGGTCCCTGACCCTTGAGTAGCCTAACTGGGAGACATCCCCCACTAGGTGCAGACCAATATCCCACACCTCACAAGGTGGGGTACACCCCTGAGACAAAGCTTCCAGAGCAAGAATCAGACAGGAACACTCACTGTTCAGCAATATTCTATGTTCTGCAGCCTCTGTTGCTGATATCCAGGCAAACAGGGTCTGGAGTGGACCTCAAGCAATCTCCAACAGACCTACAGCTGAGGGTCCTGACTGTTAGAAGGAAAACTAACAAACAGAAAGGACAACCACACCAAAACCACAACAGTACATAACCATCATCAAAGACCAAAGGCAGATAAAACCACAAAGATGGGGAAAAAGCAGGGCAGAAAAGCTGGAAATTCAAAAAATAAGAGTGCATCTCCCCCTCCAAAGGATCACAGCTCATCATCAGCAATGGATCAAAGTTGGATGGAGAACAACTTTGATGAGTTGAGAGAAGATGGCTTCAGTCCATCAAACTTCACAGAGCTAAAGGAGGAATTACGTACCCAGTGCAAAGAAACTAAAAATCTTGACAACAGAATGGAAGAATGGATAACTAGAATAATCAATTCAGAGAAGGCCATAAACTAACTGACAGAGATAAAAACCATGACACAAAAAATACATGACAATGAACAAGCTTCAGTAACCAACTCGATCAACTGGAAGAAAGAGTATCAGTGATTGAGGATCAAATGAATGAAATGAAGCGAGAAGAGAAGTCTAAAGAAAAAAGATGAAAAAGACATGAACACAGCCTTCAAGAAGCATGGGATTATGTGAAAAGACCAAATCTACGTCTGATAGGGGTGCCTGAAGGTGGGGGGGGAATGGAACCAAGTTGGAAAATACTCTTCAGGAACTTCCCCAACCTAGTAAGGCAGGCCAACATTCAATTCAGGAAATACGAAGAACACCACAAAGAATCTCCTCAAGAAGAATAACTATGAGATACATAATTGTCAGGTTCACCAAAGCTGAAATGAAGGAAAAAATGTTAAAGGCAGCCAGAGAGAAAGGTCAGGTTACCCACAAAGGGAAGACCATCAGACTAACACCAGATCTCTTGGCAGAAATTCTACAAGCTGAGAGAGTGGGGACCAATATTCAACATTCTTAATGAAAAGAATTTTCAACCCAGAATTTCATATCCAGGCAAATTAAGTTTCATCAGTGAAGGAGAAATAAAATCCTTTACAAGCAACTGCTTAGAGATTTTGTCACCACCAGGACTGCCCTACAAAAGAGCCTGAAGGAAGCACTAAACATGGAAAGGAACAACCGGTACCAGCCATTGCAAAAACATGCCAAAATGTAAAGACCATCGATGATAGGAAGAAACTGCATCAACTAACGAGCAAAATAACCAGTTAATATCACAATGACAGGATCAAGTTCACACATAACAATATTAACCTTAAATATAAATGGACTAAATGGCCTAATTAAAAGACATAGACTGGCAAATTGGATAAAGAGTCAAGACCCATCAGTTTGCTGTATTCAGGAGACCCATCTCACATGCAGAGACACACATAGGCTCAAAATAAAGGAACGGAGGAAGATCTACCAAGCAAATGGAGAACAAACAAAAGCAGAGATTGCAATCTTAGTCTCTGATAAAATAGACTTTAAACCATCAAAGAGACAAAGAAGGCCATTACATAATAGCAAAGGGATCAATTCAACAGGAAGAGCTAACTATCTTAAATATATATGCACCCAATACAGGAGCATCCAGATTCATAAAGCAAGCCCTTAGAGACTTACAAAGAGACTTAGACTCCCATGCAATAATAATGGGAGACTTCCACAACCCACTGTCAACATTAGACAGATCAACGAGACAGAAAGTTAACAAGGATATCTAGGAATTGAACTAAACTGCACCAAGCATACTTAATAGACATCTACAGAACTCTCTACCCAAAATCAACAGATTATACATTCTTCTCAGCAACACATCACACTTATTCCAAAATTGACCACATAATTGGAAATAATGCACTCCTCAGAAAATGTACAAGAACAGAAATTATAACAAACTGTCTCTCAGACCACAGTGCAATCAAACTAGAACTCAGGACTAAGAAACTCAATCAAAACCGCTCAACTACATGGAAACTGAACAACCTGCTCCTGAATGACTACTGGGTACATAAAGAAATAAAGGCAGAAATAAAGATGTTCTTTGAAACCAATGAGAACAAAGATACAACATACCAGAATCTCTGGGACACATTTAAAGCAGTGTGTAAAGGGAAATTTATAGCACTAAATGCCCACAAGAGAAAGCAAGAAATATCTACAATTCACACTCTAACATCACAATTAAAAGAACTAGAGAAGCAAGAGCAAACCTATTCAAAAGCTAGCAGAAGGCAAGAAATAACTAAGATCAGAGCAGAACTGGAGGAGATACAGACACAGAAAACCCTCCAAAAAATCAATGAATCCAGAAGTTGGTTTTCTGAAAAGATCAACAAAATTGACAGACCACTAGCAAGACTAATAAAGAGGAAAAGAGAGAAGAATCAAATAGATGCAATAAAAAGTGATAAAGGGGATATCACCACCGACCCCACAGAAATACAAACTACCATCAGAGAATACTATAAACACCTCTACGCAAATCAACTAGAAAATCTAGAAGAAATGGATAATTTCCTAGACACTTACACTCTCCCAAGACTAAATCAGGAAGAAGTTGAATCCCTGAATAGACCAATAGCAGGCTCTGAAATTGAGGCAATAATTAATAGCCTATCAACCAAAAAAAGTCCAGGACCAGACGGATTCAGAGCTGAATTCTACCAGAGGTACAAGGAGGAGCTAGTACTATTCCTTCTGAAACTATTTCAATCAACAGAAAAAGAAGGAATCCTCCCTAACTCATTTTATGAGGCCAACATCATCCTGATACCAAAGTCTGGCAGAGACACAACAAAAAAAGAGAATTTTAGACCAATATCCCTGATGAACATCGAAGCAAAAATCCTCAATAAAATACTGGCAAACCAGACTCAGCAGCACATCAAAAAGCTTATCCACCATGATCAAGTGGGCTTCATCCCTGGGATGCAAGGCTGGTTCAACATTCGCAAATCAATCAACGTAATCCAGCATATAAACAGAACCAAAGACAAGAACCACATGATTTTCTCAATAGATGCAGAAAAGGCCTTTGACAAAATTCAACAGCCCTTCATGCTTAAAACGCTCAATAAATTCGGTATTGATGGAACGTACCTCAAAATAATAAGAGCTATTTATGACAAACCTACAGCCAATATCATACTGAATGGGCAAAAACTGCAAAAATTCCCTTTGAAAACTGGCACAAGACAGGGATGCCCTCTCTCACCACTCCTATTCAACCTAGTGTTGGAAGTTCTGGCTAGGGCAATCAGGCAAGAGAAAGAAATCAAGGGTATTCAGTTAGGAAAAGAAGAAGTCAAATTGTCCCTGTTTGCAGATGACATGATTGTATATTTAGAAAACCCCATTGTCTCAGCCCAAAATCTCCTTCAGCTGATAAGCAACTTCAGCAAAATCTCAGGATACAAAATTAAAGTGCAAAAATCACAAGCATTCTTATATACCAGTAACAGATATACAGAGAGCCAAATCAGGAATGAACTTCCATTCACAATTGCTTCAAAGAGAATAAAATACCTAGGAATCCAACTTACAAGGGATGTAAAGGACCTCTTCAAGGAGAACTACAAACCACTGCTCAGCAAAATAAAAGAGGACACAAACAAATGGAAGAACATACCATGCTCATGGATAGGAAGAATCAATATTGTGAAAATGGCCATACTGCCCAAGGTTCTTTATAGATTCAATGCCATCTCCATCAAGCTACCAATGAGTTTCTTCACAGAATTGGAAAAGACGGCTTTAAAGTTCATATGGAACCAAAAAAGAGCCCGCATTGCCAAGACAATCCTAATTCAGAAGAACAAAGCTGGAGGCATCACACTACCTGACTTCAAACTATACTTCAAGGCTACAGTAACCAAAACAGCATGGTACTGGCACCAAAACAGAGATATAGACTAATGGAACAGAACAGAGTCCTCAGAAATAATACCACACAGCTACAGCCATCTGATCTTTGACAAACCTGAGAGAAACAAGAAATGGGGAAAAGATTCCCTATTTAATAAATGGTGCTGGGAAAATTGGCTAGCCATAACTAGAAAGCTGAAACTGGATCCTTTTCTTATTCCTTATACGAAAATTAATTCAAGATGGATTAGAGACTTAAATGTTAGACCTAATACCATAAAAACCCTAGAAGAAAACCTAGGTAGTACCATTCAGGACATAGGCATGGGCAAGGACTTCATGTCTAAAACACCAAAAGCAACGGCAGCAAAAGCCAAAATTGACAAATGGGATCTAATTAAACTAAAGAGCTTCTGCACAGCAAAAGAAACTTCCATCAGAGTGAACAGGCAACCTACAGAATGGGAGAACATTTTTGCAATCTACTCATCTGACAAAGGGCTAATATCCAGAACCTACAAATAACTCAAACAAATTTACAAGAAAAAAAATAAACAACCCCATCAAAAAGTAGGCAAAGGATATGAACAGACATTTCTCAAAAGAAGACATTCATACAGCCAACAGACACATGAAAAAATGCTCATAATCACTGGCCATCAGAGAAATGTAAATCAAAACCACAATGAGATACCATCTCACACCAGTTAGAATGGCAATCATTAAAAAGTCAGGAAACAACAGGTGCTGGAGAGGATGTGGAGAAATAGGACCACTTTTACACTGTTGGTGGGATTGTAAACTAGTTCAACCATTATGGAAAACAGTATGGCGATTCCTCAAGGATCTAGAACTAGATGTTCCATATGACCCAACCATCCCACTACTGGGTATATACCCAAAGGATTATAAATTATGCTACTACAAAGACACATGCACACGTATGTTTATTGCGGCACTATTCACAATAGCAAAGACTATCAACATTCAACCCAAATGTCTATCAGTGACAGACTGGCTTAAGAAAATGTGGCCCATATACACCATGGAATACTATGCAGCCATAAAAAAGGATGAGTTTGCGTCCTTTGTAGGGACATGGATGCAGTTGGAAACCATCATTCTTAGCAAACTATCACAAGAACAGAAAACCAAACACCGCATGTTCTTACTCATAGGTGGGGACTGAACAATGAGATCACGTGGACTCGGGAAGGGGAACATCACACACCGGGGCCTATCATGGGGAGTGGGGAGGGGGGAGGGATTGCACTGGGAGTTATACCTGATGTAAATGATGAGTTGATGGGTTCTGACGAGTTGATGGGTGCAGCACACCAACATGGCACAAGTATACATATGTAAAAAACCTGCATGTTATGCACATGTACCCTAGAACTTAAACTCTAATAATAATTAGAAAAAAAAAAAAAAGAAGAAAATGTGGCACATATACACCATGGAATACTATGCAGCCATAAAAAAGGATGAGTTTGTGTCCTTTGTAGGGACATGGATGCACCTGGAAACCATCATTCTCAGCAAACTATCGCAAGAACAGAAAACCAAACACCGCATGCTCTCACTCATAGGTGGTAATTGAACAATAAGATCACTTGGTCTCTGGAAGGGGAATATCACGCACCAGAGCCTATTATGGGAAGGGGGGAGTGGGGAGGGATGGCGTTGGGAGTTATACCTGATGTAATTGACGAGTTGATGGGTGTTTATGAGTTAACGGGTGCAGCACACAAACATGGCACAGGTATACATGTGTAAAAAACCTGCAGGTTGTGCACATGTACCCAAGAACTTAAAGAATAATAATAATAATAATAATAATAATAATAATAATAATAATAATAA
>NC_045455.1:52708128-52836500 GCF_002776525.5 Piliocolobus tephrosceles
AATAATAATAATAATAATAATAATAATAATAATAATAATAATAATAATAATAAAAGAACTACATGTAGAACATATTTAATATGTATGCATGACTAACATTAACACTATTTATTTGTAATATGAGAAATCTTGAATCTTTACAACATTACACTTTGGGAATTTACCATTAATATTAATATCCTTAATAATTTAAAATTCTGCAAAGTAGATAATGTTGTAGTGTTTCTACATTTCTCCACTTGTTTTCATTTTACTTGCATATCAGTTTCTGAAAATAAGCCATAAAGGCATGGCAATGTAGTTTATATACCTACATACATTAGAAATTTGGTAAGAAATAATTTACCTTTTCTCTTTTTTATTGAAAAAGCAACTTTGTTCTAAAAATGTATATTAAGATTTCTGATATTTTAATAAATAGTGAGTTAAAAAGATGGTTACTGTGTTTCTAATCATATTTTTACAACTTTCTTCTTTTATTTACTTAGCACAGTCGGCTCCTTTTCATCTTCAAAAAGTAGTACATTTTACTTTTAAAAGAAAATATTATTTGCCATGACTTGCTAAAGTTGTGTTATTGTGTTTTAACCACGAATTTACACTTTTAAGAACCTAGAACTGGAAAACTATTTAAATTGTCTCAGACTCTGAGACAGTCCACAGTTGGTTAGTTATTTCCTGTCTGTTTTATGGGAAACAGAGTATCTATCGTGGAGAAAAAAGAGATAGAGGCAATTTGGTAATTTTTGGAATACTTTCGTAGTTAAATATATTACAACAGGGATTGCTATTAATAATTTCAAAACATCTGAATTCCTACAAAGCACTTTTGTAAAAACTGAGTTACTTTCTTTGAAGAAACTTTTTCAATAAATTAAATCTGAGTTGAGTAACATTATGTGTACATTGGTTTTGTGATGAATGTACTAATGAATGTCTATGTTTTGTTGGTGTTACAGAGGATAAGGCATCTGAAACTTAGACTTTGAAAGAAGAAGAAATATTTTCCCCATTTTAACTATTTCCATTCCTGTGCTAACTCTAATCTTATTTTGAGTCACACTTTTGATTCAATATATTGCGTTTTGTGATTCAAAATAGGGTTGCTTTCAAGTTTCCTAAATTGTTAGAGTTCAAAACTTTTTTTTTTTTTTGATTCAATAAACCTCCTTGAAAGAGTTATAAAGATTATGTGTTTTGTTAAAGAATAGTAAGCTAAAGTTAATTTCAAAATAATTCAAAGATTATTATGTTCCCTGAAAGAATTTAAAACAGATTAGTTTTTGATAGATTCTGTTGAGAAGACCTGAAAAACAATACAGGATAAAAAACAAAGATTATAAAACCTGAGGATGTCGATTCATTATAAATGGAAATTTTCCAATTGTTTGGACATATTACAACTGAACGTGGTACTTCTATATAAACAGTACTGACCATCTCAAACTGTAAAAAAAACAAAACAAACAAACAAAAAACACCACTCTGAACTTTGAGTAACCCATCCCTGAAAGCTGAAAAAATGACTAAGAATGGTGAATATCTGTGGTACACCAGAGTTTTAATGGTTCAAACAGGAAATCCCTTATCTGACCAGTGAATAATGGCACTTATTTTCAATAAACCGTATATAGACATATGAATTCATGATGTCTTATCCAGATTGCAAGCTTTTAATTCTCATTTAGCATAGCTATTAAAAATTTTCCTACCTTTCTGAAACATACTCTCCCTACCCCTGCCACCATGCTCTCCCTTAATTAAGTGAACCAATTTTGCCAGTTCTTGTTGTACTGGTTTGTGTACTTTTCCCTGGCAAGTAAACTGACTCTGTGTGACACTACCTCCTCCCATACTCTTAGTAATCTTTGTATTATTCTTCCACAATGTTGTTTTCTCATCCTGTTTTGGCTTTCAAATTTGAGGGCACTTCAAAAACTTCATGAAATTATAAATAATTTTATGTTAAAATTATTGTTTTACTTATTGAAAATATAAAAATAAAAAATATAAACTTTATTTCTCAATATAATCTCCATCAAATTCAAGACAATTCTGTAAGCCATGACAGCAGCCATGTAGCACTTCCCTAAACAACTAAGAATACAATGCAGTCTTTTTTATATTATTAATAATGAAAATAGGGATGCCCTTTACATTTTTTTTTTAATATTAGGAAACAATAAGAAGTCAGAAAGAGCCAAATCAATACTGTAAGTTGGATTCCTAACTTGATTTCCAATGGAAGCTCACAAAATGTTGCTTGTTTGATGAGAGGAATGTGCAGGATCACTATGGTGGAGAAGGACTTCCTGACAAAGCTTTCTTTGTTGCATTTCAGCCAAAGCTTTGGTTAACTTTCTCAAAACACCATCATAGAAAAATGTTAGAAAATTAACAGTAAAATGCCTTGAGAATCCCCCCAAAATTGTTACCATGACCTTTGTCTTGACCAGTTCACTTTTCCTTTGACTGGAGCACTTCTGCCTCTTGGTAGCCATTGCTTTGATTGTCCTTTGTCTTTAGAATCATAATGGTACAGCTGTGTTTTACCTCCTGTTACAATTCTTTGAATATATGTTTCAGAATTTTGATCTACTTGTTTAAACTTTCCATTGAAAGCTCCGCTCTTCTCTGCAGCTGATCTGGGCACAACAGTTTGGCATCCATTGAGTCTCTGCAGCTGATCTGGGCACAACAGTTTGGCATCCATTGAGTGGACAATTTGCTCGATTTTAACTCTACAGTCAGAATTGTGTAAGCTGAACCAGTCAATATATTTGTCTTATTAGCTATTATTTGTGCTGTTAATCATTAGTCCTCTTCAGCTGGGGCATGAATAAGATGAACTTTTTCCTCACAAATGGATGGATGGTCTACCACTTCAGATTTTATCTTCAATGTCATCTAGTCTCTTCTTAAAATAAGTCATCCATTTCTAAACTGCTGACTTCTTTGGGGCACATCCTCACAAACTCTTCTTAAAGCATCAATTATTTCATTATTCTTCCACCCAAGCTTTACCATAAATATGATGTTTGTTGTCCTTCAATTTTAGTAGAAGTCATGTTTCTCTGATAGAAGTTTTTTTCAAACTGATATATTGTACTTTTTAGTGCCTCAAACCATATCCTGTTCAGAGATATTATCTGAACAGTTAGTACAAGTTTACTTTGGTACAAAAAATTTGAAATCCATACATAGGGTTTTCATAACACATTTTCCAGAAACATTCTTAAGAACCTTCGTACTGCCTTTATTTCCATTTGATATTGTTATTATCGCACACACACACAGACACACACACATGAAAGATATCACTCCAAACATTTTTTTTTTTTTCATATTTCTCACCTATAGATTTTCTCCAGTTATCTGCACTGTGGCTATTTTCTTACTATTCCACTATTACTATGCGATAACTCCAAAAACTGATGGATTAAAATAACAATTATGTATTATATCTCACAGGTATATGGACTGAGTGAATTCAGTACAGTAGCTCTTCCTTGGAATCTCTCACGTGATTGCAACGAGATATCTCTTAAGGATCCCATGATCTGAAAGCTCAGCTATGTCGGGTGGCCAAGAGGAGTGAATCACAAAGTTGGAAAATCATATTGGCTGTGGAATGAAGGCTCATCTAGGGCTATTGATAGAACCACCTGTATTTGGCCTTTCCATGAGACTTGTGCTGCTCATAGTGTAATTGCTGACTGCCAAGAGGGAGTGTCCTAAGATTGCATGTTCTTATAAATAGAAGTTAGAAGCTACCAGACTAGGTAAAAGCCATGTTCGGTCTGTCATAGTACCATTTCATCATCTGCTATTTGTCAAAGCAAACACACAGCCAATTCAGATTCAATAGGATGCAAAAATAAAACTCCATGTTCTGTTGTCACAAGTTCACATTAAAAAAGAGCATAGAGGCTGGGCATGGTAGCTCACACCTGTAATCTCCACACTTTGGGAGGCCCAGATGGGTGGTTCACTTGAGGTCAGGAGTTCGAGACCATCCTGGCCAACCTGGTGAAACCCCATCTCTACTAAAGATACAAAAATTAGCCAGGTGTGGTGGCACATGCCTGCAATCCCAGCTACCCGGGAAACTGAGGTGAGAGAATCTCTTGAACCCAGGAGGCAGAGAATGCAGTAAGCCATGATCATGCCACTACACTCCAGTTTGACTTACAGAGGGAGACACAATCTCAAAAAAAAAAAAAAAAAAAAAAAAAAAAAAAAAAGGCATAAATAGGAAGGTGCTGCATTGGACATTTTCCATACCAGTCTTTCTTTTTCCACCTAGTAAATTGATTAAGCATGAAGAGAGAAAGGGGCGTTGAGGGAGGGGGAGAGAAAGAGAGAGAGAGAGATGCCAAAATAAAGAAGAACCAGTTATCTGTTACCATGTATTTTTGCTTAATTCTTCCCTCTCATGCAATTCATCATCAATACTACTAAGTATACTTGAAAATGAAGGTTTCTAAAACATGGAAAATATTTGTCTTTTTATGTCTATGCTACTATTTAAAATTAATATATGACAGTATTCAAAGTACTTCACAGATGATAGTCACGCATGCACAGACTTTACACTTTGGAGCTTCCAAGTGTAAAGGCTATATTTGTAAGTTTAAATATTCTCATGTAAGACCACTGTTTCACAAATTTCAGTAACCTCTGAGTCTATCTTAGGCACTAATATTTTCAATAATGTTACCCCCAAAGACTGAGTATACACATAAGACATTTCTAGTTTTGGACAGTCTGTTATGGATCAACCATCCAGGAAATTACCCAGATTATGCTACTATTTTGGAGTAACTCATCCTGGGTATCATCTGTACATGTTCCTGCTGACACAGCATGCCAAACAATATTATCTACAATAAATTTCAATGTAGAACTTCTCAATATATATATATATATATTTTCTTTTCAGTATCCCTCTCGCAACAAGAACATGCATGGCTGGATTCCAGAAATCACATTTATTCATTTAATTTGTAAACAGAAAATTGTTGAACCTTTCTGTTTCTTAAGAGTTAGGTGGGTTTTCTTCAAAGGAGTAAAATGCTTGCAATGTCTGAAGTATTTCCTGGTAGTTACAAAACCTGTTTAATCTTCAAGTATCTGTTGCACTGACAGGTTGAGATAGTGCACCACAGTTATGATCATTTTGATCTGAATTGTACCATGTTTCTTATTATCAAAGCTTGCGGATACTAGGAGCAAAAAGCTCTTCCTATGAGTAAGCCCAGTTTTTTGCTTGATGGAATACTAAGAAAATGATAATTCTTGTGATTTTTTTAAACCTTTTTTGAAATGGATAAGACACTGTGCAAACTGGCATCAGAGAATAATTGAGGAATAATGCAGAGATAATTTTTTGCTTTGTTTTTTCTCTTAAAAATAACCCTGTTAGTATTGAATTAGCACAGTCCCATGAGTTCACCATATATTTTACATATAAAAATTTGAGAAAAATGCACGTTATATTAATGTAAATTTTGTCATTTTAAACTTCAATTTGCAATTAGGAAGAGGTAAGCAAATACAATGAAGATAAACTATTCTTAACTTCCTTTTTGTATAGAATTATTGGCTTTGAGATAAACAGTTAAAACTCTACCAGCTCCTTTCAATAAATACAAATATTTCAAGTGTATTATATTTAAGTATTCTTGAGTCATTATTTCTTATATTTTACACTTATATGAATTACTGTTTCTCTTTTGCATAACATTTGATTAAATTTGCAATTATCAAAAATGCCAAATGCATTTTCCATCTAGTTTTTTGCAAAGTTTACATGGGGATAATTTTAATATAATGTGAACTAAACTTTACTTGAAAAATAAAGAATAAAATTTCCATCTTTATTTTTTCACTTTACAGCTTCTTTGAGTCTAGAATCAAGAAATTATGCCTAAATATGATTCTAGGTTTCCGGTTTTATATCCTAAACATTTCATGTAACTTTTATATATTTTGTTATCATCCATTCTTATCATTCTTCATTGTTACTAGTCACTCATTATGCAATCTAGTAATATGTTAAATACATAAGTTGCAAATATATTTGCAACTTGTGTTTTGAAATACCATTCTCTATTACTTCTGGCCATGGGAACTTTTTGAGAACAGAAGCTCTCATTTTAATCTTCTTGATTCTCAAGCCCTATGAGAGGATCTGACATAGATGCAGTGTACAGTAAGTATTTGTGAAAAGAGACTTTTAGCGGAGTATACATCTTTTCAAGGCCTCTGGTGAATGTTACTATAAATTTATAAAGGTAATGCATTCATGTTAAAGTATAAATAACATGAAGCCTATTCACGTTTATTTGTGTTACTTTTTTCTTTTTTTTTTTTTGAGACAGAGTCTCGCTCTGTCGCCCACGCTGGAGCTGCAAGCTCCGCCTCCCGGGTTCACACCATTCTCCTGCCTCAGCCTCCCGAGTAGCAGGGAATACAGGCTCTGCCACCTCGCCCAGCTAGTTTGTTTATTTATTTATTTATTTATTTATTTATTTATTTATTTATTTATTTTGATTTTTGTATTTTTCAGTAGAGATGGGGTTTCACCAGGTTAGCCAGGATGGTCTAGATCTCCTGACCTCGTGATCCGCCCGTCTGGCCTCCCAAAGTGCTGGGATTACAGGCTTGAGCCACCGCGCGCGGCCTATTTGTGGTACATTCTTAAGTACCACATAGCAGTAATTCCTATTTATTTGTATTATTTATTTGTATTATTTCTATTTATTTGTACTATTTATTTGTATTTATTTATATGTAGTTGCTGAAAGTTGCTGGTCTTTAATATTATCCTATTGATAAAGTATAAAAATAGAAAATGTTTTGTTGTTCTCTAAAACACCCTTTTCAGAATAATTTTTCACAATGTTCTTAAGGTTAAAATTCTGTGCCAATTTTTTGAAATAACTAATAATAAAATAATGCAAACATTTACGGTGTGTATCTGCCAATGAAAGTCTTTCATATAGTTGTAACTCAATAAAATTCAATCAGAATGAACCCATTTTATCATTTTTAAAATATCTTAGAAATTTCAAATTATTAGATATGTCATACTAATGCTCTTTAATGTGTGGCTGCTTAACCCTTGCCTCATGTAGTAGCTAAGACTGTTTAATATGAAGAGAACTACTTCCCACTATTCCTAAGAACCACAAACCAAAGTTTGCCTTGAGGCAATGCAAAATTTTAATTCATTTATTCCAAATTATAAAGTTCAGTGATGAGAATAAAAGTAAAAAAAAAAAAAAAAAAAAAAAGGAAAGAACAATTAAAATGCAAGTATTTAAGTATTTTAATGCAATAGTATGTATTAATGTATGTAATAGAGAAAGTAGATTAGTAAGACAATCTCTCAGGAGAGGAGAGAAGAGATAATAAATAGAAAGGATAAATGTAAAACAGAAACAGAGAAAAGGCACATTAAGTGCAGAAAAGACCATGTCATATTGTTTTTATGAACATAGGTCTCCTAGGATAACTCAGAAAACAAGAAAATAAAAGACTGACACAGACAATATATTGAGACATATTCAGTCACACTCAGAAACGTGTTATCTGAATTGATTTTATATCTATGTTTGGAGGAAATGTGTGTGTGTGTGTGTGTGTGTGTGTGTGTAGCTTTCTTTTGTTTCATTACCACTCCAAACTCTAGTGGTAAATTTAAATAAAAATATCTAAGAAAAACTGAAGTTCAGAAGAATTAAAGGGTTTTATTTTCCTGAATATAGACAAGTATTTTGGGTTCATTAGAGCATTATTTTTATTTAAAAGTTTCTGAAAATTGAAAGTCATTCTTTTGCCTTCTATGTGGCTATTTTATATGAGCAGGAACATATTAGTTTTATTAATCATAGATCCAAACTATTCTCGTTGCACATTTAGACCATTATCTGATATCAAAGTACTAAGTAAATTTTTCTAACAACTAACCTGAAATCTTTCTAATTCATTTTCTTTATAAGGTTAATCATTATATTTCTTTCCTTCCTTCTTTCCTTCCTTCCTTCCTTCCTTCCTTCCTTCCTTCCTTCCTTCCTTCTTTCCTTCCTCCCTCCCTCCCTCCCTTACTCCCTTCCTTATTTCTTAAATAAGTATTAAGGATCTGCATGATCCTTTCTACCTTGGACCTAATAGGATAATGAGATACTGAGACAACATATAAATAGATGAACAATTCACACAGGAGATATGAATTTCACAGAAAAAAAAAATCAGATGATCAAGATATAACTTGAAGAAATAATTCTCTGTGAGTAAACTTAGTTTCTACTTTGATTCTCAATTTTGACTATAGTATAAAATCTGTTGTTTTGCTTCTAACTTAGCCCAATAATTCTAGTAAAATTACCAGTATCAATCACACTTAAGATTTTGCACCTCATTCCTTCATCTTGGATGACTTGAATTTAGAGGAATTTGTATCATCATGGTCTCAGGTAAAAATTGCCATTTTTGTACCTGTTGGATTCATTGGCATGCATGCAGTCCCTCTCCATGCAGAACATAATATTCTTTGTTTTCAGCTGGGATGGTGAAATCCACATCCTATCAGAGGTGGATGACCAGACATATGATATATTAACTATAACTATATTCATCTTTGCAATGGGATACAACCAACATCAGCATCATTTAGCAGACAATTATGCAGAATATTGCACATGTCAATTGTGGAATATAGTCTTACTCTGCACCACAAAATATGAGATCAACTGCATATTTTACACACAAAATACAATCCTCCTAATAAGGGAGGATCTGATAGCATGCACTTGCTTAAACAGAATTACATTTCAAGACCCAATGAAGACATTTTTGCAAACCTCAAACTACAAGAACGAGAGTTTCTCTGTTCACGTTAAAGTCCTAAATAAAGCGAGAGCATCTTAAGCAGTGCAGCTAGAGGTAATCAAGAAAGAACAGGAAATGCATTTCATGTATTCACCTGAGATCAAATCATGTCCTTCAAGCAAAAAAATTCTATGAATAAAAACTAATTTTTGTGGAGGACAGTTTTATTTCTATGTTCAAAAAATGATTTCCTTAAACTATGCAAGACTTCCATGTTAGTATTTTCTGTTGGTGTATAATTTGAGGTTTACTATTTTCACTATGTTTTTAAATCATAGTCAAGTAAACGACAGTGAGAATAAAGAATTCATATTTTGCATGCAATTTGACTTTCATAAATGTAAAGTTGCACACATGCTTTCCTGCTTTTAACGTTTCCCAATATCCCAGGTACTCAACATGGTATTTGCATAGTAAGAAAGGAGAGTAAAAGAAGGCATAGAGATAAGTCAAAAGTTTTAAATTTGTATGATGCCTTACGGAACCCAATGGACCAGAAATGCAGTTATGGCAAATTTCTCATTTGTACCTGAAGAAAACATTTCCGAATCTACAAACTAAAAGCAGACTAACCGTATAAGTTGTACAGGTGGTTTTTAGCCCAATACATGAGAATATTGGCTTTATGAGCTGTGACCTGATGATAAGTATTCTCAAATAATTAATTTCATGTGTGTTAAGTCTTTACAACTAACATGAATTGGTTGAATCACACAGAATTTATTCTGTCTCAATCTACTACTCGTTTTCGACAGCACTGATTTTTAGTTAAGAGAGATGATTTATAACAGCAATCTGAGCCAGTATTGTAACTTTCTGAGGGAGCATGATATTTCACATAAAAAATAAGCACAGGTCATATTTAGTAATTAGGCATATTTGTATTGTCTAGAATTGCTTGGCATAGGGTTAATAATATGGCAATCTTACATGTTGTGGCAATTCCTTGGAAAATTGAAAGGGGGTGGCATTCAATAAATTTGACATTTTTGCAACTTTGGAGGAGTTGGGATAACTTTACCAGCTAAAGCAGACAAACTGTGAATCAGATGCAGAAAGACAGATTAGTTTCAAACCGGCATGTGAGTCTGATCATAAGTTTGAAGCCACGTCGTGTGAAAGATTAAGCAGAAGAGAGAAGATATATTCTAATTTATGTTGGTATTTAAATATTTTTGTAAGGCAACCCAAGGTAAAAACGTTTCATTTTGTTGGCTGATAGCTGAATATTCTAGGGGAAAAAGACATTGACTTAATGTAAGAATTGTTTTCAGCCTTATTGAGGATTAACAGACAAAAACTGTATGTATTTAGGACATGTAACTTACTGTTCTGATGTTTTATTATGATTAACATGCTAGCAAAAGAAAGGGAAAAGGAGCAAGACTAGATATTTCAGCCTCCCCCACTGGGTGGCTGCCAAGAAAATTGCTGCAAATTTATTATCAATTCTACATAGACCAGGACTGAAGTACAGCATATACGTATTCACCTCAAAGTGACCTTTCATATTTTGGGGCCAAATCTTAGCTTCAAAAGTTAATTGCCCTCCAAAATAATGTACAACTATTATGTATCAAAAAATAAAATTTAAAAACAAATTTTAAAAGTTAATTCTGTAATGGCTGTTTAAGACTATTTCTGCAAAAAATAGTACATTGAATAAAAATAAATTGATGGGTACCTTCTTTAGGCACCTTAAATGTAGACATAAATTAAAAGTAAATCATTTTTAGAGAGACTAGAGGAAAAAAACTCCTTCATAATTAGAAATTCAAACAATACACCTATATACCTGTGTATACATGGAAAGAATTTCCATTTATTTTACTTATTTTAAGTAAAACATATTGAAATTCCATTTGCCATGCCTTCTCTTATGTGGATACATCTTCAAAGATTTATAGGTATATTTCTTAAATTAACATTTCTAAAATTGCCACTTGAATTAATTATTTCATTTACAATAATTGTCTTTCTCCAACAATTATCTGTAATAGTGAGCACAGAGGTGGGACTCATTTCAGAGTCTGCCCTTGCAAGTGTACTTGGTAAAATAAACAAAAATTTATAAACTCCAGATGATGCTAATATCTTCTAAGATATTATAAAACAAGCAATTTTGTATAATTCTACCTATCAGAAAGCAAAAATTTAGTATGTGAGAAATGCCACAAATAAATTTTTTTCTACTAAGAGTGATTATTTTTGTAATTTGTGTAATTCAAAGATATTACATAGTTACCTGACTTCTTTTTTTGTTTTTTTGTTTGTTTGTTTGTTTGTTTGTTTGTTTGTTTTGAGACGGGGTCTCGCTCTGTGGCCCAGGCTGGGGTGCAGTGGCCGGATCTCAGCTCACTGCGAGCTCCGCCTCCCGGGTTTACACCATTCTCCTGCCTCAGCCTCCCCAGTAGCTGGGACTACAGGCGCCCGCCACGTCGCCCGGCTAGTTTTTTGTATTTTTTCAGTAGAGACGGGGTTTCACCGTGTTAGCCAGGATGGTCTCGATCTCCTGACCTCGTGATCCGCCCGTCTCAGCCTCCCAAAGTGCTGGGATTACAGGCTTGAGCCACCGCGCCCGGCCAGTTACCTGACTTCTAATAGATGGTAGTTAGCACTGCAAGTGTTCTCTTTTAGTAAGATTGATAATAATTAAGAAGTCATAGACTCTTACTGAATGTTCCGACTAAATAATAAATAAATAAGTTATATTATAAGAAGTTGCAGTTTGGGGCTAGTGACCCAATTATATACTCAAGGACTGAGGGTCTTTTTATCCTTTCTCTTTGGCACTTCAGTTTGCTCATTTTGCCTTTAGGTGTTCATATTTTCCAGTATTATCACTTCCATTACCTTCTTAAGATTTAAATATTCCCTAGGTCTGTGCCATCACAGACGACTTCACATCTGTTTGGCTAAAACCAGTCACTAAAATAATCATTGGTCATGAGAATACAACTACATAACAGCTTAAATTAATTAGGATTTACCCCTGATGTGACAACATGGTCATTTAGTTTGTTTCTGATAACTGAGTAGGCACAAAGGGTGACAGGATAAAGTTGAGTTTCTCTTAGCCAAATTGAGAGAAGGAGTAGATATGAATGGGAAAGTACCAACGTTTGCTAATGTATGTATTGCATTGGTAGAAACCATAGAGTATCACATTATAAGAACAACCTAAACAATATACCTCAAAATAAATCCAAAAACAAAGAAACCTTCCCAATTTCCCAAGGATATATTCAAAACCCATGAAATCAGATAAAGAAAATCACTCTTTGCCTTTCTGAAAATGTTAATCAACTGATGACGTTCAAAAGTCTGAAAGTATAAAGTAGAATGACATACATTTTTTTTTTAATTTTAATATACCCATCTCCTGACATTAGGGAAAAGTACATGAATTTTGAAGTAGATAAACAATACTACCATATATGTTAACAAAAACTATTTTTATTCATGACTGTTTGAGTTACATATGACCCTGGAGAACTTTCACTGGATTTTATTCCTAATATACACAATATGCATAATGCATTACCTAAAGCTCTTGGCTTCACCATTTAAGATTTAAAATTGAATACAAAATAAATGTCTTGAGAACTCATCTTTACTTCTCATAATCCCTCTTTCAATGACTATAGCAATACCTACTTCTTTTTCTAAATTATTTCAATGATTATTTCTGTACAATTTCTTGTCAGAAGCTAATTTCAGTAAGATCTTTCCACACAATAGCATAATGTTATTCTTTTGTAAGATATAAACAGCTGAGATACTGCAATATTAAAATTTAATAACATGCTTCACTGAATATAATGTGTTCCGTTGTTTTCTGTTTTATTTAATCATCAAAAGGTACAGATCACCTAAAATTTAATATAATTATATTGGCATACCTAAAATATAAAATATTAATTTCACAGTAAGAAAGTGGATAAGTATTTATTTTTAAACTTGCATGGTCTATAACAACTTTGAAGGGTATTTTGTTCTCAATGTATTTATTGTGCATGTGGTAACAGAGTTGGGATATAATTTTGTTATCATATAAATTTTACTGTCATGAGGTGTTTATTTTTTCATTTATACATGCAAACTTAATTTGGAGAAAGCTTTAGTGAAGACCTATGAATTTTGCATGCGCATATTAGAAGTAAAAAAAAAATGTAGTTGCTGTATACATTATTGAAGACAATTTTAGTAAGAGGTTGCATACAGAATGATTGTTTTCTCTTCAAATTCTACTCATTTTCATGTTAATGTCTTTGGAAATGTCACTTCTGTACTTCTGCTGTCACAAACTTTTCAACAACTACCTATAAATAATGCATCAGTGATAATATTGTTCTAATAACTTATTTAGGACATAACTAATTTACAGCTCTAGGCATATTTAAATAAGAGTTTTCTTTTAAGTTTGTAGCTTTCAATGCTGCTTGTTTAGCCAATCTGAAAAAAATAAAATTCAAAACCAAAATAATATGCTTACTATGGTTATAGTTTGTTCATTATAATCTATAATAAATATGCACTACTAAACAAATTACCTGAAATATCTGAATCTATGTATGATGTTTTTCCCTACCCTCCCTTTAGTTTGCTTTGGAGCTTTAATTGTCATCTATGGTTTCTTTTTCTATCCCCTAATTCCCACTTTTCATGCAGAAGAGATAATGGAGTTATAATCTAGTAATTAAAGCAGATAATTTCAATTTATCTGATGACTATTATAATAATCTTGTTAAGATTATGGTGTTTCATTTGTTGCTACATGTGAACATTTGGGTTTGTGGAGGCAGCCTGTGCTATAGAATCACTAAATAATTTAAAAAGCTGAACACTCTAGCCAGAAAAGGCTAGCTGCTAATGTAAGATCAAAGTTAGATCTAACTATTTGTAAATCTATTAAATGAACCAAATTGGACATATCACAGATTTAATAAAAGTCATCAAATGGAAGATAATGCTTTGTTAAACAAATATCTAATTTCATCATTCATAAAGAGCTGTCCTTTATAGATTGTACAGCAGTACATTACTCTCCACAGCAATAAACACAAAAGACAATTCAATTAATGGATGATTCGATGCAGACAAAAATAAAAATACAACTCATTAACTAATATACCAAATATAGCAATATTAGAAAATTAAAATTTCTCAAATCCTAAGCAATAACTCATATATGTGATGCACTACATTAACAAAAAGGAAATTTGAATTTATACCACTGGTTAAGACAGTGTGCTTCTGAAAGAATCGTCTTTGATTGTGTTAGAATTCCCAACCTTGAACATGGTTGGACTTTGAGAGATAACAATCAAAGGCAATAATGCAATGAGTTAGCAGTATATTTTCATGAACTATATGGGCTAAGCACATTTGTAAACTCTAAAATATATATTGTCAGCTTAACATTGTATTAGTCAGAATTTTTAGAGGAATATAACTAATAGGATATATGTATATATCATGGGGAGTTTATTAGGAGTATTGACCCACACAATCACAAGGTGAAGTCCCACAATAGGCCACCTGCAAGCTGAGAATCAAGGAAGCCAGTCCGAGTCCCAGAATCTCAAAAGTGGAAAAGCCAAGAGTGCAGCCTTCGGCCTATGGCCAAAGACCCGAGAGCCCCTGGCAAATCATTGGTGTTAATTCAAGAGTCCAAAAGTTGAAGAACTTGGAATCTGATGTTCGAGGGCAGGAAGCATCCAGCATGGGAGAAAGATCAAGGTCAGAAAATAAAGTACATCTCTCTCATTCTACTTTATTCTGCCTGCTTTACTCTAGCCATGCTGGCACTTGATTAAATGGTGCCCACCAGATTGAGAGTGGGTCTTCCTCTCCCAGTCCATTGACTCAAATGTTAATTTCCTTTGGCAACAACCTCACAGACACACCCAGGAACAGTACTTTGCATCCTTCAGTCCAATCAAGTTTACACTCAATATTAACCATCACAACCATCTTCTATTTGTAGAAAGATTTTTTTTCAAAATAAGCAGTTGGGCAATTTTTATAAAGTAAGCTTTACAATTATTAAGAAACAAGTCATAGAAAACTCAAGCAATAGTAGTAACTACTAACAGTCTCTTTCTTGTCTGAGAATATTTGAATGAACCAACATTTCATTAAGAAAGGAAATTAAGTCACTTCTCCTTTTAAACAACAAAAAAAGTATTCTTAATACCAAACCTACAGTTAGCTTGGCAAGTTTTGTAGAGTAAAATAAAATAGTATAGAGTTATTTGTGAATATTGAAAGTTACCTGTGTATAACTATAATCCAAAGTTTTCTTGAAAGATTGATTACTATATCCAGTAAATGCATATATTACTTTCTTCCCTCTCCCAAACCTCTTCAATGCCTACTTTTTCTCACAGGCCTACTTGGAAACTTTACTAGTAGTCTCCTCAAATACTACTATCATGTCAATCAAATAATGTGGTAAAAAATTAGGATTATAGCATGTTTATGAAAGCCCAAGAACTTTTCAACAAAATGTTTCTTTCCAGTATGTGTTTAAATTTGGTTAAATAGTTCTTATTTAAACAATATTTTTAAAATACTGAAAAGTTATAAATGTACTTTCAGATTGTATGTAGCCAGCACAAATATTATTAAACCTCCCCCACATAGTATCAATTTTACATTTCATGCTAGTGGAAATAAATATAAGGTCAATAAATAAAACTTTCACAGTAATAATGTGATCATTTTTCTAGGCATATATTCCAGTTTGATATGTTTACTGTCTTCATAAACTTTTCTAACAATATGAAAATACTTATTAAGTATGTAGCACAGTATTTTGGAGAATAAAAAGAAATTTAATATAGACTTGAGAATTCAAAATAAGAATAAGAAGGGAGTTGTGTAGACTCACACAGACATCAAATCACTCTTTTACTTAATTTAAGTGTATTGTGCAATAAAATCAGGAAAGTGTTTTGTTAGAATATACAAAATGGCCACATTTATTGACAATGAGCTGATGATTAAAAATGCTAAAAATGACATCACATATATATCATTAATTTTTAAACTCATATCAATCTACTAATTGAAATATACCAACATGGATTTTTAAGCATATATCATCATATTCAATAACACTGTATGTTTATTAATTAACTCGTCTGTGTAGAAAATTAGGTATATTGTCCGGGCGCAATGGCTCACTCCTATAATCCCAGAATTTTGGGTGACTGAGGTGGGCGGATCAGTTGAGGTTAGGAGTTCGATACCAGCCTGGCCAACATGGCGAAATCCCATCTCTACTAAAAATACAAAAAAAAAAAAAAAAAAAATTAGCTGGGCGTGGTGGTTCGCACCTTTCTGGGAGGCGGAGGCAGGAGAATCGCTTGAAGCCAGGAGGCGGAGGTTGCAGTGAGCTGAGATTGCACTTAGGTTGGAGTGAGCTGAGACTGCACTCCAGCCTGGGCATCAGAGGGTAGAGTCTGTCTCAAAAAACAAAACAAAGAAACAGTATCAAACTAGTGTTCTAAATTTACCATTTGCCATGTTTGTTTTAGGTTACATAAAATTCAATTGGTAGTTTTTTTTTATTAGACTGTGGACTTTGAATTTGATTTTAGAAGCAACCAGTGACTGTTGCTAATCTAAGCAAGCAGGTGACCTTGTCTCAGTTGAGTTTATAGTAAAATACATAGCTAGATAACATTCCAATATGAAAATAGGAACCAATGCATGTGATACAGTTGCCAGTGGAGTAAGAAATCATAAATAACTGCTAAATAATGTGAAATTATTTTTAAGAACTGCTGAGCATCAAAGGAATAGATCAAAGAGTAAAGAAATAATCACAGAAAAAAACATCATGAATTTAGAAGTTCATGAATATTTATATTGGGAAGGCTATTATAACTGAAAGAGTGAAATTGGCATGTGGTCTAGCTACATATTGAAAATCTATTCTTATGAAGTCAACAAATATTAAGCAAAAGCTCCATGTCAGGAGTTATGTTGCATACTGAAGAAGTACATTAAAAAAAAGTTTCTCTGTAGTCAGAAAAAAAGAGATAGTTTTAAAAAAGAAAATTTAAAAACTAGTGTCACATGTTCTATAAAATGTATTAGGGGTTTAAGGAACTTAAAGTGTAGACTATCTAGTACTGTCATGAAGAAATTACAAGGAAAGTATTAGGTAGGTTGAACCTTGAAGAATCAAGAGAAGGGAGAGCATTTCAAGAAGAATGATAATCATGTAAAAATATAAATAATATGAAAGAGAATATACAGCTAAGGGACTGAGTTATTCTGTAACTATAGTGTACAGAGATGTGTCAAGGTATATAGAAGTCTTCAGAAAGAGTAAATAAGCAGGCAGAATCCATATAATGAAAAGTCATATGCCATGCACTCACACTGGGAATGTGAATCAAAGGCAATAGAGGTCTGAGTCTTTGACTGCAGCTCCCTACAGAGACTGCAATGCACTGGCTGTACAGCATGTCTGCTGTGAGGAGTGTAGTTTTTTTCTGTGAGGCCTACCAGGTAACTTTGTCATTGCCTATGGTCTGTCCTGAAAATCACAGATAGGATTTTGGCCAGGAGCTGAACTCTTCAAATATTATTTGATTTATTGACTACCACATAAAGGAATCATACTTTATCTTCATATTCTTTTAATAGATTGTCTTTAAAGTTGTTTTTGGTATTTGTTCTTCTCAATATTATGTAGTATCAATATTTGTATAAGTGCCAAAGAAAATTTGAAAAGTGGCACTTGTTCAAAACTGGTCATATCATGTGAACTATGGAGCTATACTTAACATGCGGAAGTTCAAATTCACTATGTCATCAAAACACCCAGCTCAAACATTAAAATTATCTTCAATATTTGAAAATTGTAAGTGCTTTCTACTATCTTTCAACAGAATATTATAATTTAACATGAAATAATTGATTTTTGTATACATGCCATTGAAGGTTAATACATGGATAATTGAATTAAATGGGAAGTATTCATTGGCTATTTAAATTTTTTAATACCGAATAAGGAGGCAGTGATAAAGGTAGTAGTGTGAATTGCATGCAAGTACCATAATAAATAATTCATCCAAATGTCAAAAGCTACCAATGATCAAAAGTTTTACATTATATTATTCATTAGGGTATAATAAAGAACACCATAGAAATAGCTCATAGGTCTCCAAGTACTCGGATTTCACTGATTTTGAGAATGCATTAAAAATTAGAACATACACTCTTAAAGTAATCCTGAGAAGACTTTCTTGTGCACTTGGTTTGCAAATTAAAGACTTAGGTTTTAGCAATTTATCTGATTTTAATCCAGGTCATGGATACCCTTATGCTCTGTAGGTGAGAATGTATGTGCAAAGTTTTAAAATTTAAGTGTGCATGTTTTTAGATGACCCAGGAACTTTATATCAAGAAATGTTACATAATGAAATAACTTGTCAGATTAAAAACGTGCATTCATCTATATATTTAAGAGTAAGAAAATAGGAGTAAAAAACATATGTTCATCAATTAGGAAATGTTTAAAAACATTATATACATCCATATAATGTAATACTTTGCAGACATTTCAAGTGATAATGTGTATTTACAGTCTTTGATATGGAAATACATGCATAATATGCAGTTGAATTTAATAAAATTCTACAAAACATTATTTGCAACAGACTTTCATTGAAAATGCTTACATGTATGTATATTAACAATCATTGTTGCCGTCTAATGATAGTCATTTAAATATCACTACTCAAACATTCTGGAAGAGCAGCAGGACTCATGTTAAGGAATTTTTATTTTTAGAACCAGATTGTGGCAGTCATATTCTAAGATGCTCTGCTATCCCATCCTTCCTTTCTGCCTTTCATATTAATACCTTGTGTAATATCTCTCTCATCTAAGTATAGGTGTGATCTACACCTTACTTTTAACCAATAGAATATGGAAAAGGTGAATGTCACTCTATTATTACGTATTAATACATAAGATTCAATGTTGCTTTCAAGCTTACTCTAGAGACTATCCTTGTTTGCTTGATGAAATAAGCATTCATGTTGAAGAAACCTCCATGACAAGAAACCTCAAGCAGCCTCCAGGATTTGTGGTCAGACTCGTTAGAGCTGTTAAACAGCAGAGAGCCCCACAGGCTGAGAACAGTGCCCAGATGATAGCCAGCAAGAAGCCTAGGATTTCAGTATTGCAGCTGCAAGAAAATGAATTGTGCTAAAAAACCTGAGTGAGTTTGGAAGCAGATGCTTCCCCAGTCAAACCTCCATGTGCAGATCCAGCCCTAACCGATACCTGATCGAAGCCTTGTGAAACATTTAGCAGAGGACCCGATCAATTGTGTCCAGAGTCCTGACCCCAACCCTGCCACATAAGTTTTAAGGTGCTACTTTAGTGATAGTTTGTAATGAAGCAGTAGAAAATTAAAAAATATATTAAAATATATGTTGCCTCTGAGAGGAAGTTTCAGAGCTAGAGTAGAAGAAAAACAAAGAAAAAGTAACTAAAATATTTTCAATAATAAACTTAAAATAAAAATAAAACTTAAAAAATAAAATAACAAACTTTTCTGTGACTAAAACTAAGATGAGATGGTAAAAATTAAAAGAAGTGTGGAAGGATGAAAATTGCTTGAAGCAAATTGAGTAGGTCTAACATTATGGCAAAAAGTTAGGATGGGATGAGTGAGGAGTTCATTTGTGAAGAAGTCAGTTTTAAGGCATTTGCTCATAATCTGGAATATTTCCCTCTGCTACTCAAATCCATGCTGAAAAGTACAGGCATGCTAATAGGTGAGAAAACATATGGTCTAAAAAGATAAAACAAGAATCAGAACCAGAATCAGATATCACATAAACTTTGAATTATCATAGGGAATTCAAATAACTCAAGTTCCAATGAAAAAGCCTAGACAGGATGGAGAAAGAGACATGTGAAGTTATTAGAGAAATAGAAACTCTAAGAATTAAAAGGGATTGCTAGAAATAAAAAAGATGGTAATGGAAATAGTGAATGTCTATGATGGACATGGCTGAGGAATAAATAAAGACATGTCCATCTAAACCTGATGGTATGTCAATCAAAATAATTCAAATCAAATTGCAAAGAGAATGATAGAATGAGAAAAAAAGCAGAATATCCAAGGGCTTTAGGACAATTAGAAAAAGGCATAACATAAGTATAATTGGAATATCAGAATAAGAAGAAAGAAAGAAACAGAAGAAATATTTGAAGTAATAAAGATAAGAATTTTCCAAATCAATAGCTTACAGCAACCCACAAATCCAGAAAGATCAGAGACTATCAAATGGGATAAATATCAACATACTTAAACTAAGGCATCTAATATTTAAATTGTAGGAAACCAGGGACAAACAGGAAATATTGAAAGAAGCCAATATTGGAGGACTTCATATATAAAGAAAACGTTAAAAGATATGAAGGGAGAGATAGACTGGAATACCATAAAGAAGGAGACTTCAATACCCTACTTTCAGCAATAGACAGATCAGTCTGACACATGATCAACAAGGAAACATTGGGTTTGGGATATACTTTAGACCAAATGGACTTATACAGATATAAATAGAATATTACACCCAAACACACCAGAATACACATTATTCTCAAGCACACATGAAACACTCTCCACAGTAGTTTATATCTTAGGCCATAAAACAAGTCTTAGCAAATTTAAGAAGATTAAAATCATATCAATATTTTTTTTTAAACAACAATAGTATGAAAGAAACAATCAATAACTAAAAAGAATTAAAGACTTAAACATAAGACCTGAAACCATAAAACTACTGTAGGGAAAGTTCCGTGAAACTGGTCTGAGCAATGATTTTATACATATCACCAAAAGCAGAAGCAACAAAAGTAAGAACAGACAAATGGAAATATTTCAGACTAAAAAGTGTCTGCACAGCAAAAGAAACAATTAACAGAGATAAGGCACAACCTATAGAATGGAAGAAAATTTTTGCAAAACATACATCTGATAAGGGATTAATAACCAAAATATATGTTACTACAACAACTCAATAGCACAAAAGTAAATAAAAATTAAAACAAAAAATAGGAAAAGGTTCTTAACAGTCATTTCTCAAAACAAGATATAAATGGCCAGCAGTATTTAAATTTGCCTAGGGTAGGCAGAAGCCTGGGGTTGTGTGGATCAACCTGTCCCTAGGTTGGTCTGGAACTGGCCACAGAGGCCAGCCTAACATTGGACAGGCCTAGAGACTCTTATCTCCAGCGGACAGCCTGGAGACTGTGTCTGCAGGTAACAGTCTGATAACTAGGGCTGTTGGGCCACAGGATCTGGCTTGTCCCTGGGTCAGGCCTAGAGTCTGAGTCTTAGGGAGCTGGCCTGACACTGGAGTTTTTCTGGACCTAAGGGCTGCTGGAGCCAGCCTGGTTTTGGGGCTCATCCTGAGCCTGGGGCTGCTGAAGTTGACCTGGCAGCCTGGGACTGGGAATTCAGGGTCTGGCCTAGAGCAGTGACAGGTCTGGAAGCTCAATCCATAGGTGCTCGCCTGAAGCCTAGGGCCATGGGGACCTACTCTGTGCTAGGTTTTACTGGGCAGGCCTTGTAGGGGGGTCCCAGACAAAGTCTAGTGCTCCTCTCTCTCTCTCCAAACTGTGCTCCCAGTGTTTGGCAGAAGGTTGACACAGGTGTTAGAAAACTCTCCTTTGCTCCTTTTTCAATGTGTCTTTTCTTATTTCTGTGTTATCTCATTTCTAGGAATTTTCATGTGTGAATACTTATTCAAATTGATGTTTTTGTAGAGGAAAGGGAGGGCTGGAAATTCCTATTCCACTATCTTGTTAATGTCCTTATTTACCTTTTAAAACTAAAACTAAAGGTTGTTTCAAAGGCGGATTTTTTATGGGAGCTTTCTGCAATAATCTCTGAAAGGATGCACCTTGGTTTGGACTGAGAAGAAATCACAGGTGAGGAAGGGAGATCAACAACAGATAGCCTTGCTTTTAAGGGAAGCAGAGAATGGGGCAGAATCAGGAGCAGGACTTGGGGCAAGAGTGGTTTCATTTATTGTTTGTTAGATTGGTTTTAAGATGGAGGATTCCTTGGGCATGTTTATGTGCTAAATAAATTATTCTGATAGAGTAGAAAATTATTGATCTCTCTTCATCAATCTTCGTTATCAGTCACCAAGCCACTTGTTGAACCCCTTAGAAAATATGGTCTTATTATGTGAGACAATTAGAAACTAATTAAAAATTGTAAGATAAATGCAAAAAAAAAAATGCTTATTTTTAAATATCGGACAAAAGTATAAGATTTATACTTAATATGAGCTATAACTTTTTATGTTATTCATAAATATGTAAGAGAAGATGAAAACATATATGCCTATATAAATAGAAGCATATAAACTAGGGGGAAAAAAGGAAGTAAATATATTTTAAACCACTCTTGATAATTTGTTAATGCCTTTAAGAATAAAATTGCATGAAATATCTTGTATTTTATCTTTAGCATTCTTTTAAGCAAAGGATTTGCTTTACCTTATCAACAAAAGTAACGTACCCATGAAATAAACTTTAGTGACACTCAATAAAACATAATTTGCCTCAGGTGAAAACCTGCTTTTATCATAAACAAAGTGATAGAAATGATTGAAAGCACATTGTTCCTCACACTTGGTAGTACATTACTGAAGATACTTACAAAATATTTGTGTGCTGTATTTAATAGACCATATCCAGGAACGCTTAGAGACGAACAACTTCTCTAATTCATAAGTCATTACCCTTAAATCTGCTGGAATAAAGCAACTATACAATAGAATGACATAGACAAATATATAGAAAATTAAAATTTTAAATTTAAATAATTGTGTGATGATTTTTCTTGAGAAAAAAATGAGATATTATTGTTTTATTTTAATGAGTATATTTGTATCGCATTTAAAAGCTATAATCAACCTGGCTGGGTGTGGTGGCTCATGCTTATAATCCCAGCACCCTGGGAGTTCTAGGAGGGCTGATTACTTGAGGTCAGGAGTCACAGACCAGCCTGGTCAACATGGTGAAACTCCGTCTCTGCTAAAAATACAAAAATTAGTTGGGTGTGGTGGCAGGCACCTGTAATCCCAGCTACTTGGTAGGCTGAGGCACAAGAATCGCTTGAACACGTGAGGTGGAGGTTGCAGTGAGCCAAGATTGCGCCACTGTACTCCAGCCTGGGTGATAAAGCAAGACTCAGTCTCAAGAAAAAAAAAAAAAAAAAGAAGCAGCAGCTATAATTAAGCTTAAAATTATTGATGATGCATATCTTTTGATAAACTCAGGTATTCATATCAAAATATTTTTAAAATATGTTTGCTATTTTTCTTAACAAAGTGAAATGTATTTTAATGGCAATGTAAATACTATTGATAGTATTATTTACTATTGATGATAACTATTAATACCAATGCAACTCATTTTCAACTTTTGAAATTGGTTCATCTCAAAAGGTTACAAAGAAATATGTATTAGATATCTATCTCTAATTTTAGTGAATTAGAGAAATTGCTACCCTGATATTCAGATGTATAAATGTGACTTTTGCTTTACTTTCATATTAACAATTGTTATTATCTGGACAGTATAAAATAGGGCAATTGAGACCTTAAAAGAAAACTATTTTGGTCAACTTAACCAAAAGTTCCATAATACAAGGTATTTGGATACTTGTGGTAAGTAAATAAAAAGTGAAAAATCTTTCTCTTCCTTGGGGGGGAGGGGAGGGAAGGCAAACACTTACTAATAATTACTATATGCAAACACACTGTTATTATTTGAAAGTTGTCATATTATTTTGCAATGCTTTCTGAGGAATATTTGTAAAAAAAAAAACCTTAGTATAATTTTTGGCCCTTAATAAGACACTTGTTCAATAAGGATTTTCTGAACTTTGTTCTATAAAATTCCACTTCCATGGGACACACAGTAATTATGAATTATAAAACAAAAACCCACAGACATTTACCATTTGTATCTTTCAACAAATTTGAGACAGTTAGAAGTAAATGTGAAATACTTGTCCACAATGAGACTTTAAAAGACTTTTTGTGTATGTGTGTGTGTATATGTATACACATGTGTACCTATATATACACACATATATACATATATATACACACACGTACACACACACATATATATAGATAGATAGATAGATAGATAGTTGTTGTTGTTGTTGTTTTGAGATGGAGTCTCACTCTGTCGCCCAGGCTGGAGTGCAGTGGGATGATCTTGGCTCACTGCAACCTCCACCTCCTGAGTTCAAGCGATTCTCCTGCCTCAGCTTCCTGAGTAGCTGGGATTACAGGTGCCCTCCACCAAACTTGGCTAATTTTTGTCTTTTTAGTAGAAATGGGGTTTCACCATGTTGGCCAGGCTGATCTCGAACTCCTGACTTCAAGTGATCCGCTCACCTCTGCCTCCCAAATTTCTGGGATTACAGGTGTGAGCCACCACAACCAGCCAAACTTTGTATATTTTTAATAGACAAAGAGGAGTATATTTCCAATAAACAAATAATTGACATTTTCTGAAAAAAAAATCATGTGCTTTTATTTACTCAGAATATACTCTGGATAATAGCTCTTCAAACACAATTCAGTACCAGTATTGAAATTCTCATTCAGTTTCACCAAACTTGCTTTACCCACAGTCTCTTCCACATCAGCAGCAATGCCATCTTTTCATGTCTTAGTAAAAGCAAAGAAACAAACAAAAACCTTGATATCTTTCTTTTGTCCTTCTTTATTCTCATACTGTGTATGCTATAGAGATATCCATATTTGGAAATCCTGCGGGACCTATTTTCAAAACAAATGGTAAGTCTGATCATATCACAGTTTCTCCATTGTAACACCCTATCCAGGCATTGTCATCTCTAGCTTGATTCTTGCAGTAGCCTCCTGGTTGTTGGAGTAGCACATGGTTATTGCTTTGGCTTCCTGATTTACAGTACTCCCTATTTTATTTTATTTATTTATTTTTGAGACCGAGTCTTGCTTTCTTGCCCAGGATGGAGTGCAGTGGTGTGATCTTGGCTCACTGCAAAGTGATTCTCCTGCCTCAGCTTCTCTAGTAGCTGGGATTAGAGGCATGCACCACCGTGCCTAGCTAATTTTGGTATTTTTATTAGAGATAGTTTTTCACCATCTTGGCCAGGTTGGTCTCGAACTCCTTACTTCAAGCGATCCACCTGCCTTGGCATCCCAAAGTGCTGGGATTACAGGAGTGAGCCACTATGCCCCACCTACTCCCTAATTATTGCAGTAGCCTCTTATTACTATGTTGTTTAGTAGGTTCCTGGTCACGGCAGAAGTCCTTGATTATTATGGTAACCTTCTAACTATTCTTTTTTTTTTTTTTGTTCCCCCTATTATTGCTTCTCTTCAGTGTCTTCTGAACACTGCAGTCTCATGATTCTGTTAAACCTTAGGTCAGGTCACATTACTGTTCTGCTGAAAAATATTCATGTGCTCTCCATTTCATACCCAGTAAAAGCCAAAGAATGTAGCAGACAATTCTTCCATTGTCTGTTATTAAATTCTCATGCTCTCCTCCTCTAATCTAGGCAGACTGGCTTCTTTCATTTGCTTTTGGCACTGTAAGAATTCCTCTGCAGGCCTTGGAGTTTGCCCATTTATTGGCTTCACACATCTAAGTAATTTAGTCCCTCAGTTCTTGCCATCTGTTCTAAAATGTCTTATTCTCTATAAAGTTTCCCAGACCCTCTATAGAAATGCATCTCTCTGTCAATACTCCCGATGCTTTTTAATTTGTTTTCTCTCTTATCTCAAAAGAATGGAAGTTCCATAACAGTAGAATTCTTGCTAATTTTATTCATTGCTAGATTCATATTTTCTATGTTCTAAAACATAAAGACACATACAGATATGTACACAGTGAGTGAATCTCTATGTGTACGATTAAAGTATCAACTCCTGAATGATCTAGAAAAAAAGACAAGTACATCTGTTTGACCTCATCATGGCTGGAAGACTTTGAAGGGAATTGAAATTGTTGAGACCAAGCCCATTCTAGATGGCTCTGCTGGCTTGGAAGCCCCTAAGCCAAAGCTGATCTCTGATTATTTTGCAGACACAACATCTTTCTCCACCTTCCCCACTTTGATATTTTAGCTAAATGACTCTGACTTTGAGAAATTTGCTGTAGGAGATTGCAAGGTTCTCCAGTGTGGAAGAGGTTGTCAGAAGACGATAGTAACATATTCTATAGCCAAGACAATCTCTCTGGGTAGATAGTGGGATTGTCCTCTGGTAGGTATGTATATTTCAATATGGCAGTTTGCAGGTAATCTTCTTTGATAAATGTTCAGGTCTGAGGATAGAGGACAAAATAGGAACTATGATGGATTAGTGAGGATAATTTTCCTTTGCATTACAGGGACTGTCACGTGAGAAAAGTTTTCATATCTCCCACATTATAAGGGCTTTAGGAAACTCCAATTCTTCAGTTTGATCCAATAACACATAGACCCTGGGAATACAATAGTGAGGCATGTTAGAGATATTCACACCTATAGAAACAGGTACAGAGAAAGTCACACTCTGCCGAATGATACTGTTCACCAGTAAATTACAGCAGGGTCAGGAGTAGTAACTCGTAATACAGTTAGTAGTCATAGCTAGGAACACTTTGTGGAGTAGAAAGCTAAGTTTCTGCACAGGGGAAAATTTTTTTTTTTTCCCCAAAATATATTAGAAAGTTTGAATATTGAATATGGTAGGAAACTGACAAGTGTTACAGACTACTTCTTCATGAGGCTTAATACCCGATACATAATATTTGAATTGAAGGATGTATGAGAATACATCCTCACTTCAATTGATGGAGTGATCATGATGTACTCATTTCTAAAATATCATAAATTTTTAGATCATCTTGTTCTGACAATGAAAGTAGCATAAGACACTAGTGAGTTACAGAGTTTATAAAAAGGTATATAACTGTTCTCTGTTTTTGTTACAAATGCAAAATTACTCGATAAAATTAAGAGTGAATTAAAGGGATAGATGTTAAGTTAATGTTTGTCATTGCAATTGTTCCAAGCTAATAAATACTCATATTTCTCCAATTTATTTAAACAATTGAAAATTTGTTGGATAATTTTTTTTACTATTGAAAATTAGTATATTACTTCATATCTTTTAACAACTCTTGACTGATGATTTTTCAAAAGAAATTAAATAAACAAATAGAACCTTATAACTTTATAGAAATATAATACAAATATGTAAAATGAACAGGTTTACATGAGCAATTTAGTTTTTAATTACTTAGACTATATAGACCGAATTATGCTACTTGACATATTTCACTTTATTTCCTTACCAGATTTGTAGTTATAACTTGTATTCTTTAATCATTACTCATTAATTAAGCACAATTTATAGCCCTTGAACTCTGATAAATAAAACAGTCTAGTTTTACTATGTAAACATTTTACAAGAAACACAAATCTCCAAAATTATTTATGAAAACAAATTATATAGATTACTTTTGGATAAGCACACCAAGGTTTATTTATGTGGGCTTTGACATTTTAATTGTTTTTTTATCCCTTTTAGATAGGTCTCAAGAACAAATAGAAGGTAAATATAGAAATTAATTTATTATATTAGTTATATTTAAAAGACAGGAGGAGAACTAGAAAATTATCTACATAATATTTGAGACTATATATTAAATTAAATTTTATATTATTTTTTCCTTTTTGGTAAATTGACATAAAGTTTTTGGTTATTCCCAAAACTTTATGGTAATTACTCCAACCCCTTTCCCTAAATATCTTGCTCTTTCTTAGAAATCCACTGATTATTATTATTTAATTGTATATATCATGTATATAATCATTCATGTTCCTTTCATGTCTTATGAATTTAAGATCTGAGAAATCTGTAATCAATCTCTTATAGCCTCTGTAATCCTCAAGAAATGGAAGTTAAACGAATAAGGTTTAAAATTCTAATTTTAACTATTTATCCTTAACAAAATTAGTATAGCAATGACACAAGTTTGCCTTTAAATGTATCAACCCACAAATAATAATGTTAAGAGAGAAATGGGGATTCAATTAAAATAACCATTACAGAGTGTGAGAATAATATGAAAATCATCATTTTCTTTTACTTGTTTGTATTATCGTAACTAAAACGTAAAAGTAATCCAATTCCTTATGTTTTATGTATATGAAAATCAAATTAACTATCAAAATATAAACAACCTAAATTGAGTTAAATTTTAAGATTATAAGCTTTTTTAGGGTTAATGTGCTGTTTTTATCTCAGAGCTATTGTTAATAGAATAAAGAATAGCAAATTTGTGAAAACATCAATTCATTGTTTGTATTCACAGTATAGTTTTGCTGTATTTACTATTGAAGTCAATTGTTATTTATGCCTTTCTTCAAATACATATTTTAAATCATTTTAAATATTTTTGAAAAATTAAGATAAATTTTGATTCTTTTCAAGATTATTGTATACGCTTTTTTCCTCAGGTGCTTGTAACGTCAATAAAAGGAAAATACAGTAGTAATTTTGTAGCATTTCTCTAATTTGCATATTTTGTCATTTCTAGATGCTTTCACCCATGAAGAGGAAATTGGTATAAGATAATTTTAATGTTTGAAGATAATTTAAGATATTTTAGTTTGACTTTCCTTTTCACAGATCAGAAAATTGAGATATGGAGCCATAAAATGGTTTAACAAGTTTAAATGGTAAATTAAAGGAAAATTGATAACTCAAGCAGAGATGTAAAAACTTAATTTGACTTAGAAATGAAAATATTTAATAAATATTTTAATAAATAAATCCTGTTTTTGGAATATAGCTCATGCACTTTTTGCTAGTTTATGTGCTTTATATGTATTCACTCAATGCTCACATTTTCACACTAATTATAACCTAGCAAAAAGTTATTATTATCTTCATTTATGAACACGAATACAGAAGTGCAGAGAGATTTAGATATGTGGTCAAGACCACACAGCAGAGCTTGACTTTGAAATCAGTTTCATTTGATCTCGCAACCTAAACTATTAAACACAACTCTACACATGAAGATTTCTGTACATAGAATTTATACAACTATAGTAAATTGTGTCCTTTTGTTTTCTCTCTATGATATGGTTTGACTGTGTCCCTGCCCAGAATCTCATCTTGAATTGTAATTCAAATTGTAGTCCCCATGTGTTGTGGGTGAGACCTCATGGGAGGTGATTAGATCATAGGGGAAGTTCCCCCATGCTGTTCTCATAATTGTGAGTAAGTTCTCAGGAGTTCTAATGGCTTTATAAGGGGATTTTTCTCCTGTCTCTCATTCTTCTCCTTCCTGCCACCATGTAAAGAAGGATGTGTTTGCTTCCCCTTCTGCCATGATTGTAAGTTTCCTGAGGCCTCACCAATCCTGCAGACCTGTGAGTCAGTTAAACCTCTTTACTTTATAAGCAAGCCAATCTTGGGTACGTCCATACAGCAATGTGAGAATGGACTAATACACTCTAGAATCTCTGCCAAATCTCTTTGTCAACACCTACTTTCTCCAAACTATAATATTTATATTCTTCTTCTTTCTAATATTTCTTCAACTCCCCATCCTATTCAAGCCCTGGATATTCCTAGATCATTAAATCTTGGAATTGGATGGGACCTTGGAGTCTGCGCTAATGCTTTCATGTTGCATATGAGGAAATTGAAACCTAGCACTTAAAATTACTTGCCTTAGGCTGTAGAACTGTAGATGGTAGGACTACAAATAAAACCATATCTTCTAAAAGGTATATACTAAAAGGTATATTCTTCTTTCCCTTAACATAATGTTTATTTTGCAATGGTAAAAGCATGTAAATCTAAAATTGGATAAGAATAGTAATTGAAGGAACAACATGTTTTTTAACTTCTTTTCAAAAAATGAATTATTAACAAACTTGAAATTACACGCAGAAAGAGTAACCTCCTAAAATATTGGTTGCCCTTTTATAATGTAAATAATAATAACAAATACAAGAGTATGAGTCAAAGCAGTAAGTAATAGCAGGTTTATAAACTATTTCACATATTAGAGACTTAATACCATAAATCATTATTTCTCCCTCAATTTGCAAGTGGATGATGGTTGCATAACTGTACCCGACAGAGCTTTTCAGTGGCAATTGAGGGTATAAAGCTTATTGTTTCATGCTGCCCCTTGCTCTCCTCTGGACTCCTTAGAATCCTGTTCTAGATTTTCTGCATTCATCCAGCTAGTGTACAAAAGCAGAGATAAGGAGGATCCTGGAATTTGTTTTATGAGAAGGTTTAGGTTGATGCACATGATTTCTGACCACATTACATTTAGGCAGACTCCAGTTACATGACTCCCATATAATTATAAGGAAGAATAAAAAGATAATCTTTCAGTGTCTCCAGGTGTAGAAAGTAAAATTGGTGAACATACTGGTATTACAGACCTCAAATTAAACTCTATTTAGGTACACCCTAAAGTGGAATAATATTCTGATACTTAAGGTTGTGCTTTTGTTGTATCAAATGAATCCAAACAAAATTAATGAAATTATAGGATTTTCAAAAATGAATTTAGAAAGCATGTAAAATATAGCTTATCTAGATACATATTAGCTTTTTGTTCATACAATTTACTCAGTTATGCATAGCCAAATAATTCTATGCCAGCCAATTCATAACTGACATTCATATTGCAGATGCTGTATCTAATATCTGTGATGTGAACCCTTGGTATATTTTACTACGTATGGCTAAGACCACAATTTGAAGTGAGAAAAACTGTAACCTTTTTCTTCCCTTCTTGAGAACACAGTCAATTCCTGTGTGTTCTCAAACATTCATAAAACTTAAATATCACCTGTTTGCCTTCAGAACCAATTAAAAGTAGAAATTATTCCTATCACTAAAGCATTCTTCTAGTTAAAGTGAACTCAATGTAGCCGATTTTTGGCATCAGAAGTTTGCTATAGAAACTTGCTATTTAAGGTACAAAACATTTTGTACCTTATTTATATGCCCTAATTAGTCATTTGTTGTAACAAATAATTTGCAATCGTAAGATATCAAAACCATGGAAAACAAGACAATACTACAGACCTACTAGAATATTTACCTGACTTATAATGTATCCTATTTGTGTGGAAAATGACCCTTACTCATAATACTGAACCCCTTTACGTCACATGTCATTATATGCCTTTGACCACTGACTACAGCTGACTTGGCAATGACAGACAGCGGACACAATTTGAACCAATTAGAATCTATCTCCTAAAAACATGAGGTGATATATAGACTTAAGACTTAAGTTTTTGATTTTGTTTTTTAACTGTTGTTGTTGTGTGGTTAAAGGTTTATAGCTTGAACATATAAATTCTGAAAACGTGGATTATCCATCTTGTGCCCTATGAGTTAAGTTACTCAGAATATGAATCCACATAAAGAAACAGACATGAAGTTGATTTACAGGGAAAAACTTAAGATGTATTAATATCCCTGGTTACTTTGTCCAGTGAATTGTTTCTGCCCAACATTGGGGTCTATAACATTCCCCTGTGGATAAATTACCTTATAGTTATTGTTTAAACTTGGTCAAGGAGGTTTATTTATTTAGGATCAAAAGATATTTAACTGTAACAATTTCACTTCAAAACAACTCTCAGAAACAGGCAAGTTTATTACATGAAGAAGTATGTCCATTTAAGGTTACACACATTCTTTAATTTGTTTTGAACAATAAACATAATGAAGAGTGTTAGCTCATGTTAACTAGAACAACATATGCAGAAGTGATGTTCGTCTTCAAAACTCTAAAAAGTCAAACACATTTTGAATTTCCAGCAATGACAGTTTGAATATCACCAACACTGAAGTGACTTGCCTAAAATACTATATACATTTATACACTTTATAATATATTATATATATATACACACACACATATATGTAATCTGTTTTCTAAATTATTTCCACATATTTATTTCCCTAGCTTCCTACTGAGAATTGAGAATACGTATAAGAAATGTATTGCCCAGAAGGCTTAAAGCTGTTGGAGAATTGGCCTGTAGAGTTCATTAGGGGATAACCTATTTTAGCTCATCCGGAATGAATCTTAGTACTAATGAAAAAACTTATGGTCTCAAGGTGCAGAACTGTAATTTTCTCTTCGTTATGAGCTATAATTGGTGAGTGTGTTAATATTTGTGACTCTCAAAGAAAGGTACTATCACTTGTTATTACCTTTGCAAATATATGTAACAACAACACTCTCTTTATTCACTGGCAGGTTATGACATTTCAGTGTCATGGTTTGTTTGAAAGAAATGGGATATCATTCTTAGTTATAAATGTGAACGTTCCCCTAGTAACAGGATTATAGCAGTAAATACTTCCCAAGGACAAAATTACAGCTGCCTATTCGTTTATCAGAGAGATGATTTTCTGTAAAGTGAACCTCTACACTATAGATAGCATAGAATGCAATTAATTAATTCTTACACTTAAAATAAACACACTTTATTCAAGAAATTAATAATGCCAGGCAGGAAAGCCTATTATCATTTCTGAATGATATATTGGCTTTTAATAAAGACCAAACCATTAACAACAACCAAAAACCTGAATATAAAGAAAGAAAAAACAATTATTTTGCCAAATTAATAGTGCTTTTCTCCTTCCATAATTTTTCTAAAGTAAAAAAAGTCAGATTTCCAGTTAAATGCATTCATTTAAACATTTTACTGTCACAACTTGCTCCTACTAGCAATAAAGGTTGTATTAGATGAATACTAGTTTAGATGCTTTATGTTGTTCTCTAATAAAATCCTATCCTTAACCTTGCCCTTCTCCCTGCTAGTCTTTCCTCATTCAAAGGAAAGAAACTGACTTTTTACAAAACTTGAGGAAATAATGGAAAGCTCTAGTTTTTAAGCTTTTTCTCCTTTTTTCCCTTCCATCCTTCCTGCCTGCCTGCCTTCCTTCCTTCCTTCCTGCCCTCCTCCTTCCTGCCTTTCTTTCATCCTTCTTTCCTTTCTTTCCTCTTTTTTTTTTTTTTTTTTTTCTTTTTCAGCTGGATAATCTCTCCTTGATGATCTAAGCTAAATTTAAACAAAATTCTATACCCTTGGTGCTGGCCCTGAAGGCTGCCTTCAAGACATTAAATCATGATCCCATCTGTTCCCTTCATTATACTGAAAGTTAAAACATTCAAGGTAAGCAGCAATAAATGATACAATATTTAATTTTAGTGTTTATCTTCACTGAATCCATATATATCTACAAGTTATGGTTTGCTAATCCTCAACTGAAAAATCCAAGCAAAGGTGATATTGTAAGAATAAAATTAAGCAAATCTCTTGAAAGATTTACCTTTGCAGGGAAACAGAGATTATATTTTTCCTGTTTACCACCTTGGCAATACCAAGCCTCAGATGAAAAAGAAAATAAAACTCTAAGGATAAAATATAAATTGTCTGTGCATGCAAGTACGTACAATCGAAGACAAGCGTTTGCTTGTTTTTACTATCTACATGATGCTCTTTTGCATATTTCCACAACGGGCTCCTTACTTCCTTGACTGATTTAACTAGAAATTAGAAAGTTTATGGATGTCAATATTAAGGAGTCAACTTGAGCCATAAAGTTTTCATCCTCGTAAATTCTACAATATGTTCTCTATATGAGATAGATTTATCTTTCTGTTTGTCATCTTGTTACTTTTAAGGTGTAAGCACATACATTTGCAATATATCATGTAGTAAAATTGGATTGCTTGTATCTCATGTTAATAGCTGGACAAAAGGGTCCAGTAATTACACACATATCTGGAAACTGAGTGATTTCAACAGGAAAGAGAACACTTTCTATAGAAAAAGAGCATCTTCCTTGTAGTTCAAACGTTTCTATCTTTATCTTGGCTTGACCATTATATTGTTCTACAAGAAAAGGGCCAACTGTTTGGGGCATAATTTGTCTGCTCTGATAAATGTAGAAAATGATCAGAGAAATTTCCTAGTTCCAATTCTGTTTAAGTACGATTATTATTTTTAAAATTCTTCAAAGTTATGCATGTTCATATGTTAAGAGTAAAAAAAAAAATCATAAACATTGCCACCAGAAAGTGGAAGTCACTTTATGCCTACTCTCAGAGTTATCATTTCTATATTTCCTTTAAGTTATTTATGTGTTTTGTTCTACGTTTGTAAATAACATAGTGATTATTTTGATTTTTCAAAGAAGAGCATAAGCGATTGACTCCCTAGTGTGAAATAATGAGACCTGCCTCTCCTATTTTCTCCAGATCTATTATTGAATGTACTATTTATGAGTATTCTTTTCTGAAAAATATTTTTTCATATGAAATAGTTATTGTTCTGTACCATTTGTTTAAATTTCTATTCATTTATTACTAATTTATCATCACACCCTCCAAAATATGTATTTGTGTTTATATGTCTCTTGAGTGAACTGTGTGTGTGAAAAAAATACATATTTTTAGATATGTATAAAAGCTAGAGGATTTAAGCATCATGTCGAGGGTATTTGTCAGAGGAATCTATCAAAGTCTAGAAGAAAGGACCTAATGATATTGACCTGAGAGTTCCCTAGATTCAGTCAACCAGACTAAAATTGAGTAAAGCCAATAGTCATCTCTTTATATATATACATGTGTATACATACATCTATGTCTGTGTGTATACACACATACTTGCACAGGCATATATGTGTGTTTTCATATATAACTCTATATTTTTTACTCCCTCAAAAATAAAACCAATGTACTTTTCTACTTGCTAGGGAAAAGATGCTTACCTAGATAAAAGGAAATGTGATGTTGCTTCTTAAAAAGACTTTTAAACAACTCTCTTGTTTGTTAACGTCATCTCCTCTCCTATTTCAACATTCTTGATGTTTGTAATTCTTAAGATTTTGGACCATTCCATAATTTATATAATACTGATTAGCCCTTCCCAATTGAACTAGCCTATCTTCCTGTAATGAGTTAGTACTATTCTATCTGCTTATGGCTATGTTCCAAAATTTGACTCCTGTTTCTTCTTTCTTTTCTCTTATTTATTTTTTTGGGGGGTGGGTGTGAGCAGGGAGGTTCATGCCACTTATATTTTACCTTCACTGTGAAGAAATAGAAACTCTTCTGTATAACTCATCATGTTTTTAAATTGAAAGCAAGATACAGATTTTAGCATAAGAATGTTTCATGACGTCACCAAATTCACAACTACAGAAGCCAGATTTTTATAAGTCACGAATCATTAGGCTAAAAAGAAATGATTATATAAATATATGCAGAAAAAGCATTTGACCAAATTTAACACTCATTCATGATTTAAAAAAAAACACTCTCAGTGTATAGTAGGAACAGAGGATAACCTCAAACTGATAAAGAATATCTACAAAACATCTATGATTAACATCATTCTTACTGGGAAGAAATGAAGCATTCCCATCAAGACCAGGAAGAAGACATGGATGTTCTCTATTGCCATTCATTTTAAACATCATACTGGAGGTCCTCGCTAATGCACTAAGAAAAGGAAGTAGAAAGTATATAGTTTAGGAACGAAGAAATAAAACAGTATTTGATAGCAGGTGACATGATGATCTGTATGAGAAATTAAAAAAAAAACTTCTGAAATTAATGTTATTTTAGCAATTTTGTAGAACACAAGGTTAATACAGAAAAGTCAATCACTTTCCTATTTACAAGCAATGAACAAGTAGAATTTTAATTTAATAGCAAAATACCATTTATATTAGCACCAAAAATGAAATATTTAGATAAAAATCTAACAAAATATGAATAAAATCTAAATGAGGACAACCACAAAATTCTGATGCAAAAAACAAATAAAACATAAATGAAAAGATACTCTATGTTAATAGATATGAAGACTCTATGTTAATAAATAGTAAGACTCTATATTGTTAAAATGTCAGCTTTTTCCAACTTGATATCTAGACTCAATAAAATCACAATTAAAATACCAGCAAACTAGTTTGTGGATATTGATAAAATGATTCTAAATACCAATAGCCAATATAATATTGAGGAAGAAGGACAAAGTTGAAAGACTGACACTACCCAACATCAAAAATTACAGAGAAGCTGCAGTAATCAAGGCAGTGTGGTACTAGAGAAAGAAAAGACAAATAGATTAATGAAACAAAATAGAGATATTAGAAGTAAACTCAATAAATATAATCAACCAACATTTGACAAAGAAACACAAATAATAAAACAGAGCAAAGATTGTCTTTTCAACAAATGGTGCTGGAAGAATTGGACATCCTTATACAAAAACAAAAGAAATATATAGATGGACTCAGACCTTATACCCTTCAGAAAAAGTAACTCATAATGGATCATAGATCAAATATAAAATGTAAAACTATAAAACTCTTAGACGATAACAGAGGAGAAAAACAAGATACTCATAAATTTGGTAATGACTTTTAATATACATTATCAAAGGCAGATCTATTTAAAAAATTGACACACTGGACTTTATTAAAATTAAAACCTTCTGCTCTGTGAAATACAATGTCAAGAGAGTAAAATGACAAGCCACAGACTGGGAGAACATATTTGCAAGACACATCTAATAAAAGATTGTTACACAAAATATACAGAGCACACTTAAAACTCAAAAATAAGAAAATAACAATGCCATTTAAAAATGAGTCCAGGACTTTAACAGACACCTAAGAAAATCAGCTATACAGAGAGAAAACAGGCCATATGATTTTACTCTCAGTCTGAAGGTTGTCACGTACTAATTTTTGTATATTGATTTTGTATCCTGAATCTTTACTAAAGTTGTTTGTCAGTTCTAGGAGACTTTTGGCAGAGTCTTTGGCACTTTCTAGGTATAGAATCATCTTGTCAGTGAAGAAAGATAGTTTAGATTTTTCTTGTCCTATTTGGATGTCCTTTATAGCTTTTCCTTGACTGATTGCTCAGGCTAAGCCTTCCAGTGCTATGATGAATTGTAGTCTTGACTGTGAGCATTCTTGTCTTGTTCTAGTTCTCAAGGGGAATGGTTTGAGATTTTGGCCGTTCAATATGATGGCTGTGGGTTTGTCATAGGTGGCTTTTATTACTTAGATATATGTTACTTCAATTCCTAGTCTGTTAAGGGTTTTTGTCATTAAGGATGTTAAATTTTCTCAGAAGATTTTGGCCTCTATTGAGATGATCATATGGCTTCTGCTTTTAATTCTACCTACCTGGTGAATCACATTTATTGATTTACATATGTTGAACCAGCCTTGCACCCCAGGAATAAATCTGCTTAATCATGTTGTATTAACTTTTTGGTGTGCTGCTGCATTTTGCTAATATATTGTTGAGAAATTTTGTGTCAATGTTCATGAGGAATATTGGCCCAAATTTTCCTTTGCTCATTGTGTGTCTGCCAGATTTTGGTATCAGGCTGATGCAGACTTCATAGAATGACTCAGGGAGGGGCCCTTCCTTCTCGGTTTTTTGGAGTAGTTTCAGTAGAATTCATATCAGTTCTTATTTGTACACTTGATAGAAATCAGCTGTGAATCTAGCTAGTCCAGGGCTTTGTTGTTGGTGGTGGTGGTGGTAGGTTTTTTAAATTACTAATTCAATTTCAAAAGTTGATATTTGTCTATTCAGGGTTTTAATCTCTTCCTGATTCAATCTTGAGAGATTGCATGCTTCAAGAAATTTATCCATTTCCTCTAGATTGTCTAATTTGTGTGCATAGAATTGGTCATAGTAGTCTCTGAGTATCTTCTGTGTTTTGATAGGACCTTACAACAGCCACACACAAAAAAATGTGATACCTAGGAATACAGCTAACCAAGGAAGTAAACTATCTCTATAAGGAGAACTACAAAGCATTACTAAGAGAAATCAGAGATGGTAATCAATAGTATTAAAATGGTTATACTGCCCAAAGCAATTTACAGATTCAATGTTATTGCTATCAAATCGCCAATGCCATTATTCACAGAATTAGAAAAAAGCTATTCAAAAATTCATGTGAAAGCAAAAAAGAGCCTGAATAGCCAACACAACCCTAAGCAAAAAGAACAAAGCTGAAAGCATCACACTACCCACTTCAAACTATACCATAAAGCCACAGTAACCAAAACAGCCTGATACTAATATGAAAATAGATGCATAGACCAATTGAACATAACAGAAAACTCAGAATTAAAGCCACACATCTATAATCATGATCTCAATAAGGCTGACCAAAACAAGCAATGGGAAAAGGAATCCTTACTCAACAAATGATTTTTGGATAACTGGCTAGGCATATGCAGAAGAATAAAACTGGACTCCTTCCTTCTACCACATACAAAAATTAACTGAGAATGAATTAATGATTTAAATGTAACACCTCAGACTATAAAAATCCTGGAAGACAACCTAGGAAACACCCTTCTTGACACTGGGATTGGCAAATAATTTTTGGCTAAGTCCCCAAAAGCAATTGCAACAAAAAACAAAATAGACAGCAGGACGTAAGTAAACTAAATAACTTCTAAACAGCAAAAGAAACCATCAACAGAACAACCTACAAAATGGGAGAAAATATTTGCAAATATGCATCTAACAAATGCCTAATATACAGAATCTAAAGAAAACTTGAACAAATCAACAAGCAAAAAACAAATAACCACAATAAAAACTGACAAATAAAATGAACACACAATTCTCACAAGAAGACATATAAGTGGCCAACAAACATATGAAAATATGCTCAGCATCACTAATCATCGGAGAAACACAAATGGAAATTACAATGACATAACATTTCACATCAGTAAGAATCACCATTATTAAAAGGTCGAAAACCATCAGATGCTGCCAAGGCTTTGGAGACAAGTGAATGTTTATGTACTGTTGGTGGGGATGTAAATTAGTCCTGCCTATGTGGAAAGTAGTCTGGATATTTTTCAAAGAACTTAAAACATGCTTATTGTTTGACCCAGCAATACCATTACTGGGTGTACACTCAAAGGAAAATAAATCATTCTACCAAAAAGACATATGCACTCATACTTTCATTGCTGTGCTATTCACAATAGCAAAGACATACTATCAACCCAGATACCCATCAATGGTAGATTGGATAAAGAAATTGTAGTACCTATATGCCATGGAATACTATGTAGTCATAAAACAGAATGATATCATGTCTTTTTAGCAACATGAATAGAGCTGGAAGCCATAATCTTACACAAGAACAGAAAGCCATAATGTAACACAGGAAGCCATAATCTAACAGCTGGAAGTCATTATCTAACACAGGAACTTAAAGACAAATAGTGCATGTTTTCACGTGTAAGTAGAAGCTAAAATTGAGCACATATGAATATAAATGTGAAAACAATACAGACTGCGAACTACTAAAGGGGAGTGAGTTAGAAAGTGACTTATCAGGTACTATGGTGACATCTGTGTGATGAGAATCATACTCCAAATGTCAGCATCACATTATATTCCCATGTAACAAATCTGCACAGGTACTCCAAGTAACTAAAATAAAAGGCAAAGTTGAAAAATCAGTAGGCATATGAAAAGATACTCCACATCATATGTAATTAGGGAAATGCAATTTAAGACAATGATGGAAGACAACCACATACCTTTCAGAATGGCCAGAATTCAAAATACTGACAACAAATCCGGTGAGAACATGAACGGAGAGGAACTCTTATTGCTGGTGGAAATTCAAAATAGTACTCCCACTTTGGAGGACAGTTTAGTGGCTTCTTACAAAACTAAACATATCATTATCACACAATCTAGCAGTCATACTCCTTGATGTTTGCACAGAGAGTTGAAAACTTATGTTCATACAAAAACCTGCACATGTATGTTTATAGCATCTTAACTCATAATTGCCAAAACTTGGAAGCAACCAAGACATACTTCAGTAGGGTAATTGATACATAAAGTGTGGTATATCTAGACAACAGAATGTTATTTAGCACTAAAAATAAATTGGCTATCAAACCATGAAAAGACATAAGGGAAACTTAAATACATATTGCCAAGCCATAAAAGCCAATATGAAAAGACCGTATACTGTGTGAGTTCAAACACATAACATTCTGGAAAAGGTAAAAATATGGAGACATTAAAAAGTTTAGTGTTTGCTAGAGGTTCAGGGAAGGGAAGGATGAATAGGTAGAACGCAGGAAATGTTTAGGGCAGTAAAACTAATCTTAATATACTATAATGATGGAAACATGTCATTATACATTTGTCCAAACCAATATGAACTTTGGGTAATTATAATGTGTCAGTATAGATTCATCAATTGTTACAAGTGTACCACTCTGGTGTAGGACGTTGATAATGGGGGAGGTTATGTATGTGTGGGGGGAGAAAGAACATGTGAAATCTCTGTACCTTTCTCTCTGTTTTTCCATGAACTTAAAACTGCTCTAAATATAATGAATACTTTTAAAAACTGCCAGGAAAAGTTAAAAGATTAAAATCATGAGGAAGAAAAGTATAAAGCAATTTTTTCCACAAGTTCAATAATTATTTTGATTAAAATGTATAACTAGAAATTTGTAAGTATAACAGTTGAATGATTTTTACTAAGATCATATAACCATGCAACCTCCATCCATGGAAAGAAGTAGAATATTACCAGCATGTAAGGCACTTAATGCAACCACCATATCACCTCCTAATCAGCACTCCTTTCTTCTCACAAAAACTGTCAGTACTAAAAGAGATTAATTTATAGTTTTAAATATATTTTACAGCAAAAATACATAATCTATGTATTCAAAAATTGGATCTGTACTGATATTAGTTATGGTATTTCAAAGCATGTGTCACATATCAAGCCATAAAAATTTCTGGGGCCTGGAGCAGTGGCTCATGCCTGTAATCCCAGCACTTAGGGAGGCCGAGTCATCCGGATCACTTGAGGTCAGGAGTTCAAGACCAGCCTGGCCAATACAGTGAAACCCCATCTCTACTAAAAATACAGGGGGCACCTGTAATCCAAACTACTCAGGAGGCTGAGGCAGGAGAATTGCTTGAACCTGGGAGGCAGAGGTTGCAGTGAGCAGAGATTGTGCCACTACATTCCAGCCTGTGTGACTGAGCGAAACTTCATCTCAAAAAAAAAAAAAAAAAAATTGGCTTTCACTTTCATTCTGAAATCTCGGTGATCAAAAGTTCTTAATTATAGTCTGACATACAGAAAAGACTTTTAAGATTATTCCTCAGGAAGGAAGAAGGCATAAATATCAGACATATGAATCTATAATATCCAGTGGGCCCAGGTTCAGGATTGCCATTTTGTAGTTACCACAAAGAAAATAAACAGAAATTTTACATGAAGTTAGATTTCTTAATGATTTTGAGGGTTAATGAAAGTAACTAATACTCGCAAAAAAATATACACTTTTTAAAAACTGAAATATGACATACATTTTAATGTCATCATACTAGGTATGAAGGAAAATTACTGATAGCCACATATACTCATCTCCCTAGAAACATATATATAGCATTTTGGAACAGTTGTCTATGCCTTGTATTCCAGAAATATTCTGGAAAACGTTCTTGATTTATAGAATATAATCTTTATTTATGACTATAATTTATTCCTAGTTTAAACTGCCTATAAGGTTGCATTATCAGAACTGCATTCAACTTTATGTAATTTTGAAAACTTTGTACTACTTCTTGTTCAAAATAAATCTTAAAATGAAGTTAATACCCTTAAAAATTTAAGTCCATTGAACTTAAACTCAAAATCGAACAAAGCCAGAAAAGTAGGGGCATACAACCAGGAATCATTATTTTATGTAAGGTAGGTGCACTTGAACAGTTTTAATGCTTTAAAATTTTGATGCAGAAGCAAACACATCGCCCATTTTCTAGTTAATTTACAGTTATACAAGTATTTAATCAACATGCCTTTTAACATTGAGAAAATGTTATCTTGTGAAAAATATTGATGGCATCAGCAGCCTGTCTGGAGCAGCCATTGCCATGACGTCAGCTGCACTGGGGCAGGCTCAGTTGGGGCTGCGCTCCAGGGAGCTGGCAGAAACTGGGAAAAGGTGGAATCCCTGTCCCCTTCCAAGTTGGCACGGCAGGAGCCCTGTGATCCCCGGGAGAAAGGCTCGGAACCTAGGCATCTCTGTGCGCTAGGGAGCCAGGAACAGTCAGGAGCCCAGCCCGGACAGCAGCCCCGCCCTTCCGGGAGCAGCTGCAGCCCAGCCACAGCTGCTGGCCCAGGGGTCTCTGTTTTCAGGGGCCTAGAATCCCCGCTGTCCCCGTAGGTTTCGCAATGCCTGCTCCAGCTATGTGGCCTCTCCGCCCACAGCGCCCACTCTGATCCTGCAGCAGAATAGAGGCTGAGCCCAGGCGCGGTCACGACCTGGCTGGCTGTGCATGTGCTCAGGACAGCATTGACATGCCCGCCCCTTGCCTCCTCAGCCCCTCCATATTTTGGGCACCGACAACCACAGGAGGGAGGCTGAGAGAGGGGGCTGAGGGCAACCTGGCACTGACCTGCACATACCACTCAGCACAATCAACCTAGGCAATGGCAGGAGGCAGACAGCCTCCAGGGTGAAAAGAAGCAGGTCCCCTGTGAAGCTTCACCTTCAGGCCAGGGATAGCGTGAAGCCTGGGGGCTGGGCGGATGGACAAGAATGGGAACTTTTGATGCTTTCTCCTGGCCTGTCCATGGCCTCCCATGAACCAATCAGCATGCACTTCCTTCCCTCTGAACTCATGAAAAACCCCCGGAAATAATTAGACTCAAGGAGATGACTGGACTGCCTTCCCGTGGAGAGATGCTATCCTCTCCAGGGTCTCGTCTCTGTTGAGAGCTGAGCAGACAACGAGATTACCAGCTGCAGAAAGGAGCCACCCACTCCAGGACGTCCCCTCTGCTGAGAGTTGAGCAGAGGTTGGGACTGCCAGCTGCGGAGAGTCGCTACCCACTCCAGGCTCTCCTCTCTGCTGAGAGCTGAGTAGAGTCTGGACTACCAGCTGTGGAAAGGAGCTACCCACTCCAGGGTTTCTGCTCTGCTGAGAACTGAGCAGACTTTGGGACCGCTACCCACTGCAGAGCTCCTCCATCTGTTCATTTTTCCTCCTCTGTCCTCCCTTTGCAGATGAGTAATCATGTCTCTGCACCACAGGACACTCCCCTCTGAGGCATAAAAGTATAATTTTTGGCAGGGCGCGGTGGCTCATACATGTAATCCCAGCACTTTGAGAGGCCTAGGTGGGCGAATCACCTGAGGTCAGTAGTTCGAGACCAGCTTAGCCAACACGGTGAAACCCTGTCTCTACTAAAAATACAAAAATTAGCTGGGCGTAGTGGCACGGGCCTATAATCCCTGCTACTCGGGAGGCTGAGGCAGGAGAATCGCTTGAACCCAGGAGGCAGAGGTTGTAGTGAGCTGAGATCGCACCAAGGCACTCCAGCCTGGGCGACAAGAGCAAAACTCTGTGAATAATAATGATAATAATTTCTAACTAAGCAGTCTCTTGAGAAGGGACGATTTTAAAGCATGTAGATAACCTCTTTGTCTGTCTGCCCTTCACAGGACTCCAGGATGGAAAGGGCTCCATAGCTTGGGGTAAGGGAACTGGGAAACCTGACTTGCTTGTAAAAGGGTAAAAATTCTTACCAGTTGAACTTCTGGCTTCTCTCTCTCGGTGAAAATACGGTTGTAGGCTGGGCGTGGTGGCCCATGCCTGTAAGCCCAGCATTTTGGGAGGCCAAGGCAGGCAGATCACGAGGTCAGGAGATGGAGACCATCCTGGCTAACACGGTGAAACCCGGTCTCTACTGAAAAATATAAAACATTAGCCGGGCGTAGTGGCGGGCGCCTGTAGTCCCAGCTACTCAGGAGGTTGAGGCAGGAGAATGGCGTGAACCCGGGAGGCGGAGCTTGTAGTGAGCCGAGATGTGCCACTGCACTCCAGCCCCAGCGAGATAGCAAGACTCCGTCTCAAAAAAAAAAAAAAAAAAAAAAAAAAAAAAGGAAAATAAAGTTGTAGATTATCTGCCCCTCCATGACTTCCCTTTTACTGGGAACCTATACATAGAACTCTGAGAGAAATCTGACTGTCATTTTCCCCAAAACCACGCCCCCTGTCAGCAAGAAGCAGTTAGGTATACCTCTTCAGAGATTGGATTGATGGCAGCAGCAGGCCGTCTGGACCAGCCACTGCCATGACGGCTTCAGTTTGAGAACCAGGGCTGTGCACTCCACGGAGCTGGTGGGAGCTGGGAATAGGAGAAAACCCTGCTCCCTTGTGAGTTGGCAGGGCGGGAGCCTCCTGGTCCCTGGCTGCCATTGTGGCCACCCAGCCGCAGCCCTGAAACCAGGCATCCTGTGCTCTTGGGGAAAGGAGCGAGCAGGAGCAGAGCCCTTCCCTTCTGGGTGCAGCTGCAGCTGCCTAGCTATGGCTGTGGTCCCGGAAGTCTCTGTGCTCTACTGGGCTGGGAGGGCCCCCTGCCTCCTGCCCCTTACCCACTGCAGAGTCTCCTCTCTGTTGAGAGCTGAGCAGACATCAGGACTACCAACTGCAGACAGGAGCTACCCACTGTGGGCTTCCTCTCTGCTGAGAGTTGAGCACTCATTGGGACGCCCTGCCTGCGGAAACGAGCTATCCGCTCTGGGTCTCCTCTGAGCTGTTCCGTCGCTCAATAAATCTCCTCCTCTCCTTGCTCGCCCTCCATTTGTCTGCCCTACCTCATTCTTCCTGGACACAGGCCAAGAACTTGGGACCTGCTGGTATGGTGGAGCTAAAAAAGCTGTAACAGAAACAGGGCTGAAACATGCTGCTTGTTCGCCACATTGTGGATGACAACAGGGAGAGATGAAAGGAGAGAACAGCTGCGACCCTTTGGCAAACCCAGACTTAGAAGATCCTAGAGCCAGGACTGTGACAACCTCTCTGAGGCTCTGTGTTTCCTGGCGTCTCCAAGCTTCCTGGCACCACCTGGTTCTCCGATGCCAGTCGTGGAAGCTGCTTGCGCTAAGTCTGGTCCAACAGCCTTACATTAAGCCAATGCCCATGCTGGTGCCTGGGGCTTCCCACCCCACTGCAGCTGACATGCCTGGCTATGCACAATGGCTGGACCTTGGGCTTGCTTGCTCACATACCCGTTACGGCTCTGCACCTTACTCACCCTTACAGACATGAGATTTGGGCTAGTAGTGTGAGCCAAGCACAGCCTGTCAGGCCTAGTGGGTGGAATGAGTTCACTGAGCCTGAGCAAAACTTGGGCAAAGGCATCATTGGCCACAGAGGTTTCCGGCTGCTGAAGTGACACCTCAAAGATCCCGTGATAGTATCAATTTCCTAAACACACATTCATAATGCATATATAATTGGAAAGCTATATTGCTTTTTAATATAAATCCTAATTGGAAAACTTACATTAAAAAAATTCATTGTGTTTCCAATGAAATTAATCTACCTTGAAAATTATACATATATGTGCATATATATATATAAATGTCTTCTTCTTCTGAGAAATGTCTGTTCATATCCTTTGTCCACTTTTTGATGGAGTTGTTTGTTTTTTTCTTGTAAATTTGTTTGAGTTCTTTGTAGATTCTGGATATTAGCCCTTTGTCAGATGAGTAGATTGCAAAAATGTTCTCCCATTCTGTAGGTTGCCTGTTCACTCTGATGGTAGTTTCTTTTGCTGTGCAGAAGCTCTTTAGTTTAATCATATCCCATTTGTCAATTTTGGCTTTTGCTGCCATTGCTTTTGGTGTTTTAGACATGAAGTCCTTGCCCATGCCTATGTCCTGAATGGTACTACCTAGGTTTTCTTCTGGGGTTTTTATGGTATTAGGTCTAACATTTAAGTCTCTAATTCATCTTGAATTAATTTTCGTATAAGGAGTAAGGAAAGGATCCAGTTTCAGCTTTCTACTTATGGCTAGCCAATTTTCCCAGCACCATTTATTAAATAGGGAGTCCTTTCCCCATTTCTTGTTTCTCTCAGGTTTGTCAAAGATCAGATGTGTGGTATTATTTCTGAGGACTCTGTTCTGTTCCATTGGTCTATATCTCTGTTTTGGTACCAGTACCTAGAACTAGATGTACCACATGACCCAGCCATCCCACTACTGGGTATATACCCAAAGGATTATAAATCATGCTGCTATAAAGACACATGCACACGTATGTTTATTGCGGCACTATTCACAATAGCAAAGACTTGGAATCAACCCAAATGTCTACCAATGACAGACTGTATTAAGAAAATGTGGCACATATACACCATGGAATATTATGCAGCCATAAAAAAGGATGAGTTTGCATCCTTTGAAGGGACATGGATGCAGCTGGAAACCATCATTCTTAGCAAACTATCACAAGAACAGAAAACCAAACACTGCATGTTCTCACTCATAGGTGGGAACTGAACAATGAGATCACTTGGACTCGGGAAGGGGAACATCACACACCGGGGCCTATCATGGGGAGGTGGGAGGGGGGAGGGATTGCACTGGGAGTTATACCTGATATAAATGACGAATCGATGGGTGCTGACGAGTTGATGGGTGCAGCACACCAACATGGCACAAGTATACATATGTAACAAACCTGCACGTTATGCACATAACGTGCTAGAACTTAAAGTATAATAAAAAAAATTAAAAAAAAAAAGAATTTCATCTTGTAGTAATTTTCTAAATGTTTGATATCTTACATGCATTTTACCTTCTTGCAAGGAACTATAGCGTAAACAAAACATAACAAAACAAAAAACCTAATCCCGTGCTATTATTTTAAGCCGTTCTGTTTCACTATTATAGCAACAATCGTAATAATGTGAACTCATTTAGCACGTATTTATTTAGAGCTTATTATATGTCAGGCACACTAATCATGAGACAACACCCTTGAAGAGCTTGTAGTTGATGACAGTCCATGAAAGTTAAATTTAACAAAGGACTGCAATAGTTCTGTGTATTATAAGCTAAATGCAAACAGATCATATTTTTTTGTGTGATAATTTCCTTACCCATATAAGTTTCTCCTTATAAAACTTATCTTTTGGAATGCCTTCTACCATTTCACCATTAAGTAGCAACCAACACATGATATTTTCTTTCTTTTTTGTTTGTTTTGTTTTCTTAATGGAATACTATAATACGTGTGTATATATAGTATAGGCCCATGTTTTAGGCCTCTTTAAGCTGACTTAAAATTATCTGATAGATTGCTATAACTCCTTATATTTGAAAATTGTAAGAACGTTTTCTTCTATGCAGTAGCACAAAAGATTGGTAGTAGAGGTTGTAAAAATTGCACTTCCAAAAACAGCATTCATTTATTTCTTCCATTTAGCAACCTGCTCTTTCTATGATCTCATCTTATACATCATCTCTATTTAAAATTGCAACTATAAATTCTAAATTTCTCTTTACCCTTATTGCTTATTATTACTCCAGCCTAATATCCTGATTTCTTCTTCTCAGTTCATAATGTTGCTTCAAATTCTATCAACAAATTTCATTAGTAGTTTAGTTTAAAACAATTTGGTTAGTATAGAACACAGTAAAATTAACCTTTACTGACCACTCAATGTACTGTGTAAAGAGTGCTCGCACAAATTTGTTTTCTCTTCTTCTTTTTTTTTTTTTTTATTTATTTAAAGAAAACACCAATCCATTAAAAACAAATAGTAACAAACTCGAAATATCCCTAAAGGCTTGTGCATTTATTGGAGAAAGTTAAAGAGTTCCTGGAAAATAGATTAGAGGTTAAATAGAATACTGCAGAAAATAAAATCACCTAGAGGAAACTAGGATGAGGAGGTCAGTTGATTTAACCTATTGTGTTGATCTAGACTTCTGGGAAAGGGGAATGGCCTCCAGTGAAAACCTGCACACATATTCATAAAGATTAAACCTGAAACTCGCATAATCTCATTCCATGGCTTCCATTTCATTTTAATATTCTAGTAGATTAACTTCTTTGAACCATATTTTGTCCTTGTATAATATTGTTTCATAATTTGCTGCTGTAGGATTTTATGGTTTTAAATATCAATAAATATTCCAATTATTAAATAGTGCTAAAGTGTGGTAATCTGAAAAGTGCTGACCATAAATATTAAAATGTTTAAAAGAGAAATGGACTTCTAAAAACCACACACAATACACACAATACAAAAATCACACTCATACCAAGAAACAAATAAATTATTTCTATAGTAATATTGTTATTTTCAATGTACAGAACATTTTCCAAGACATTAAAAATGCAAAATGTTAGGTCTGTAGACCAAATACACAAGTACATAAGTCTGTAGATCAATTACACAAGTATATTCAAATCTAAATATAGTTATAATATGCTAATATATTAATATCAATGAAAATATTATTCTAATATCTGTGAAACTATCAGACAAAAACAGCAAAGTAAATACAGTATTTTCTTTTAATTTATTGCCATTGCTTTATACAAAACATTTTCTAAGAAGGGTAGTGACTGTTTATGAAATTGTGAAGAATATTAGTTATCCTTTCAGGTACTTTATGTATTGATAACACAATGAACACAATGATTTATTAGGTAGACTTAGTTTTGCTTCAGACTCACTTTGTTTTCCTTCTCTTTGAAATGGATATAATCTTTAGCCATTCAAAAAACTGCCTTACGAACAGAAATGCAATTGGCAAAGGAACTTTTCTTGTAGAACCTAGACAAGAACTAAAAAGAAAACATGAAATGTGATTTTGAAATATTTAAGATAATAGTTAGAGAAACATTGTTAAATTTCACACTATTCAGTAATCTTATATGATAAAGTTGGTAGCTTTTTCATAAATAATTATGTTCAGTTTCCTGTTTGATAACACAAACTGTTTTAATTTCATGTATTCTTTCGTATTTCACAATATGCTTTCCATGTGTAATAGAAACCAGATTCAATAGTTACATATCTAGCTGACTTCATATGCACTTATTTCAATAGACTTCAACTTATTTGGCCCTAAAATAGCTTTTCATTGTTTTTCCCTTAGTCTAAAACACCTTATTCCTCTGTATTCCTCTGTATTCCTCTGCTTCTTCTGGTATTGTTACTAAACAAAAGGAGAAATTATCTACAGACACATAATTCCTAAGATCCCACCTCTTCTACAACTCCTATCTGTTACTTCAATTTCAATATCCACAAAATGGCATGTTATTTTTTCAATCATACATGTAAAAATTATTTACAAATCTTCAAAATAAATTTTAGTTTAAAAAAGTATCTACACAAAATATTTTACCCAATGAACAAGATATTTGAAATTGGTTAAAATTATTAGTTATAGACTAACAAATATATTATATTTTAACCTGCCTTAAATCTTTCATCTCTTCTATATACATTCATGTAATATTGAACATACATACATACAAAAAATCTTTTATTGGAGTGTTATTTATAGTAATCAGTATAATGGTCTTCCAGCGATATCCACATTCTAATCCCTGGAACATGTGAATATGCTACTTTTCATGATAAAGAGGTATTAAGGTAGCAGATGGAATTAAAATTGCTAGTCAATTAACCTTAAAATATGGAGATTATATTGAATTATCTGAAAAAATAGAATGTAGTCACAAAGATTCTTAAATGTGGAGGAAAGGGGCAGAAGAAGAAATTAGGGTGATGCAATGTGAGTAGACTCAATCTGCTGTAGTTGGGCTTTGAAGATGGATGAAGAAGTTAATGAGCTAAGGAATATGGCAGCTTCTGGAAGTTGAAAAGGGGAAAAAATGGATTCAACCCTACAGCCTCCAGAAAAAAATACAACCTTGCTGATGCTTTAATTTTAACCTAAGGAGATGCTTTTCAGATCTCTTTCCTTCAAAAATTAAAGTAATAAATTTGTGTTAAGTCATTAAATTTGTGGCAATTTGTTACAGCAACTATTGAAAACTAATACACTGTCTCTAGTTAATAGGGGAGGAACTCACTAAACGTAACCAGAAATTAGACAGGTTATAGTTAAATGAAACTCTTTAAATTAAAACCACAATATTTCACATAAAATCATATCACAGAGTATTAGAGTTTCTATATCTTTTAACTTTCTCATTGCACTCTGAAGACCAAATATGTCAGTTATGGTTCATAGTTGCAAACAGAAATAGACTTGAAGGTTTTTAGCAGAATATTTTTTTTTTTTTTGAAGGACATTGGATGACTCATGAATAGTCTTAGAACATATACAGAAATTAACAGAAATGAGGCAGTGTGAGGATCAAAAATCATACCAAAAGGCACCCAACTTTTGATACCACTTCTATCACAGATGGATTGCCAAATCCACTCCTCCAGCTCCTCCTGGATATGTCTCACAGTCCCTGCCACTATAAGAGTTTTCTCACTTGCTCCTGAGTCATTGAGATGTTCAGTATGTAAAGTCCTGCCCAGGTATAAATATCTGGAAGATCAAAACTAATACATGTACTCACATCTTAGATTCCAGGATTGTGGAGAAAAAAATAACTGCTTTGATGTCACTTCTTTGGAAGTAGGTTGGTCCCTGTCTTTTGTCTCATTCTTACAGAATGAGAGCTCCTCACGTAACAGGAGTCTGTATGCTAAATATCTCATAAGTACTTAAATTTAATTTTAAATATATTTATGTATTTTATAATTATTGTCATTCCATGGTAGAGATGAGGAAGCTGAGGTTCAGATTAATGTTAAGTAGTTTGCCTAAAGCCATTTAAGTAGTAATCAGAAACAAAGGCAATCTTCAGATATTGGATTCTCATTTGCTGCAAGCATGGTGCCTAAAATTCAGCATATATGTAATGTATTGGAGTAGGAAAATGAATATTTAAAAATTATAATAATAATTAAGAGTAAACATTGGCTTCATAATAACACACATTTTAATTTCAATGTTAATTTGTAATTTAATTTTAATCTTACATTTTAAGTACACTGCGCTACTTCCTTTAGTGAATACATTCTCACTCATAGTGTTGAGATGATCAAAATACTAGAACTCCTTAATTATAATAACTAATTGAACTTTTGTAACCCTAAGCCCTGACCTGCCTATACTAAAAAAATAAATTAATTAATTAATTAAATAAATGGCTTTTCAGTAGAAGGTAAATATTTCCTGTTTACTTAAAATTCACTTGTCTACCAAGGCTGCATTTTCTCTCTGCATTTGTTTCCAGGCTCTGGGTATAAAGGACGAGGATCATTTTCCATGTGGTGCCTGAGTATGAGTGTGAGGGTACCATGCAACTTCATATCTGATTTTGATTGACTATTCTGGGTCCTTATGGCCTCCAAGGGTTCACTACCCAGATTTAACAGATTAAAGCTAACGCAGAAAAAAAAAAAAAAAAAAAAAAAAAACTATGCAAAGAAATTGCATAGTTAAAGCATAATCTATTTTATGTATTTTATATAGCATATATAGAAAAATGAATTATTTCCGCTTTGTAGTCTGTAATAATTTTCAAAATTTATGCTTTGTTTAGAAATAATAAACTGACTTCTGATAACCTGCATTAGATTCTATCACAAAGAAATATGCATCTTATAATATATTTTATTATGCATCTGTCAAATTTGCTTTCTTAAGCACATATAATACTTAGATTGTAGCCCATGTAAAACTTACTGAAGCTAAAATACCTTCACATAAAGCACTTTTAGTTAATCAGTCTTTCGGAGCTCTTAAAACAAGTGCTTCTATAAAACTGCATCACATTTAAATGCTGATTCCATCATATACACTTCACACTCTTTGTTGCCTGTGAAGATTGATTGGCTTCTGTTGCAGTACAAAATGAAATTCAAATTTATAATTTAAATAATTGTAGCTTCCCTTACAGTGCTTCTGTTTGAAATGAGAGCCTCCACCCTTGTCCATAAAATCTTCCCTAAAGATAAGACTGTATTTCTCTGCGTACTGGTGGGCATCAGGTCATCAAAATGAAGGCATTAGAAATGAAAAACTAATCTTAACAATTCTGGCATGGCCCTCAGGTGGTACTTAGAAAACAGGAAATCCTCGATGAAAACAATCACAAAGACTAACCTTTGGCTTTAATGGCACCCAATTTCAGTAAAGCAAAATTCTCAGGATGAGTTCACTTGGCTGTACTGCCTGTAAGATCAATGAAATAGCAGATTATCCAGCCAATCCTCAGACTTTTGAAAAAATTTTACTACACAGAAGAGTTACACAGAATGTTGAGGGTTATATTACACAACAAGAACAAAAATATAACCTCACTGCGGGGTGGGGGGGGGCAGGATTATTTCTTGTATCTTGTTTACAGGGAAGGCAGTTTGGACACTCTTGGAGGAGAGAGAGAATGAAGACTTGACCAAAAGTCATATGGGAATGGATTGTCATAAACAGGAGCTCAGATTTTTGTGCTGACTGATATGACCAGAAATGGGAAAAGGAAAGGGGAGAATGCTTTTAGTTCTGGAAATCTTTAAGGCAGTAAATATTGCTGGTGGGTGCGTGTGTGTGTGTGTGTTCGTGTGTGTGTGTTGTTTGTGTGCGTCTACGTATTTATGCATAGAAAGGTACTAGGTGCACATGAAATTCTGTGGTTCCCTTTCGACCATTGCTTATGCCAGTCTAGGGAAAACTGTCTTTTCTTATGCATGCCTGAATTTTTATTCAAAATTATAGATAGCTTTTATGACAGACACAGTTTTGTGATCCCCAAATAGTAAAGAATCCATGGATGATTTGACACCAACTCCCGATTTCTTTGTTTCTACCAGTATAACTAACGCTTATGAATAAAAGCTAAAATGTGTGGTACCAAGACATGAATCATTTCATAATACAGTAGTCACAGATTAAATAAATGTTCATAATAATTCATAGAATTTGATTTACAAACTGTCTTTCTTCTACATTGCCATATTGGAAACTAGATTTCTAAACTACGGTGTACCTATGGAATTTAATACACTCATGCATATAATGGAACTTGGAAAATATAATATCATGACTATTACAGATGGACTCATTCAGATTGTATATAATGAGTCTTGTGTTAGAAATGCCATATTGTGACCTTGCAATGTTTGATTGCAATTACTCTAGTCCACTGGCCTATATAGGAAACTGCCTTTTCTGCTATAATCTTACATGTGAGTAAAATTCTGATCATAGAGACATATTCTCCTTAATGATCAAATAAAGTGAGGCTATAGCATCGATATCTTAAAAATTAAAAAATTAACACCTACATGTCTGGTTAAATGTAAATTATGTATGTCTCTCTTTTTGACAAGAGCTCCTTTCATTCATAAATATATGTAACAATAAAATATAAAAACATGGTACATAATTTTTAAAAAAGGTTAATGCAGGAATTTACCATTCTTGAAAATGACACCAAAAGATAGCATGTAAGTTTATTTATTAGATGCATAAAAGGATATGGTTTTCTCCCAGTTACGGTTAATAACTTATTTCTGTATGTAGAAATGCAGATTTAATATAAGCATTAATAGAAACAAATGTAATTATTATTTATTCTGGAGACACTGAATATTGTGTTTTTAACTTAAATTAGTTCTAATTTCAGTTAGGTAATACCAACAAAATATATCTTTAAAATTCCATAGTCTTGAGATTATACACACACACTACATAATATATATACATATATATACACATACAGCCAACACATACATGTGTATGTTTTATATATGTGATCAACTACATTTAAATAATGCTTATTATTTGGTAGGCACTATGATAAGATCTTTACATGCATTATTTCAGTTAACTAACAAAAAAGCAGCAAAGTAGCTAGTATTGATTTATTCTTTTAGAAAAGGAAACTGTGGTTTAGCTTAATTCACCCAACTAGAAATCATGGGAGTTAGTTTCTGAATACATGTTTGGTTAACACATTTGTCATAATAAACATTCAGACATCTTTATTGTCTATGATTCTCCATTTCATCATCCATATATCCAATTTTTTTTTTCTTAATTTCATACACTTAGCTGTAGTTCATAAGACAGGAATTTTAGCGAGAAGATAAGGACAAGAAAATAGCTTATAGTGATTTAAAGAGGAGATGAAAAATGTGGTGTGGAGGTACCTTGTACACATAGGAATATGAAGAGTTTGTAGACATGAGGGCTTGAGTTTTATCTAGAATGAGAGTCAATAGACAGAAAGAAAGGAAAACCCATGATAAAGAAAAATTTTCAAAAACCTACTATGGTAAAATGATAAGTGATTTTAAAAAATAGTAAAATAATTCACCTGCAAAAGTCTAGGAAGAAAGTAGACAAGAGAAGATGTATCAGAATTACAAGACAAATGTGAGATATCAAGAAAATTAGGCAGAAAATAGGGAAGTTGAGTAAACATAAATCATTACTTTGCACCCAAAAAATAAATCAGGAACTAAAGTTGTACGCTGAAGTAAAAGACTTGGAGTAGGTTTTTAAGGGTGGCGATAAAAGGTTTGAATTAGGTACTAATGTGGAAACTATACAGCTTAATAAGAATAAATAGAAATGATTGGCAAACATTACTGGGCCATTCAGAGGCACTTTAAATTTATATTAAATATTTCACTTTCTAAGAGATTAATTCTTTTAATCAACCTTCATATCTTCCTCAGTGACATGCATAGAGAATTGTCAAAATGCTGAGTGACTTTTAATTTTCCAATCAGATCTTCATAATTACATGAACGGAAAACTTTTTTTTTGTTTGCAATAAAATGCATTTTAAATATTGCATATAATCTTGTCATTTACCTAGACCTGCCAACTGTGTGCTTGCATAGATAAAAAGGATTTTTTTAAGTTGTAGATACTTTTAAATTAACAAAACTCTAAGTACTCTTCAAACAAAGCCCATGTTTTGCAACGACATAAATAATTCAAATAATTTTTAAATAAAACAGAAAATCTCTGCACATTATATTTTAAAGGGAAAAAACATTCTTTTCCAAAATATGTCAAGATTTTCTACAACTTTGTTATAGTCAGAGAAATAACTTGCTATCCATTTGCTCCATATATGAATTTTGTTATAATTTAAAAAATTAAAATTAGTAAAAAATTAAATATTCTTTAAACTAATTAATTTAATATTTAACATGATAATAAAAATTTGGTATACAGTATAACATTTTAAAAGAAAATGCTTCTATAATCTGACAACAGGGTTTCAAAAAAGTGACTGTCTTCAAAGAAATGAAACCTTTTAAAATAGGTTTTCATTATAATAATATGTATGGGAATAATTAAACTAACATAATAATGTTGTGAAAAGGTGTATTTCCTGAGTAGAGAAATATTGAGGAAAATGTAGGTACAAACAAGCATTAGAAATCTCAGGAATTTTTCAGGTGCAATTTTCTATATGATTGAAAGCAGGCATTTAAAAAATCAATACTGAAATTATACCTAAGTGTTATTCTTTATTTAATTTCTTAAATACAAAAACACTGTAAGTATTCATGAGCCAAATGCAATTAATTTCCAAATATATTGCTATGCATATGGAAGATGTTTTACATGAGATGTATCTTTTTCTCAATTTAGCATTGAGCTTTTGCAGATTTTTATTTCACTTTAATAATATATTTCATGCATAACAAAGAATATACTTGATGCATATGTAAAATATAAAGACATAAAACAAACATCAGTATACTCACTAAAGCTAATTTCAAGAATGTTACTAATATTCTTGGTAACTTTTGCACAGATATTCCAAATTTTTATCTTTCATGTTTTATTATAGATTATCACATGTTATGTATACATTTGAATAATTTTGAATGTTATATATCTATATAATATAACATTATACTGCATGTTTCACCAAATTTTTGGCAATGCATAATTATATTTTTGAGCTTTGCACAGCTACAGTTTGATCATAGTCACGCATGATTAGGGTAACTTTGATAAACATGTAGATATTTATATTTTTTATATGAAAATAATTATAAAAATATTGTATGTGTAGAATTTGGTCTTTAATATCTAAATTTGCATACTGTCTAAACTTTATTCTAAGTATCATTGATTTCCACAAAATATAAGGTTATATTATTATTTTTAATCTATTATATCTTTATTAGTTTATTAAAGAATTGTTATGTTATATTACTATATCTTAAGTTTTCAATATTGCTTGATTTTTCATTATAGATAAAGAGAAAAAATAAAAACAAAAATATTGAAAATACATATGAATTCATAAATCACAAAAATGCTTATGTATTATCAGGAAAATATTAAAATAATAATAAGTAACTAATAATATTAGTTTTGTTTGCCTCAAGTTTCATTACCCTGATATAATGTCAACTTCGAGAGAATATGTTTTAAAAGTGAGTGACACAGAATTATGTCCTAAGCATAGTCATTTAATTTGTTATTAATTCCAATTATGCATTTAACTAATCATATAATACCTATAAAGCTAAATATTTAAAACATTAATCTAAAATTAGGTTAAAACAAAAAAATTGAAAATAACATTGAAATACACACATTGAACTAGGAGAAAATATTATTAATGAGTAAATTATTAAACTCAGTAATTTTAACTTATAACTTGTCATTTATAGAAATTAAGAAAATAATAATTAGAATGTACATATTTTCTAAGTACACAGAATGTACCATTTTCTGTGCAATGTCTAATATGTGGGACAGTAATCTGAGCCAAATAAAAATAAAGTCTTTAAACAGTGTCAATTCAACCGAGTGTAGGAAAAGTAACTTCAGATTCATTACTATTTACCTTACACTATACTACAGACATAACAATAAAGATTGCTATTAGTAAGCATTGAGATTATTAGGATTATATCACTGAAATATGGTTTCCTCAGTTATAGATAGAAATAACATATCTGGATTATTTTATATATAATTTTTAGATCAGGATTCTTTTCATAGTCCTGGGATACTAGAAGTTAAGGTTTGAGAACGTTCTGGAATCCAACTTTATATTTATAAGGGAGAAGGCCTTTAGGTTTGTGCCACATCCTCCAAGGTATCAGTGACTTTTTAAGAAGTTTGCAATCTCTACTGTAGAAAATGTTGAGGCATGATTTAAATTTTTTCTACTTAATAGAATAGAAGCTTTTTAGTCCCACATTAGCACTTTTTATATATTTTAAAAGACATAGAAGAAATTCTCCTTCCATTTCTTTATCTGGACTATAGGAGAAGAATCATCAGAATTTCAATACAATTGTATGATGAATTCAAATGAAATCAACTGACATTGTTAGTGTCAACTCTGTACCAGATATTCTAACAAAAGACAAAACATTATCCTTGACCTGTAGCTATTTAGAGCTAAAAAATAAGAACATCATTAAATGCATATTTTCTATTTCATTTAATGAATAAATAATTATAATGTGGTAGATTGACCTAATTTACACATTTATCCTAATTTTAATGAGTAATATCTTGTCAAAACAATTGAATCATGCACTGTGATGAATAGAAACAAATATGCAAACTTTGCTTACTCTTTTTTCCAGGGGGATTCATGATACAGTGAAAGGAAATCAAAATCTGTATCAGTAGAAGACCAATTAGAAAAATCAGAGAAAAAACAGTGAGTGGTAACATTGCTCTCCTTGAGTTGTTCATGACCAGTAATTGAAAATTTTAAGAAAGGCAAAACAGAATTTTAAGAGGGATATTCAATTATAGTAGTTACAAGGAACTGTTACTGAATACATGACCAAGAAGAAATCAATTTCCTTGGATAAGTTTCTTGTGAAGGACTAAATCTAAATATTCAGTCAGGAATGATACTGCTTTGTTTGCTATACATACAGATTGTGAGAAAGTGACTTGAAATATTAATCAAAATTTTCAACCTCTGAGATTTTGTGAGGAAAAAAGGCACCAATATAAGTGTCCTTGAAAGGAGTTTTCCATATTATGGAGAATAAACTAAATGTGTGGTAGTTGTTCATGAATACAAAGTAACTAAAATAATTGAGGAATTCAAAAACTCATGAGAGATCTCATTATAAATAATCAAAATTTTAAATTATACATAACACTGGTAACTGACATTTACATACCATAAAATACAGAATAATTCTCACAACAGAGTTAGTTTAATATATGTAATTGAGTGTTCAAAATAGTGTCATAGATACCACTTTGGCTTTGGCCCTAACAGAGAATAAATTTTATTTCCACTTTCTTTTACCATTAAAGAAACAACAATAAGTAGGGAGGACATGTGGTAGGATGAATAGGAGGACTATACTTTGAGATTTGTATGAATCACCTTCAAAGCACGAGTAGGCAGACTTACGTAGACCCATTATATGCTTGCATGTTCCATATGCAATACTTCGAAAGAAAGAGAACTAATAGTCACATGTCTCCACAGTTTATGATACTGTTTTTTACGTAAGACAGTTTATGATATGGTATTTCCCATGAGACTACACTGATATGATTTGGCTGTGTCACCATCCAGATCACATATTGAATTGTAGCTCTCATAATCCCCATGTGTCATGGGATGGACCTGGTGGGAAGTAACTGAGTCGTGGGGGTGGGCTTTTCCTGTGCTGTTCTCATGATAGTGAATAAATCCCATGAGATCTCATGGTTTTATAAAGGGCAGTTCCTCTACATATGCTTTCTGGCCTGTTACCACATAAGATGTGCTTCTGCTCCTCCTTTGCCTTCTACCACAATTGTGAGGCCTCCCCAGCCATGTGGAAATGTGAGTCCATTAAACCTCCTTTTCTTTATAAGTTACCCAGTCTCATAGCAGTGTGAAAATGGACTAATACAAATACTCATGTTTGCAGTGAGCTACTTGGGAGACTGAGGTGGGAGGATCACTTGAGCACAAGATTCTGAGGTTGCAGTGAGCCATGATTGCACCATTGCACTCCAGCCTGAGCAACAAACTGAGACTTTGACTCAAAAAAAAAAAAAAAAAAAAAAAAAGCAAGAAAGTTCAAGTCCGGTATCCTAGAACTGACAAATTTGGGGATGTTTTGCAAGGTCAGATCAGAGACTGGATACCATTCAGTAAAATGATTGCTATAATGACAAAACTAGTAATTATGTATTAGATCTCATCCCAATAAACCTACAAGCAGTATTCAACACATTTGAGTAATTCCGTCCTTCTTGAATCACTCTTAACTTAGCTCGAAAGGTAAAACTCTTATGACACTCCTACCTCAACAAGTAATTATTTTCAACAAGTAATTATTTTCAGTCAGACTTGCTTGTTTTTCATTGTTTTACCTAGTCCTAGAATTAGCTGGGCATGAGTCTTTAATTAGAAATACACGGCCGGGCACGGTGGCTCATGCCTGTAATCCCAGTACTTTGGGAAGCGAATGTGGGCAGATCATGAGGTCAGGAGATCGAGACCATCCTGGCTAACATGGTGAAACCCCATCTCTACTAAAAAATACAAAAAAAAATTAGCTGAGAGTGGTGGCAGGTGCCTGTAGTCCCAGCCACTCTGGAGGCTGAGGTAGGAGAATGGCATGAACCTGGGAGGCAGAGCTTGCAGTGAGCTGAGTTTGCATCACTGCACTCCAGTCTGGGAGACAGAGTGAGACTCTGTCTCAAAAAAAAAAAAAAATAAGAAATACACATCCAGTCACATGGGTTTGTATGTCACATATAGGCTGCCCATTCTCTAATTCATATTACTTGTTCTAACCTTTCTCTCCAAATCCAAACTACTAAACATTTCTACTTCGCCACCTAATAGTTGGTTCTTTGTGCTGATTTAATGTGTTGAATTGACTTGGCCACAGAGTGCCCAGATAATTGGTGATTGTTGAGAGTGTTGTTGAATGAGATTAACATTTGAATCAGTTTCTGAGTAAAGCAGATTGTCCTCCGTAAAACATATCATCCAATTAATTGAAGGCCTCACTAGAAAAAAAGTCTGACCTTCCCATGAGTAAGAGGGAACTTCTGCTTTATCGCTTTAAGTTGATCATGGTCTTTTCCTGCCATCAAACTTCTATCGTAACATCAGCTCTTTTTTGTTCATGAGCCTGCCAATATTTTCAATGAAACTCACACCATTACTACTCTTGGTTCTCAGGCCATTAGACTTGAACTGGAACTACAACATTAGCTCTCCAGGAGCTCTATCTAGCTTGTCAACTGCAGATCATGGGACTTCTCAGCTTCTACAATCATGTAAGCCTTATTATAAATATAAGCCTGTGTGTGTGTGTGTGTGTCTGTGTATGTGTCTGTGTGTATCTCCCTTATTGGTTCTGTTCCTCTGGAGAAACCTAACAAACTTGATATTCCACCTGTGTTGCATATCTTCAATTTACTCCTTTGGATACATTTTCCACAATTTTTCCTTTTTGCTTTGCACCATGGAGAATTTATTCCATATTAACAGAATCAACAGTTTCCTTTGCCTCCTTGTTTTTAGCTGAATTTGCATAATGAGAGGTACAAGAATGAAGTCTAGAGAGTAAGAGGAGATTATGATTGGGACATTTATTCCCTTGGAGCCCTCCCTACTAAGATCAGCGTGTGCTGGTTTACTTTATTGACGAACACAGCTTTCTTCAGACAGTTCTACTTATGGATGTCCTCTCTGTCATTTGTGTTAACTGCTCCTTCTCGTTGTCTTTTCAGACTTAGGGTTTATAATGCTAATCAGTCCTCTAATCACAGTTATTAGCCCACAAAGTTTTGTATAAATCTTTCTTGATTTTCCTAGGTCTTGGTAAATAATCTCACTCCTTTATTAAACTCTCTTCAAATTACCCAAGTTGAGTATGCCATCTGTTTTCTGCTGAATGCTAATGAAACATCCCCCAAAGTCTTCATCCTACCGACTCCTTAGGAAATAGCAAATGCATTTAACAATTGCCAAGGACAAAATTTTGTCGTTATCTTTGTTTTCTCTCATCCTTTTCCTCTTCGTGTCAAATTCATTCATAATTTCTGTTGGCTTCTCCTTGAAAATATATTCAGATTTTGATAACATTACATTTGTTCTCCACTTCTAGCACTCTGATGCTCCAGTTATCTACATCCTATTCTCATTGCAACAACCAGACTGATTCCCTTAAAATAACAAATATACTATGTCACTTCACTGTACAAAACCTTGAAGTAGCTCCTCATCACACTTAGAATAAAAGCCAAATTTTCATCATATTCTAGAACATGATATGGTACTCATCTTGCACAACTCTCTTCTTCCTTCATCTGTACCAGCTACATCAACTTTTTATTGATCCTTGAATATCTCAAACATGATTTTTGCCTCAGGTCTTTGTTTATCTTTTGATTAAAAAATTTTTCTCTCTGATATTTTCTGTCTGATTCTTCATTACTCTTTTCTTCACTTACCTTAGACCTCTAAGAAAATATTTCTTAGCAGTGAAGTATTTCCTGATAACTTTACATACATGAAAACCCATCATACCATTTCATTTTACATATATCCCTTGATTTAATCTTAAAAAATTAAGATCTTCCATACATATTATTTTATTATTTCTAACCTTCTTTTGTTCAGTTCTACAAATTTTAGTTTCTATTTAGTATCATTTTTCTTGAGCATAAAATTCATACAAGCATTTTTTATAGTGTAGTTCTCCTAGTGCAAATTTCTTAAGCTTTCAGTTGCCTGAACATGTATTTATTTATTTATTTATTTATTTTAGACAAGGTCTCACTCTATCACTCAAACTGGAATGCAGTGGCATTATCTTGGCTCACCACGACCTCTGCCTCAAGCAGTTCTCCTGCCTCAGCCTCTCAAGTAGCTGGGATTACAGGGCCACACCACTACCACTCATCTAATTTTTGTATTTTTAGTGGAGATGGGTTTTATCATGTTGGCCAGGCTTGTCTTGAACTCCTGACCTCAAATGATCCACGGCCTTGGCCTCCCAAAGTGCTGTGATTACAGGCGTGAGACACCCTCCTTGAGCCTGGCCCCTGAACATGTATTTAGAAGGATATTCTTACTGAATATTGAAAATTGGTGGACAGTCTTTCTTTTCTGTTAACTGTTATCTTCTGTATTATATTATGACCTCAATTGTTTCTAATATGGTCAGCTGTCATTCTTATCTTTAATACACTGCATAAAATGTATCATTTTTCTTTTTAAATTTTTGAGATTTTCTCTTCATTTTTGCCCGTTTGATCATGATGTGACACACTGTGGTTAACTTTGTATTTATCTTGTTCAGATTTTGCTGAAGTTATTAGATATATAATTGGAGATTTTGATCTAACTTGATATTTCTCAGCCATTAACATATTCAATTTTTTTGTCTGTATGTTTCTATCTTTATTCTCTTCTCTTTCAGGTACATCCTCTTATTGCCTTTATTTAAACTGTTTAATTAGCCCAGAGATTCGTAAACCTCCATTCATTTTTCCTCAATCTTTTTCATCCCACTCTGCTTTACATATAGGAAAATGTCTATTCACCAATATTTAAGGTCAGATAATTTTTCTTTTCTTGTTCTTCCCATTTATCTGCTAAGATTCTATCCATTCATTATGATATGCTCCCTTTATTTATTTCAACATGTTTATAATTACTTATTTAACATTTTTGTCTCCTAAAGGAACCAATAAATAACCATCTTAGGGGCAGTTTTTTATAGACTGACTGATTGATTTGAGTCTGGATATATAAAGCACCTATTACATAAATAACCCACCTCAGAAAGAGACTCCATCTTACACTTCATAGGATACTTTGCCAAGAAGGACAAGGTGTTTTGCTTAATAAAATAAAATTAAAAAAAAACACACACACACACACAAAGACTGCATCCAACCATATAAGGACATAAACAAGCACATTTTTCTACTATCAGTCCTCATCAGAGGACTCTGTAACCATAAAGATAACAGGCTTCAACAGCACCAAAATATGTCACTGAAGGCTCTGCCCCCATCAGTCTCTTCCATGCAAGACCCAGGGACTGCCTTGCCTAGACCAAGAGATATTTTTATCTTCATCGCTCTCCGTGGTCTGATTTGTTAACCCATCTTTCTGTCTCTTTTTCTCTTGATGTTAAATGTAACTTTTATAGTTACATTTACATATTTATATCTATAAATATGTAATCTATAACATTTACATATTAATTAAATGTACTATTATTTGTGGTTTGCAATATTGATTGACTTGTGGAAAGGTGTGGGCCTATGCACCCTTGACTGTGAGTACCAAGGGGATGAGAAGTGCTAAGGGAAATTGCCTCCTTGGGAACTCCAATTAGCATGTGGCTTTTGCGATGGAAATAACATCAGTAAAAATCCAATATTGTGGAAAGACACAAATATGTTGACCTGATTATCTCTGACTTTGCATTGTTCATGAGACTGGGTCATGTATTTCTATTAATTTACATGAATGGAATGATTGTTTGTATACTAAACATTGCTAATAATATATGTAGAGACTCTGTGCTCTGTTACATTCTTCTAGAAAGTGTTTATTTTATTCTAGTAGATACGACATCTACTTTTAATCACTATGAACTTGAGTAGGTTTCGTTTACAAAAATGGGGCAGCTGTGTCTATAAAGCTCATGATGTTTTCCATGCCCCTGTAACATGGTGAGACTATCAACTTCCAAACTGTGTGCCCATCAGTTCTTCTCAAAACTTGTATTTAGACTTCCTTAGGGCAGGTCTAGAGAAGAAGGTGCTATACGTTACTTCTCAGTTTCAGTACTGGAGTGACAAAAAATGTTACAAATTTGCAGTACCTGAGTAGTGACAGATCTTAAATATTTGCCAGCATTGCTTAGTCTCAGTTATCTTTGTTTCTCTCTCAAATTTCTGGCAGCTGCTCTCTGATAAACCTTTTATACTCTTGTTCTCCATATTGGAAGCTCAGTCTTAGGTCAAGGTCTCATGGTTAACTTCTAGGTAGATTGTTTCCCCCACCTCATGGAGCTGATTTTTCTCTGTTGACCTACCCCATGCAGTCTGGTTATTTTATCTGTCCCAATCACAGATAACTGCTTTTTTTTCAGCTTGGTGGTACGTCCATGCTCTCATTAGTTTCCAGCTCACTGCACTGTGGTCAGGAAGCTATCTCCAGGGAGAGCAGGTGTGACCATGGGCCTTGATTTATGAATTTTTATTCACTAACAACCAAAATCTTAAAGGTTATCTGCTCTACAAGGCTTAACATGAGTTAATTTATGTATTTCATACACTATGAGAAAGAAAAGTAGCTCAGAGCAGTCTGAAAAATGTGAGGTATACAACATTTCTCAGGACCAGAAAACAAGAGAAGGAGTCTTCACAACCTACCCCCAACTCATGCCCTTGGGGAAATTGGGGCAATTATTTAAAGCCATTTCTTCCCTTGCTTGGAGTTTCTAGAGTGACTGACAAGTTATTTAAAATTCCATCACAAGTTGTACAATGTGAGTCCTACCCATTATGTTTATGTTCCTGGAATTTACGATACAAAGAATAACGTATAGCCAGTTGATAGTTTATGTTCAATTTAGGAACTGTCCTTTCTTTTATCTTTTAAAACCTACTGGCAATTGCTGTTAATCAGAGCATAACATCAACCTGTGTCTCCCACATTGCAGTCTTCAAATTTGCCCCAAATAAACTCCTTACTTACATTAATTTTGCCTTAGTTTCTTTCTTTAGGTCAATAAGTGTTAAGGATTTTTAACATTAGGATGACTAGTGTGATCCTGATACTGTCAATGCTGGGAACAGAACTGTCTGTCTGTCTGTCTGTCTATTATCTATCTATCTATCTATCTATCTATCCATCCTTATCAAGCTTCGTCCTTAGAAAACATGATGGTAGGTAAGTAATGAATAGACTGATGTTTGTGATAGCTTCATATGAGAAATTAAACCAACAGATAAACAGGAAAACAAAACCCACTTACTTCTATGCAACATGATGTTCCAGAGAGGTGCTTACATCAGGACAAGTAGGATAGAAAATGATGTGGATCACCATAGGAGCCAGCTTAGATTTGTAGTTGGAACATAGAGGAGAACTTAGCACATTTCTGCTTGGATGACATCCTGAGATCAATACTCTTTCATTGCTGTTTATCTGGGACAAAGAAAATAGTTTCTCTAGATAATGAGAATATTAATCTAAAACTTTCTGATTAAGTTATTGTTGAGTAGAGTCATATGGGACAAATCAGTCTTCCCTGGTTTAATTGCAGCAGGATAATTTGAAGAAAATAAATAAAGCAATAACATTAAAAGAACAAAAAATGATCATGGATCATTATAGAACAGTGTCTATCAGGACTGTGTCTTCTCTACCTTCATTCATTTCCAACATCTAGTAGTAGGCAGAGGGTCATTGTCTACATAATGCCTGCAGTAGAGGGAGTATGTGGGTGCCCCATGGGTGCAAGTTTCCAGAGTGTATTCTGCATCCTCCCTGACCTTCAATCATGATATACTTTTTTATTTTTGAGTATGGGCTAAATAAATATAACCATTTATGTAAATCACTAATCACAAAGATAATTCTCAATAAGCAGTTATATCAATATTTTTGCTTAAAGTGATTACTTTGTTGCTATTACAGGGAGAAAGCATGTATACAATGATTTTATGTCAATAATAATTCACCATTTGCTGTGAATCTACATAGCCTCAGAGTTACTCCTCATTGACCCTGTCCTTTGAGGTTTGTGGTGTAAATAGCTCTGAACTGGCAAGTTGTCCTGGTGGTTCATTTCCTAGTTTTTCTTTCAGGTATTACAAAACATTAAGCATACATCAGGATGTGTTGCCTGAAACCTGCTTTATTTTGTCTTGGTGTGACTTCAGAAGATTTTTCTATTTTGTTATATTGGAGAATTTGACATTTGCCATCATTTTAGAGGTATTTAACATGTTTCCCTGGGGCAAATTGAGAATAGAATTTTTAAATTTCACTGTTAAACCAGAGACTGGTTACAATTTTAACTACCTTAGATTTGGGCTATATTTTAGCTATCCACTGTATTCACATGCCACCTACCTGTCAAATCTAAAAGTGATTATTTAAAATTATTAATAGTTTCAGTTCAAGATTTATAGATAAAATATTATTTTTTCTGCTAGCAATCTCACCACCAAAATGTTCCAGACATTTGCTAACAATTTTTTCTAATAACATTAACGATGTAAATGACTATATGTTGAATCTGAATTATGTATTTATTCATTCATTTATTTATCAATGTATCTTGTTTCTTTATTGAACAAATTAACAAAATTCTTACTTTTTCAAATCTTAATTTTGAAAAACATACCAACGGTTATAGGTGAAAATTTTATTTTTCTTTTCAGTAAAAAGAAATCTCTAAGAATGTATATTTGAAAATGCTAAGTGAAAAAACTTATTTTGATTTATTTCTTCTTATGTCTATTTTTTATCAAACCAAATTATAAATTTTTAAATTTTGAAAAAGTACATATATACACACATACATATGTATGCATACATGTACATCTGTATACACATACATATGTGTATACATGTACTTTTTCAAAATTTAAATATGTACATACATATGTGTACATGTACATATATGTATACACGCACATATGTGTATATATACATATGTGTATATACATACTTATTCACATTTTTTAATTTTAAATTTTATACAAATATAAATTACGTATATATATTCACTGAATATGGCTTTTTTCAGGGTCACAGATCCATTTGAGATAATGTTTACATAACTGCTTCCAAATGTGGCTGAAAGTGAAAATTACTCAACATTCAATAAATGGGTACCTATTATTTTTATATCACTTGTGACACAAAGATGATAATGATGTGATCTCTATTCTTACCATTTAGGAGGCAAAGAGGATAGGTAAACAAATAACTTCAGAGTGGAATAGCAAGTGATTTATGTACAACATGTTCTAAGAGTACAATAGAGAAAATGACTAAAGATGCAAGGGAAAGTTACTGAGTAATTCAGAGGAAGTGACATTTGAGATAGGTTTGAAAGCATGAATATCTGTTCAATGAGAAGTCAAGAGAGTATATCACAAGGCTTTTCACACAGGAAAGGAGTTTGTGATTAACTTAAAATTTGTGGAGCATACTTTACTTAAAGTGGAGAAAAGTTTGAGGGCAGTTTTAACAGAAATTGAGTTTCAAATTAGGATAAGATTAAGACACATTTAGGGTTAGAAATATTGACTGGGACCAGATTATGAAGGGGTATTTGTCATTCCAAAGTGTTTAAATCTTACGTTTGAGATAATGGGAGATCATGGAAAACTTGGTTGTGTGGGTAAAATATGTTTCAACCCTAAAATATCAAGAAAATGAATAATTTTAGCAGAATATTGCTTTTATCTTTTCTGTTTTATGTAAAGAAAACATTGCAAATATCAGTTTTCTTTTATCACTCTCACCAACCACTGCCCCTTTCACCCACTCACACATACCTCTCTCTGTCCCTCATGGAAGCTCATAATTTTCATACTATGGGGTTTTCATTTGGACGGCTGTTTAAAAGATTTGGTAAATGCTCTAAAACAGTATCTAATATGCTTCTGAGTAGTACACAGAGCTGTGAATGCATGTGTGTGTATGAGAGGGACATTTTAATTATTTACATTGAATAATCTATGTTTAAAAATGTCTCTTACACCTGGAGCTCTCCACTTTGCTAGGTTTCTGGTCTCAAATTTATGACACAAAGAACTGCACCAGAAATAGAGCAATGGTTCCAAAATCAAACTGCAACACAGTCATCTTGAGGGCTCCTGGTACTTTTGAATTTCTCATAGGATGAAAACCAAGATGAATAGGTTAAACAAATGTGTTTAGAGTATTGGTTTGGATAGTAGATTCTAGTTATCATAAGAAGTAGGGTTATTGTTATATATTGGAGGCTGGATGGAGAAAACTGGTGAGAGGGCCAGATGACAGACAGTCCCTGGAGAAACTCCAACCAGCCCGCCCACTAGAGGGGAGCTTTGGGAAGTTCATGATGTTTGCAACAGAGAGGCTCCTGTCCCTGCCTCTTCTTGTGTGGAACCTGGGATACAAACTGCTGGGCAGAAAGCACTGTAGTGGAGGGACTGGCCTTGTGAGAGACCCTGTTTCCTCCTTTTTTTCCCCCTTTCACCCAATAAAACCCTACTTTACTCACCCTTTAAGCTGCCTGTGAGCCTAAATTTCATGGTGTGGGACGGACAGAACCCTGTCTTTAGCTGAACTAAGGAAAAGGTCTGCAAATTTTTGGCGCCCAGCTCAAGAAGTAATGAGTGAAATGGGGACTCAAAACCTCTCACTGTTGCTTCTAAGCCTTTTCATTCTCAGACTTCTGAGAGTGGGGGAAACCATGCCCCCACCCCCTAGAGCTCCCAGGCCATTTCATGGTCTTTTCCTTCCTTTTTCAATATAAACCCAAGAGTAGCAGCTCCCACTACTTCCCCCTCCCTTCTGGGACGCATGGTGCAAGGGTCCCACACAGCCTGCTGGCTCATTCCCAGCCACAAAGTGCTGCAGACTTCCCCTTTCCCATCCAAGGGGTTCAGCTCCATTGGACAGTAATTAAGCTTTTCTCTTGATGGAGGAACCACTGGCCTAGGAATAAGAGGTTCATTTCCAGGCATTTCTAAACTTTTTTATTTTTGTTTTTTTAACCCATTCTTAATTTCGCTGTCAGTTAACCTTTAAAGTTTTTTCTCTTGTCGAAGATATTTCACTAGGCTAGCCCTCACCTGCCCCCACCCAACTCTCACTGCATTCTCTACAAAGTTTTGGTTGTGAAATCAAGCCTCCATCTTGTTTTACATCCTGGGGGCATGGCCGGTAACTGCTTGGCAAGGCTTTGTTTAGCAGTCCTGCCTGAGAGGATGAGCCCTCTCAGATTCAATATCTGCATGTTTTCCTAGCCCTCTTAAAAGGCCCCACCCAGTGACTATGTTTTCTTCTGCCTGTCTGTGTGTGTGCTGTGTGTAATGTCTATAAAAAGAGCTCAAATTAATTTTGCCTAAAGAAAGACAAGCTCTTGAATCTAATACTTTTAAAGGGAATATAAAAGTTGTGGTACCTTTCAGTTCACCTGACTTTAGTCTTTGAGAAATAAAAACAGCCCTAAAGACTGTTGGAAAAAATGCAGGTCAGATACAAGGTTTTCTAAGTGTTTTAAGGTTACAAACTGCTTGTGGGGTTTTGAGAACTGTCTGTCTTGCGTACTTCACAACTGGTAAGGCCTAGGGACATATGGAACTAACCATGCCCTTAACTAAGAAGGCAAACCTTGGCTGCAGTTAGGACACGATTAAAGGAACTTATAAAGTTTTACCTTAAAGTTAAAATTGCTAAAAGATATCATTATAACATGTAATTGAAACTATTGAAAATAGATTTACATGCAAGGGATGCAGGAAAAGTAAAATGTGTTTTATAGTAAAAGATTATTAGAAGACATGGAAATGTAAACTTTGGCCTAGGGTTAAAGAATTGTTTTGGATTAGGAAAAGCTAAAGTTTCATGGAAGTGGTGGAAGAATTGTGGAAATTAATCTTGCAGAAGAGGTTCTTTGGGTGAGCATATTGACTAAATTCAAAAGAGTTATAAAAGGTTTTTGCTTCTGTAAAATTTCTTAGCTATCATTTTGGCAAAATAAATAACTTATCATATCTGGAATGCTATTTCATAATATCAAGTGTTTTAAAGCTTGAACATATTTGACAACTTTCTCAACATCAGACTTGTCTTTCAAAATTGTCTTCCCTGGCACTTGGCTTTTTGAATACTTCACAGGGTCCCTGAAGTGTCCAGAAAAGAGAGGTAAACAGGATTATTTGACGTATTTAGGTACATGGGATTGCCAAAATGATACTCAATCTTCTTTAGGTTATATTTTGGTGAGTAACCATAATATATGTTCCAAAATCATATGAGATGTCTAACATTCTGATGTTTAAGTATATGCTATCAATCATAATTAAGGTTGTTATGTTAAGTTATTATAAACCGCAGAGACAACCAAACTTCTTTGTCAATTGTGTTTCTAACTGTAACTACACTGGAAATTTTGCTATTCACAGAAAATTGTTGTCTTGTTTTAATCCTTTTCAAAGATAGCTTATAATAAGCTACAGAATTTTGACAGGTGCTCTCAAATACAGATTTGTGCTAACTTTAGAGACTGTAACATGGTAATAAAGGAAAATGTACAGGACTCATGAAGAGCAGAAATGTTCATGAATATCAAGCAAAACAAGAGTTAACTAGATGGGCTCAACTCAGAAAGCTGAAGCAAATCTTTTTGACTTTGCTTGGAATATTGCTGATCCTTGTTTTGTTTTTCAGAGCCAAGGAAACTAATGTTGAACTATTCACAGCCTGAAATAACTGAGTAAGATACACTCCCTGTGATCAAAATTTGGAGCATGTTCGTTTCTCTCTGCCTAGTTCCTCTAAAATTTAGCATCTCATGAGTATTCTCATGGCAATATGGTTTTTTGCATCAGTACAATAGGAATCCATTTTTCTTTCACAACAGAACACAATTGAAGAAAGTGATTATTTTACCAAGGCTTTGAGTGGAAGGATATGCTTTTTTAAGGAGTCAATCTCAACTTGCAGAGCCAATAAAAGCCCCATGGGAGAACCTGGCCTCACACCGTCATGTATGCAGTCCCTGTACAGGGTTCCTGACCTGTGGTTAGTAAAGAATGTCACTTTCTAACAGGCCTAAGGACTCCAAGTTTATCTTGGGACCTTAAGAGGAGAGGAGGGAGTCATCCAACTCACAGGTGTTTGAGGACACAAACCCATGGCTGGGCTTGGCTTTAAAAGGTCTTGTTTGAGATTCCTTGTGGAACAGTCTTCCATCAAAGCCAAATATAAAAGGTCTATGTAGAAATAACTATTCTTGCTGTACTTTATGCAAAACAGGCCAACTGTAAGGCTAAAGTCTATTTTGCAACCCACTCAGTCCTTTGATTTTTTTTTTTAACAAAAATGAGCACTGGGGAGAGAGAAATTATGTTTCAAAACTTATCATATATCTGTCATTAAGTTCTAAACTCATTTGTTGTTTTAATTTTTCACCTGCATTTTAGAGTAACCCTGCTTGTTACTGTTAACCAATCAGCAATCTGTGGCTGCATCTCAACAAAAACATGAGAGATAGGTAATGTAAAAATCTGGATTAATATTCTGTTTCCAAGCAATTATCCTGCAAATCCTGCCCAGGTGATGGGAATAAATAGGATACCTATCATTCAGAGTCTTACTGTTGGAAAAGTAAGACCAAGGGAGCTAACCAAAGCCAAGCACCATGCACCCAAATCCTATCAAGCATGACTATAGCCACCACTTATCTGTGTGTAGTCACAATACATCCTCTCCTCTCCCTTGTTGGAGGTGGACTCAGTTCCACAGTTTCAATTTAGCATTTGGATTACAATAAGGAGCCCATGCATCCTCCCTGAGATACATTTTTGTCCTAGACTCAATTCTAAGCTTCAGATCAAAGCCCTAGAAAGAAAAATGGATCCAAGGGATCCAGAGGCAGACAGCAACAGAGGTTAAAAGGCACAGCATAGGCCAGTGTGGCTGATTCCTACCAATTAAGCCAACCCCAAGCTTCCTGTTTCATGGATAAAGGTCACATTAATATCCATGACATAGATGAGGTCTAGGAAACTTGAAGGCCACTGACAGTAGGTGAGAAAGAGACATAGGTGAGAGCAAATAATTCCTATTAGATAACCTATCCCTGCTTCATGGATGCAAGCCACTTTGACACCCATGGTGGCACCTGCCGAGGTTGCCAAAACTGGGGAATACAAGGATGGAGGAAGGGAAGAGAATGCTCTTCCTTCTCTCTCTCACCTACCCCAGTATCTGCTAGGAAGAGAAGGCAACCAGGGAAACCTGGTTACCTCTTTCTAGATGGGTAGCCATCATCTTCAGTCTGTAGCCCTTTCGAATGCATCCTAAACCCTTTGAACTCCTTTAAAATATGCTTGCTTTTTCCTTTCTTTTCCTCAGTTCTCTCTTCACTGACAGGTAATTGTGTCTCTGTACTACAGGACACTTCCCTCAGATGCATCCTCCAAACTGGGAAGAGTTAATTTCCCAAACCTTAAACTGGTTGACTTAGGACTGGGCTCCAGGGAAGGGAACCCAGAAGCCCGACCTGTCAGCAAAAGGGTAAAGTTTTCTTTTTGCAGTCGGGCTTTTGGCCTCCCGCTCCCTGTGCAAACTGGTAAAGGATCTCAGAATTTTTTAGCTGTCCTTACCTCTCCTTTTGTTCCATTTTGATAGATGTTTTCTAATAACCCTGTTTGTCTGTTCTTGCCTTCAGACCATAAAATTCAAAATAGTCATGCAATCGGAGCCTTTGACAATGGCCTCATCTACTGGAACCCTTAGATAGGCCTCTGAGGGAGCTCTGACTGCCGTTTCCACAAAACAGCAGCCTCTGTCAACAGGAAGCAGCTAAGCTAAGTCTTGGCCCTTATCCGTAATCTAAGGGAAGTTAGATGTACTTCTTTAGAGGTGTAAAGGAGATAGCCAGGTGGAAGGGGGTCCTTAGAGAAACTCCAATCAGCCTGCCCACTGGGGTAGAGCCTCGGGAAGTTAATGATGTTTGCATCAGGAAGGAGCCTGGCCCCTCTTCCTGGGTGGAACCTGGGATTCAAACTGTCCAGTGGGAAGCGCTCTAGTGGAGGGACTCTGGCCTTGGAGAGCCACTGTTTCCCCCGTTTTTTCTCTTTTCTCCCAATAAAATCCTGCTTTACTCACCCTTTAAGCTGTCTGAGAGCTTAAATTTTCATGGCCGTGGGATAGGTAAGAACCCTGTCTTTAGCTAAACCAAGGAAAAGTCCTGCAACACCAAGGCTCATTTTCTTCCTCATATTCCCATTTTTAGTTCTAAATATCACAACAGATAATATATCCTTCAAAAGGTATAACAATCAAAAACACAACTATTAAAATAAGGGTTTGAGTTACTCACTGGGTAAGGAATCCCAACTATCTGAGAAACTCCTCAGGGGGAATAATGGGCAGTGGAAGAAGAAATTCATAAATGCTGATATGTAAACATGAAGAGTTGCTAGAAGAAAAATAGTAGAGTTAATTATGTTTCCAACTTTCTAATATTTCTTCCTTGTTTTGGAATAATTATATATACAATGTTTATCATGGACAACTTTAACATAGACTTCATAATTTGCAGATTAGCACAATTTAATTATAAGTGAAATGATAAAAACAAATCTTCAAATAAGCATATAAAAAGATAATACAATTTCATTAGGGAATTGTAAATTAAAACAACCATGGGATATCACTACACACTTCTTAGAAAAGGTAGAATCCAAAACGCTGATAATACCCAGTGCTGATCTGGATGTAGAACAACAGGAATACTTATTTGTTACAGGTAAGAATGCAAAATTGTCCAGCCACTTTGGACAACAATTTGGAAATTTCCTACAAAACTAAACATTTACTGTATAAATTAGCATTCATGCTCCTTGGTATTTACCAAATGGAGTTGAAAACATGTACAAACATACACCTGAATATCTATAGCAACTTTATTCATAATTGCCAAAACTTGAAAGCAATCAAGATGTCTTTCAACATGGGAATGGATAAGAAATTGTGGTACATCCATACAATGGAATATTATTCAGCAAAAAAAAAAATATATATATATATATATATATATATATATTATTCAGCAATAAAAGCTATTATGTTATAAAAAGGCATGAAGAAAGTTTAAATTCATATTGCTAAGTGAAAGAAACCAATCTTAAAGTTCTGTATACTGTATGATTTCAAATGTGTCACTTTCTGAAAAAGACAAAAATGTGGGAGTAGCAAAAATCAATAAGTGATTTTAATAGATTTGGGGAGAAACAGGGTGAGAGGAATTAGTGGAGCACAGGGAATTTGTAAGGCTGTGAAACTATTATATATGATACTGATATTATACATTTGTCAAAACCCATAGAATGTATTGTACAAAGAATGAGTCATAATGTTACTATCTACTTTTAGTTCATGATGTTGTACCAATGTCAACTTATCAATTGTAACAAATATACCACTCTAATGCAAAATATTAATAATAAGGGTAACTGGGTGTGGGAGGCGTGGAGATGACAGAGTATAGACAAACCTCTCTGTATTTTCCATTTACTATTGTAAAATTTAAACTGCTAAAACATGTTAATTTCTTAACAATGAATCTTCAGAATGCTACCCAAAGATCTTCTTATTAGAACTAGATGAGTATGGATAATATTTAGTGTGCTTTTCTGTTAGGTAAAATAATATCTTCATAAGGATAGATATATTATTATATTACTTAGCTATATAAAAATGGGAAGGAGAGATTTTTGGTTTTGAGCAGCAAAAGTAATAAAATATAGTGATCACTTGTCACTTTTGCTATTTGGCTTAAAACAACTTCTTTCTCAATAGATTCCAATCCCATATTGTGGACAGTAATAACTTAACTCCTAAATCAGAAGCTTGAAGTGGTAAAGTCAAATCAATCAAATTCTCAGATCTGAAAGTTTGAAACTAGAAATTTTGATTCAAGAATAAAAATAAAGTCTAAATTTGTTGATATTGGCAATAGCAACAATGTTTAGTGATGTTAGAAATTCTAGAAATTGTCTGGGAACACTTGCCTGTTGCTAAGTGTTCTGATAGTTTCATTTTTGTGCAGTTCCAGCCTCTAATCAATTTGTGATCCCTCAATATACATCCAATACATAAAACTTTTGCTTAAAATAGCCAGAGCCTATTTCTGTTGCTTGTGACCAAGAATACAATTTTTTATTTTTATTATTGTTTTATGGACATTATCTTTATTAATTATTGATTTTCAGCCTTTATATAAGGGGAAAAAATACAACAGAAAACAGCAAGGACAGCAAAAATTCTGCCCTAGGTTTTGAAAAACAAACAAACACACAAAAACATAGTATATTACCCCCAAATATACCTTAGCATATTTTGAGATGGCCATTCAGAGATCCTGCAAACATAAGTAACCCCTTAAAGTAGTCTTTTGTGGGGAAGATTTCTATCTGTTGAGAAAATCTGCATTGATGCAGCTAGGCTTTATCTGAGGACCTCCCTTGTCCTAATCTAGAAAAGATTAATCTAGAGTCTGACACCTTTAAATGTCTGAAGGAGACATATACTATGTATTCTCTCTGAGGGCTGCTACCTGTGAAGTTTCACCTATGTAACAAAACCACCTTTACTAGTCAGATCTCCACTTCCCCCCTCCCAGCAGAGGCTGTTTTGCCACACTCTAAGCCCCCATTATTCCTGTGACCTCAAAATGGTCTATAAACTTCTAGATCCCATTAGGTGGTGGGGGTAAACACTCTAAGTTTCTGCCCAGTGTGTATGTTAACATATTTCCGTGCCACTTGCTTGTCCTGTTGATCTCTTTTTCAGCAAACCTTCAGAGAGCAAGGGGGAAGCTTTTCCTTGGCCCCTAAGGTGTTTTTTCTTTCTTTCTTTTTTTTCTTTTTTAAATCTAACAACAAGTAGGTTAGCCACTAGAAAATATAAATATTTTGAAATAATAATTCTTATTTCCACAATTTAAAAATTATTTGCACTATGGACTGAATGCTTGTACCCCTGCCCCCTAAATAAGTTCATATATTGAAGCTCTACTTCCCAACATAGTGGTATTTGGAGATAATAATTTAGACAGTAATTAGAGTTATATGAGTCACGACGGTGGGGTCCCTATGGTGAGGCTGGTGCCCATGTAAGAAGAGACACCAGAGAGCTTTCTCTTTTTCCATGCACTTGTGAATCATGTGAGCAAACAACAAAAAAGTTGACTTTCTGCAACGCAGAGTTCTCACCAGGACCTAACCATGCTGGCACCTTTATTTCATAATGTCTAGCCTCAAAAACTATAAGAAAATAAAGCTCTCTTGTTTAAGCCACCCCATCTATGGTGTTTGGTTATGGCAGTGCTAGCAGACAAATGTGATTTGGATTAACAAAGAAAGACATAAATGTGTGCATTCCCTTGTGAAGCTAATAAGAATCATCGGCCAACATATTCGTTGGGAAGAAAAACTCAAAAGTTTTCTCATCAATAAAATTTCGAAGTCAGCTAAACAGGGCGCTGTGGGTAGCACTGCTCATTAACCTTTTCATAATATATACAGCCCTGAAAGCCTTGCCATTTTATTATTAACATATCTTCATTATAGAGCTGTCAATGTCTGTGCACACATAGAACTCCTCTGAATCCTCTGTGGCAATTAAAGTGCTGTGATCACAAAGGGGAAAGGGTGAGAATAGGCAGGCATCTTTATCACTCTTAGACGTTAATGCTTACATATGAATACAGTATTTATTTGGATTAATTTAAGTTATAAAAATGCCCAGCTTATGCCATGTTGTCATACTGAATGAACGAAATTGAGGCTTCAACCTATCTCTCTACATAATAGCAAATATCCATAATATATTTGTCTACTTGGAAATATACATTACAAAGACAAGCATTAAAAGTATCAAAAAATGTGGTTTCTACTTTTATTAAATAAATGCTTTAGACCATTATATGAAACTTTCTACTTCTTTTGGAAAGCCCAGGAAAAGAACTTGTTAACATAATTCCACAGTTCAAAGGTGGAGATGAGAATGAGGAAGATATTATAATATAAAGCAAAAAGTTTATGTGTGCTATAAAATCCTAAAACACAAATTATTGATATTTGATATTACACTTACACAGAAAATAATTCTAAATTGCTGTGAAAATAAACATTTAAATCTTTATTCTTACTTGTATGCTCTCCAGATAATAATACTGTCATGTAAAAGGTACACAAGTGAATGCATTTTAATAAATAGTAACGTGAATAATTTACATCAATCCTGCCAATATATAGTTATTTGGTTGGAGAGTGTGCTATATATATGCAGACTTTCATCCTTAGTTCCTGGCTCATAACTCCCACACCTCTTGTTATAATTTTTTTTTTTTTTTTTTTTTTTTTTTTATAATATGGGTATGACAGGCCTCAAGAGAAGGCCTCAAGAAACAGAATCTTTCAGGCCTTCTCCTGCCCTTCTTTCACCTACCCCAAGGAAGGACTCTAATCTTTACAAGACTTTCTAGTTGTGGTTCATAATCTTGGATAGCGTCTTCTGAAGAGCTTCTGGAGAGCTAAACATGTGGAACCTCCTGAAGGATGGTGTGTCCAGGAGGGCATGAAAGCTCCACATCTCTTCCCGCGTACCTCACCTTACGCATTTCTTCATCTGTATACTGTGCAATATCCTTTGTAATAAACCAGTAAACTTAAGTATTTCTCTGAGTTATTTAAGCCATTCCAGCAAATTAATCAAACCATAGAGGGACTCGTGGAAACCCCAACTTGAAGCCAGTCTGTCACGAGTTCCTGAGGCCCTGACTTTCAATTGTTGTCCGGTTAAGAAAACTGAGGCCTTAACCTATCACTCTATCTCCAGGCAGTGTCAGAATTGAATTGGAGGACACCCAGCTTGTGTCTGCTGCTTGGTGTCTGGGAAAAACTGCTACGTGTTTGGTTACAGAAGTCTTCTGTGTTGATGATTGTTGTTGCGTAGGTGTGAGACCAGAGGAAAAGCATGGTTTGAGAGAGTTTTTCCTTAAACAAAGACCTGCTGAAGTATTTAAGATATTATGGTCATTTAAAAAAATGTATAGTACTTCTGTGTTATTGTAATGTTATCAAATGGTGTTTTGTCTCAAAGAGTGTCGAGAATCATGGAAAGCATGCAATTCAAAGCATAAACAGAAGAACTGTGAACTGAAAAAGTCTATGCATAAAAAAGAAGTGACACAGAAAGAAAAATACTACATGACCTCACTTGCATATGGAATTTAAAGAAAAAATAATTGACTATATAAAAACAAAGTAGAATGGTGGCTACCAGGATGGAGAGGGAAAGGAAATACAAAGAAGCAGTTCAAAGGCTGCAAACTTACAATTACATAAGATAAATCATCTGGAGATCTTATGTATGGCAGGAGAAGTACAGTTAATAATGTATTGTATGTAGAAAATGTGCTAAGAGACTAGGTTTTGGTGCTCTTAATACACACACACACACACATACGCACACATACACAGAGGAAACTATGGAAAGTGATGGACATATTTATTGGTTTACCAAAATATAGTTATCATTTCACTATTTATATCTGTATTAAAAATCATACTGAAAACTCTAAATATATACAATTAAAATAAATAAAAGTAAATATGTATAAAAGAAAAAAATGATAAATATTGCTTAAAAAGGCATGGAAAGATATGAACAAAGTGGAAATTTCTTTTTTTTTAAACGAAATTGCAAATACCAAGGAGGCATAATCTCATTGCATTTTGAATACGAACATAATTTTGTGTAAGTAATGAATTGTGTGAGATGTGAACACATTTGACTAAGATGTTATTTAAATATTGAGAAATTTCTTTAATTAAATTCTAAAATGCAATTTATACTGCTCCTAATCACTTTAAATCCTCTAGGATTTTCTGTGTTAACATTAAGGACTCAGCTAGGGTATTTTTATTTAGAATTTTCTAAAATGTTTATAGTCAATGAAAGGTAAGATAGTGGAGTAGATGAACAGTGTAATACTACAGCTGACTCTTTAACAACATATTCTTGCATTGCAAGGATCCACTTACCTGCAAATATGTTCTGCCTCTGTCACCCCCAAGACAGCAAGACAAATTCCTCTTTTTCCTCCTCCTCAGCCTAAACACCATGAAGAAAAGAAGAATGAAGATCTTTATGATAATTCACTTCTACTTAGTGAATAGTAAATACATTTCCTTTTCCTTATGATTTTCTTAATAACATGAAACTGTTCTTTTCTCTAGCTTCCTTTATTGTAAGAATATAGTACATGACACATATAACATACAAAATATGTATTAATTGACTGTCCATGCTATCAGTTTTGGGGGACTCAAAAGTTACATGTGGATTTTTGACTGTACAAGGGTTGGTGGCCCAATGCCTGAGTTGTTCAAGGGTTAACTGTATAGAACTACACAGCTGCATGGAACTTCATTGTGTCCGTACATAATGTAGTCAATAAATAAATTTTTAAATTGATGAAGCTCTTTCTAATATGCTAGAAATTTTGGAAATGTAACTTTAATTTTGTTGAAATTTAGATTTATTGTGTCAATATTTATTTTTGATTTGTACAATCTGTTTTTTTGTTATGCTGTTTATCTTTGCCTGTCTCACTTTGAAATATTTGACTACTTCTGAATTTTATTTTTATTTATAATCTGAATTCCTCTCTGTGATTTTCCTTGTACAATCTAGGAAACTTTCAGTAAACTGTTGAAAAGGAGGGATGGGATTGGGCATCCATGCTCCAGATCTTAGGGAGAAACATTCAGTATTTCACCAATAAGTACCATATCAGCTATTGGTTATTCATAGAAGCCATTTATCGTATTGAGATTATTTCCAAACATTCTTATAGGGATGACAGTTTTCTATTATGTAAATTAGCAAGCAGGCATCATTCAGCAAACAATTTTGTAATTTTTATAGAACATTTTATAAGGTGAGAAACGTTATTATTCTGTCAAAAGATTCTTCTAAATGTGTTAAATCAAACAATTGGAGTAGGTCAGTAGAAGTGCTATAATTTGGACTGTATGTTTGAATAGAAATTTTGTAATTACCTGTTTAACCTGGCCAATATTTGCTACTGATGCCAATACCAGGCATCATCTTCTATGACTAGGTGTTTAGTCTTTAATGGCTTAATAGCTTTATTTTTACATAGAATAATCTGAACTAGACTCTCCACTTTACTTTTATCGACACTAAATTTCAAGCTTCACAAGCAAATTTAGTAAGGCTTTAACAATTTTTAAAGTGGTTCGTAGGAATTTTCATGCATAAATTCAGCCAACAATAATGAGAGTTAATGAAGATACATCTGTTAATGAAAAATTGTCGAATATGTCACTCTTACTATTTTAGTCTTCTTTGTGTCTTTATAAAGTTGTCACTGCTATAGTTCACTGACAAAAATTATTTCAAATAAGGAGAAAATATGAAGGAAAACTTTCATTAAACTTTTCAATTTTAAGAATACCATAATAATTGCAATGTAAATTTTTATGCCTTTTATAGCAAAATGGCTTCTATCTCCTATATGGTATTTTTATTTTAAGAAACAGGGTGTTCCTATTTTGCCCTGGTTGGTTGGTCTCCAACTCCTGGCCTCAAGCAATCCTATATATCAGACCCATAGCAATTTTTTTTTTCTTTTTTTTTTTTTTTTATTTTTGAGACGGAGTCTCACTCTGTCACCCAGGCTGGAGAGCAATGACCCTATCTCAGCTCACTGCAACCTCTGCCTACCAGGCTGAAGTGAATCTCCCGCCTCAGCCCCCTCAGTAGCTGGGATTACGGAAACCATGCCTGGCTAATTTTTGTCTTTTTAGTAGGGACGGGGTTTCACCATGTTGATCAGGCTGGTCTCAAACTCCTGACCTCGTTATCTGCCCCCGTCGGCCTCCCAAAGTGCTGGGATTACAAGCATGAGCAACCACGCCCGACCTTGACCCATTGCAATTTTTAATATTTCTTACAGAATATATTTTTTTCAGAATTTTAAACGATCAGATACATAAATATGGAGATTCTGTCTTTCATTCTTTCTTCTACGAGTTAGTAAGATCACCATGGTCCATAGAGATTAAATGTGCTGTACAAAATACTTATATTTTCTTTGGGTTATCAGATATGTTACACAGTTTGAAATGATATTTTAAGAAATAATTATGCAATAAACATGCCAAGAAAGTTGCGTTCATTTTATTAAAAATTGGGATTTTTGATATTTCACTCTTACTTTACAATTCTTTGTAGTTTTTGAACATAAGGCCATGTATTACTTTTCTCCTTAGATTTATTCTGTCTTTAAGTATGTTCTGACCTTGGCTAGGTAATCTAAATCCAAGTAGTCATCAGAATAGCCTTGAAAGCTTGGCCCAAATCCAGGAATTTGGAGTCAGTAGTTTGGGGTGGGTCCCATTAATTTGCATTTCTAATAATTTCCTAATTGATGCTAATGATGCTGGTTTTCAGAGAATGATTTTAAATAGCACCAGCTATAGTGTAATTTGTATACCATATCAACAGCATACAATATAATTGTTCTTGTTTTACTCAAAGATTCTAGAATGTTTTGTATTAAATAACTAAAGAAAAAATACTCAAATATATATATATATATATATGTGTGTGTGTGTGTGTGTGTGTTAAAAAATTATGTGTTAAGTGAAATTTTAAAGGTGTAATCTCATAGATAAAAGATAACTTTCCAAATTTGAGGAAAGAAAAAGTGTTCAATTCTTAATAAGAGCTGAGACAGAAATATAATCAGAGGCTAAGACACAAAAGTTATTTTAAGCCAAATTTTGAAGTTTGGACTTTATGCTGAGGAACAAGTTTCTTATAACTTGATCAGATTTGTGTTTTAGAAAAATTAGGCAACAGGCATGTTTAATTAGATGATAACAGGATCACAGGCAGAAAGGACTGTAAGGGAGTACTTCCAAGTAAACTGGGTGAGAAATTACCCATTTACTTGCATGGGTTCTACATTGGACTGTTAACTGCTTGAAAGAAAGGACACTTTAATTTTCTTATTGCATTCTTTTCTTTCTTTCTTTTCTTTTCTTTTTTTTTTTTTTTTTTTTTTTTTTTTTTTTTTTTTTTTTTTTTTTTCAGATGGAATTTAACTCTTGTTGGCCAGGCTGGAGTGCAGTGGTGCGATTTCAGCTTTTCAGCTCACTGCAACCTCTGCCTCCCGGGTTCAAGTGATTCTCCAGCCTCAGCCTCCCAAGTAGCTGGGATTACAAGTTTCCGCCACCACTACAGGATAATTTTTGTATTTTTATTAGAGACAGAATTTCACCATGTTGGCCAGGATGGTCTCAAACTCCTGACCTCAGGTGATCCACTCCCTCTCATAGCTAAGAGTATCCTTCAAATAATGGAAATTCATGAATTGACTCCCTCATGGAGAATTGAAAACACTGAAACATTAAAAATTAAACAGGGAAAAATGAGAAAAGCACCTCTTCAGGACTTTGCCCTTAGTCCTATCTGCTCTTCAGATTTTAAGTATTATCAATCAGAAACTTTTAATAAAGACTTAAGACTTTTATTAATAAAGACTTAAGACTTAAGACTTTTATTATTAAATGTTCCTTGAAATTATCCCTGAATCTAAAATCGAGGCCACACACACCTACGCACATGCAGGCACGCGCCCCAACACACACACACATACGTACACACCTCAAACAAAATCAACTACTGGTAGTCTACTTATTTTATGCAGACATTTTTTTCTTTTAATAAAGATAGTAAGAAAAAACTCATTGTATTTTCTTTTTATAACCCTCAATTATTTAGAAAACCCATGAGGATCTTTACAGAATACTTCCCTTGTGATAGAGCAGATACACCACTCACTGACTTGTCATACAGGTTTATTATGGATAGTTTATAATTTTCTCATTTTACCACCTTTTTATTCTTTCTTTTCCTATTTTGTTATTTTTTAAGATAGAACTCAAAACCTTTTTTAATATTATAGTTTTCTAGCACACGTGTGATTCTATAGTCATTTTGTAAAATGAGCTACATCAATATAATTCTAAGATAAATTTACATAAGATTGTATAATGAAGTTTTATAATTTTTATGACAGCAAGTATATGATTTCTCTAGTCCAAATGGTTATAGAAAATCAGATATTAAGATAAAGGGAGAAGATTTAAATAATTTAAATAAAGATTTTATCTACATATCTACAGATAATATCTACAGATATTATTGGCTAAAATAATTAAGTTGTGATTGTTAATTTTTGTAATTTTTTGCATAAATATATATGTTTATGTTTTGCAGTCATTCATTACCTGTGGTCAAGGAGCACCAAAAGGTGTATGCTACAAGATCAAACAACATTAAGAAAATTCATTTTTTAACCATATAATGTAAGTTAATTTATAAAAACAAGCAATGTGTTCAAAAAATTATTTTAATAATGGTTATTAATATAGTAGCTGATAAGTTAGGCACAAATGCAATATGAAATGTATACCCTCCTTCCACTATGTGCACAAACCACATTTAACAACACAGGAAAAAGAAGAAGAAAGAAGTTTCTTTATATATATATATACACACACATATAGATATATGACAAATGTCAGAAGAGAGAGAAGAATTTCTCTCCTTTTTTCAAAAAGCAGGTAATGTGAGTTTGACCAGGCAAGGTGGAGTTTTCCTTTATTTGAATGATGCTACAGAATTATCGATAAATATTGAAGATAGCTCAAAATGAAACCTAAGCCCAACTTATGGGACTGCATACGTATCTAGAATGACAATGACAACTGAACTGAAAGTTTCCAGCTGTTGAATTGTGCTGCACAGTCAGATTTCCTGGTAATTCTTACTGACACACTGAATAAAGTAATCTCAGCTGCTTGCCCACTTCTACTCCAAACTGGCTAGGGAGAAACGCAGGAGCATGAATTGAGACTTTCTTTAATAAGTGATAGCGTATACCTGAGAATCTGGCCCTAACTGATTCAAACAAAAGCCATGTTATCTTGATCGGTCAAGCTACTTTTTTTTCTAAGCATAAATTTTCTCATTTCCAAAATTAATATTATTTGCTTTATGTTATTTAAAGAGACAATAAAGCAAATAACTGAACCCAGTTTTGGCGCATGGGAAGTCCTTAATACTATTGGCTATAAATTTCTTACATTTTGTAAGAAGCTCATTAGGTTCACCCTCATTTATCTAGTGTGACATATTTTTGCTTTAAATTTAACCCCCTTTATTTGCAAATGCAAAACATTATTTCATTAATTTTTCAATCTTAAATATAATAAACTTAAAATAACAATAAGTTAACATTTTTCTCTAAATAATTGAAGGATTCCTTTGAATCCAAGTAACTTTCTTTTGAAATATTTTTATTTACCTGTATTTTATAAGCAATCTCTGTATCAATGTTAAATGGATTTCTCTGAATATAAGTGACATTTGTATTAATGCACTAAGATCAGCTGGCAAATTAAAATATAAAGTATATTTACTTTATGTACAAGGAGTAATTTAATAAGAATCCTAATATCTTTATTTATACATTTCATTAGGTTAAAGAAAAAGACTCTATAATATGGTACTCACTGAAGAGTGATAAAGTGGGTATCTATCAAAGGGTGAAGGTGAAGATTGTATTTTTTCAGAAATACTACATTTGAATTTGGCAAATATAACTGTCGTTCCTGTAAATTTAGAAAATTAGAGATTCAGTGAAGCATGACAGTTCCAAAAAACTTAGGCCTATTTATATTTATGACTTTACTACTTGGTTTAATAACGAATTTAGAAAAAAAAAATGTGAATTCTGATAAAGAAAATAAAAAAACAAGGATAAATTTTAAATATGGCAATAGCTGTTCAAAGCTGGGCTTCTTAATTAGAAAAAGGGAAATTTCAAAACTGTATCACATGGTATTTAATTGACAGAGTATTTATTTTATTATAAAATAAACTGAACTTTGTGTATTACTGATATTTCTCACAGGATTTTATACACAGTTATGGTGTAATAATGACATTAATAAAAGTATGAAAGTAGAATATAATTTTCAAGAAAATTTTAAGAAAAAAATAGGAGCTAAACTATTATTGGTTTTTCTTGTCCCGAGACTTCTGCAGTTGTTCATACAAAAAGAAAATGAATAGAGATGCTGATTGTTTTCACTAACTCCATGCTGTGAATATAAATAGCTGGACAAGAAGACAAGGTTGGAAAAAAAACATATAATCTAGAAGGAAAAAGAATAAAGGCAGTTGAAGAAATACATATTTTGCCTTCAAGAAAACTGCAGACCATCATGAAGACAGAATTTTCTCCTCTATTTCAGTGGATTTCACTTTGTCATTATTTCTTTGTTGGCTAGTGTGTATATCTCTTTTTTTTTTTCCAACAGTACTGTAAGTTTTTAAAGACTGAATCTGTAGTCCTGCCTTTCCTTTGTATGTCCCATTTTAATAAGTATAGGAAAGACATTAAAAGTTATCAGTAAAGGCTGGCTAAATGAATATGGTTGAAGATGTAGGTGACTACGTAGGTGACTACATAGGTGAGAAGATGAAAAATAGTCGTGTTTCAAGGTATATGTTTATCAAGAAATAGTATTTAACTCAAACTATATGGAAGTATGTTGCCATTTTTCTCCTGAGTAGATTAAAAGGGAATAGACGCCTTTAGTGTAAAGATTTAAAAAGACGTAGTTACCAGTTCTAGAGTGGTGATATGAAAGTACATTAAAGAATTTCCATAACCTCTTAAAAATTCTACAGCGACGCTTAGTATATTCCAAATTCATGTTTTTCTTTCATTGATGCCAATGTTTTTGGACATCAATGAAAGAAGAAAAAAAAAATTGAGTGGTGACCTGCTCTGCCCAGATATTGTCAATGTGATCCATTTTAAAAAGGGACTTTTGCAGAAGTAATTGAGTTAAGAGTCTCAAGATGAGATCATCCTGGATTATCTGAGTGAGTCCTAAATCCAATAGTGTATTGTATTAGTGTGTGCTAATACAAGAACGGAAGGGGAAGACTTGAGATTTACACAAAACAGAAGGCTATATGAAGTAGAAGTTAAAGATTGGAAGCAGATATCGGAGATATCTATTTGCCCTGGAATGTACGCAAATCTTCTCTGGGATGAGAGGGGAGGATTTAGTGTCCTGGAATGTCTCTGGTAAGGGAGATAGTCTCAATATATAATTCTTATGCTGTTTCTAAATGCCTTCTTTCCAAAGGAACATGAGCGATTCTAGTGAGCGTTGTATCGAAATAACTCTCTTCCCTAGATACAGATACATCCGTATAAGAGGTATAATCCCACCATTTCATATTGGTCCCCACATACGTAATATTTCCAGGGCTGGGCTTGTTTAATAAAGACATGGCTAGTCATGATACCCCAAACCACATCTTATTTTGAATTTATTATAGAAGAATATAGCACGTGGCAAATAAATTCTAGAATTTTTTTATAGGTAGTCGTTAAAACTTGTGATTGGCAATCTGTAATGACTTTGTAGAGTATGTCTCTGGAATTATCTTCTGTGATACAAAAGGATTTATTTTACATCTTAATTTGATCAGAGTTTATTGCCTGTGAAATGCTTACTTTGACTCTAGAAAGAGGGAGTTGAAACTTTTGTATATATTTTTGCCATATATTAGGGCAGGCATATATATACCACCAAAACTATGTCTTAACATGAGAAACACATAATCAATGTACGTTTTGTCAAAGTAGTTATAAAATTCCATCTGACTTAATATTAAAAGGGGTAATATACAGGGCTACTTTCAAGTACAGCAATGATTGATGTACTAATAACTACAAAAAAAAAATCAGAGAACTATCTAAATCCTAATTTAGAACAAAACAGACAAGTAATACAGCAATCAACAAATAGTTTTAAATCAAACTTTTATCAGAGATGTAATATTTGTTTATTAGCAAGTCAGATGCCAGGCTTTAAACATGACCCTTCTAAATCCTATATTCCTTAATCCTTAACACTAAGACAGATGAAATTTTCATGAGAGTATAAGTTGCAGATTGTAACTTACTGGGATCAATAATAGGTGATGAAGAAATGCAAGCAAAATAACTTAAAAAATTACTGGAATCCAAATGAAGTCACACAATTAGTACTTAGCTATATTATAATCTCTTTTGACTGTCTACTCTGCTTCCATAAATATATGGAATATAGGATTTAGATGGGTCATGTTTAAAGTCTGTCATCTGACTTGCTAATAATCAAATACCACGTCTGATAAAACTTTGATTTAAAACTGTTTGTTAATTGATGTATTACTTGTTTGTTTTGTCCTAATTTAGGATTTAGATAGTTCTCTGATTTTTTTTTTTTTTTTTTTTTTTTTTTTTGGTAATTATTAGCACATCAAGCATTGCTGTACTTGAAAGTAGCCCTGTATATCACCCCTTTTAATTTTCAGGAATATGGACATAATTATATTAAAAGATTTTATAGTAGTGATTTATCTGCCTTCAGAAAGCAATATACATTAAAAGAAAAGTGGAATCTACTAGAAACACTTTGAGGAAGGATGCTATAGATTTTAGAAGTTATGACTGACCTGATTTTATTTTGTGCAAGATGGCATCGCATTTTTAACTGGTGTCAATTGTTATTTACTAAGAAAATAATGCCTCAAATTTTCTTTGTCCAGACACAAGTAAGATGTTGAGAATTAATTTTTTCTCAAAATGTCTCTGTTTTCATATAATTTTGCTCATTTTTATAACACAAGTTGAACTAAAAAAGGGGCTAATATAAGTTTCTTCATGTTATGAGAGATCATGGAACTGATTTTACTCAAGGTTCAGAAAACTTATAAGATACAATGGCATCACTCTATTAATCAAATGGTAAAGTAATGTTATAAGAGGGATTAATGGCAGCAGAACCATTAGAAATATCTGCTACAGAGCCATGTAGTTTGTTTTCTATTGTACTATAATATATGGATGTTATATGTTTTCATTCACTTCTTGCCTTTTTGAGAAGAGTATTTGTTGCTTAAACTCATATCCATATAACAAAAGCAGAGTTGTACTATTTGGTGCCTTTTTGCTGAAATAGGTGAATATATATACGAAAATAAAAGGTTCATATAAATAAAATATAAGGCATTTATTGGATTCTAATATTTGCTTTTTATAAATGCACTGCACAAAAACATTGTAAATAATTGAATACTTAATATTATTTTTATATTATTTTTCCACATAGCAGATAAATGTGAAGAAGACTATGTCTATGCTTATATGTTCATGTTATTTCAAGTAATATCGTATTTACTTTTAGTGAGTTCTTAATATTTTTCATATTCTAGTAGGTCAATTTTGATGTGAAGATAATTAAAGCATTGCAAAATAAGAATAAATGAAGTATTTTTAATTGATTTTAAGGCAGTGCTCATAAATGAGAAAAAGTAAGGAAAAAATTATTGAAATTTGATGAACTATATGATATGAAGTAGATAGACACTTTCTTCATTTATTTGTTTTTTTTATTTTTTTTTTGAGACGGAGTCTTGCTCTGTCGCCCGTGCTGGAGTGCAGTGGCCTGATCTCAGCTCACTGCAAGCTCCGCCTCCCGGGTTTACGCCATTCTCCTGCCTCAGCCTCCAGAGTAGCTGGGACCACAGGCGCCCGCCACCACGCCCGGCTAGTTTTTTGTATTTTTAGTAGAGACGGGGTTTCAGCGTGTTAGCCAGGATGGTCTCGATCTCCTGACCTCGTGATCCGCCCGTCTCGGCCTCCCAAAGTGCTGGGATTACAGGCTTGAGCCACCGCGCCCGGCCTATTTGTTTTTTTTAAACAAATAGCTAAGTAGATTCATTTTTACATATTTACAAGCTGTAAAGCTGTTTCAAGGTCCTTATTAATAATTGATTTCCACATAATTGTTATAAATGATTAAAAGGTTTTAAAAATATTGTCTTCATTAGTATAATCTCCTTATTATCTCATAAATTACTACAGTTACATATAACCTGTTTCAAGGGTGTTGTGGTGCTAAATATTTAAACTTTATATTATTCAAAACTTTTTATTTGTTTATTTTTTGAGCTGGAGTCTCGCCCTGTCACCCAGGCTGGAGTGCAATGGCTTGATCTCAGGTCACTGCAACCCACGCCTCCCAGGTTCAAGTGATTCTCTTGCCTCAGCCTCTTGAGTAGCTGGGATTACAGGTGTGCATCACCACGTCCAGCTAATTTTTGTATTTTTAGTAGAGCCTATTTAGTAGTTGGCCAGGTTGGTCTCGAACTCCTGATCTCATGATCCTCCCATGTTGACCTCCCCAAATGCTGGGATTATAGGCATGAGCCACCATACTCGGCTTATTCAAAACTTTTTGTAATTTATCTTTATGATTATGTATTATTGATTTAATTGGTTATTCAACAAATTTTAAGTGAGCTAATCCTGTGTAAGAAGCACTGATTTAAGTCCTGAAGATACAACAGGAGACAAAACAGACAAGAAACAACAAAGGAAGATTAAAAAGCTTAAGGAACAGTTGGTTTGGAAGAGTTGGTTTACAATGTCAGGCAAATTGTGTAAAAATGATACTGGGAGCTATTTCTATATTGAGTATCTGATGAAAAATACCCTGGGTCAAACTATTTTAATGTAATCTATACATAAATTAATTGATTAATTAATATCAAGTAGGTAGAGAAGAATTGCTCTTCTATAATAATGTCCTAAATTTCAGGCTTTTGAAATATTTTGTTAAAAAATTGCATTCAAAGTAGTATTATCCCTTGCTATAAAAGTAAGCATACTGTACTACACAGAAATGCTTTGGCCTACATAGACAATTTTTTATAATTGTGTTTTTAAACAAGGCTTTCAACTTGTGTAGGAACTAGAAGCTTGCAGAATGCTTGTGTTCATTACAAATTTGCTGTTTTATTTCACTCAGCCCTAATGATTTTCATTATCTCCTTAGTTGATAGAATCCATTTCCAAAACCAATAATCTCTTGAAATCCACTGAGCCACAAATTACTCATTAGAGAAAATTTTCAAAGATCATTACCTTTACTATAGATGTTCACTTTTCATCTTCTGAATACTCTCTTGTAAAGCTCCTTATAATAAGGGGAGGGGATATTATGTAGTTACAGAGAATGATTTCAATGAAATACAGACCAATGGCTTGTTTGCAATTTGAAGCACTGCATTTTATTAAAGGTCAACATTGCATTGTGTTTAACCTTAATTCTATATTTGCCAATCTATTGTGTTACTACTAAAATATAAATAAGATGTTAATTATACTAGTCTGATACTAGTTTCTGAGGTGTTTCATGATTTTATTATAATTTTTGGAGGAGCAAATGTGTATGAATATTTGATGACCTGCAACAGTTGAACAATAATTTAGTCTGGGAATTATTTCATATATCTAATTTAGAGCATTTCTTATATAATAATATAGTTTTACAAGTATAAAGTTTTTCTACTTGTAGTAAAATAAATGTTTGATTTATTTAAAAAGTATAAGACTACCGATGTGTCTAATTAGGGAAAAAAAACACAAAAATTATCTCAAAATGAACTCAATAACTTTGAATTATATGGATTACTTTCATTACCCTCAAAGCTGCCTTGAAACCTCTGTACCTATATTCTAATGTTTGCATGTGGAAATAATTAGAAGTCCAATAAAAATCTAAATATTTTTGTCATATAATAAATATTACTATTAAGAAAAATTACATTGAACCTAATTTATGTCTTTATTTGTCAAAGACATAATAAAAGAGATATTTTATAATGAAGACTTTAGGAAATCTTGGTTTAAATATTGACAGTGTTAATTATTAGCCTTGTGATCTTGGACAAGTTATTAGATCTTTTTGTTCTCCATTTTCTCACATACAAAAAAAGTGAATTGCATTTATCCTATGAAGCTCTGGCCACAGTGCCTGCACCACGGACATATTAATTGATGTTTGGCTTTTTGCTTTTTGATCTACTAGGCCTCCATTTGCTGTTTGGGGAACCCTCTATGCTATGAATGCTAGCTGGCAGCAAACACTGTCTCCCACTACAGGGGCATACAGTGTTGGTGTTTGCTTTTCCACCCTCCAATTCCAACAGGAAGCAAATACAGGACCCAGGCATTAAAGACAGTTGTATCACACCAATGTGAATTTGGAGCCGCTGGCAGGTAAAGGTTAGGAACAATCAATGATATTTTTAAATGTTATTATAATAACTTTTAAACATAATAACTCTTAAATATTACTATTAAGAAAAATTACAGTTTTCTTAGAAGGAAGAGCAGCAACAGGAAACACATCTACTACCAGGAACAATTTTGGGGGTATTCTTACAGGAAATGTTGATATTAACCAAGATATACCAATATATTTTTACTGGTCATTAAAATAAGGTTTGTGGCACTTTTCTTACTGCTTGGCATCTGGCCTACTTCCCAGCCTTCCTAATGATTCTGTGAGCTGACCGATATCGTCTTAATAAACTCCCTTTTTGCTTAACCCAGCAAGAGTTGTTTGAAATGCTTACAAATAAGAACACCCTCTGATACAGAAAGTGGTTACTGACTGCTAATTATTGTTTTATTATAAAGTGAAGCAATTAGTTCATAGGACTTTTTTCAATGGACATATCAAATTTTTCATTTTTTAAAAAGTGGGCTGGATTAGATGACCTGAACTTCACATCTAACAGAATTCTTGTGATACCGTGATAACACAATTGGCCTTCCCTATCCCTGGGTTCCACATGTGTGAATTTAACCAACTACAGATCACCATTTGGTTACTGAGGGACACCATTTGGTTGCTGAGGGTTACTGAGGGACAGGTCACCCTTGGTTACTGAGGGACAACCTTATGAGATATTTATTATATCTTTTCTATGTGAATAATAAAGAAAGTGAGTAAAACATCGTTGTACAACCACAAATAGGAAAGAAATAGAAGGACTAAAGAAAATGCTGAGTTTTGACAAGTAAATGTGACATACAAAGGTTTACTAATGTGTGTTAATAATATCTTGTACTGTGCAGCTAAGCTTTCGTTCAAAATAGATAAAATAACATCTGAAAATACACAAGAAATGACTCCATTTTAATTAGTTTATGTCATACTTACTCACATTAGGTAAAAAAGCCTGTTTTCGTGCCGCTTTCGTACGTAGTCCTGGTGCTAATTAATTCAGCCATACAAATACATAAAATGAGCACTAAAAACACATAAAAAATAGTTGACCTCCCTAAGGCAACTTTCTTGGCTTTTGCTGGTAGGATATGGATTCATTAAAGTACTTGCCATTATGTGTATTCATTAAAGAAGGAAGCAGTCTATTTTGTCATCAACAAACCAAACAAACTTTCTAACCTCTTGCTAGTTCGCAGATAACACTTAGTTTAATTGGTCTGACCCTGACTATCCTTTAAGGCTTTTCAAGAAAAAAAGTAGGTAGACACATGTAGAGGGAGGGAAATTAAGTGGGCCTGGCACAAGCTCCTGAAGTTGCTCTGGTAACAATAGACTTAGCATATACAAAGTTCAAGTGAATATGAATTGTAAGTGATGGCTGAACTGTTAGAGATCAGAGCAAAATTCAGCAGTTCTGGATACTGTTAATAAACATTTTATATTTTTGACTAATGCCAAACATTTTTACGTTATTGACAATATTCATAAAATGTTATACTGTAGGATATTTGTAAAATACATATGCAAAAAATATGAGAGACATAGACTTAATATATTATTGTCACTATTTTATGAAAGTTAGTAAGGAAAGGAAAAACACTAACATGTCAATAGAAAAATGGCAAAGGACCTAAATGAAGAAATACAAACTGCTAATAAAAATATTCAAATATTCTAGAAATATAAGATTTGCATGTTTAAATAGTAATATACCTTTTTTTTCTGTATGTATAAAATTGAAAAATATTCAGAAACCAACGAAGATGATCTTCATTGCTGGAAAGGTACTGTGGAATAATCAGTCTTATACTACTATCTAGGATACAAAACTCTCTGGAAAGCAAGCATCAGGAGTCCTTAAAAATGTATTCGCTTGGCCGGGCATCGTGGCTCACGCCTGTAATCCCAGCGGTTTGGGAGGCCAAGGCAGGCAGATTGCCTGAGCTCGGAAATTTGAAACTAGCCTGGGCAACATGGAGAAACCCCATCTCTACTAAAAATACAATTTTTTTTTCTTTAAGTTTCCTCACTCCTTACCCTGTAAGATCAAGCACAGCCCTCCCACTCTCGAATTGCCTGATACAAAGTGTAATTTTTAGTTGAAATTGAATTCAAACGCAATTTGATATCTGTTCTCCCGATTTACAGTGGTGAAATAAATGGAAAATTTAGAGAAATTTTTGAAGAAAGGGTGTGTTTGTGTCTGGCGAGAGTGGAGGTCATACTCTAAAAAGAGCAAGAAAACATAGGGATAGTTTTATAATGAAAGATGATCTAAAAAGTCCTTCCTCTCTTTTTTTCTTACATTTCAAAAATTTAAACAACGTAGCTCCTTCTGCATCAGTAATATCATGACATATCTTGGTGGTCTTTGAATATGTTGCAATAATTAAAGTCATTACTAACGTATTTGTGTCTCCAATGTTCAAATTTCTTCCCCTATGCATTGTCTATTCAGTTAAGGAAACTAAATTTCTGATTTCATAAACATTTCTATTCGGGAAGAGTTCCCTTTTTCTGCATTAATTCTCTCACTGCCTTCTCTGTTTCTTTTGTGGGAGCATAGCCTTCACAAATCACGTATCTCAAACCCTGTCTCATATTCAAAACTTTTGAGGAATCCAACACTATGTACTTCCAAAGTATAAAAGGTGACACAAGACAACACTTCTTAATAGGGTATGGTTTACTGGTCTACGGAAACAGGAGCACAAGAATCATCAGCGGCACTGTTATTTGGACTTGAGAGAATATTTTAACATTGGAGTTTATCAAGAAAACAAAGAAAAATGACAGAAGTAAAAGGAATACTTAGGAAAAACTATCATGAAATGACCACGGTGAGATTCACTGAACAACCTAAGCGTGGCTGCTTGTTCTATCTGTTCTATGTCCCTCTATTTTACCTCATTGTCTGCTTTTCCTTGGGTTCCAGCCCAGGAAATTAATCTGCATTATTTCATCAAATGTGCTCTGTATCTCTGGTTTCAGCTAAGCCAGACAATGGAAAGCCTCATTAGGAGATTGTGAGGAGGGAGAAGATGAAGTTAGAGTATTTATTTTCTCATCTACCTTCCTATGAAGTTGCTTTAAGCTTCTGACTTCTATGCTTGGCAAAAATTGCATTTATTTCAAGACCCCTGACCTTATTTAATGTTCTGTTCTTCTGTCTTCTGCATGTTTCTGATATGTTGAAATACCTGATTTCTTAAATATGTTCCCCTTCCTTTTCCTTTGCATCGGAAGATTATAATATCTTGTTATTACCAGCACTCAGTTACTACAGTACCTTTGTGGTTCCCCTAAAACTATGTTTGTAAGTAATTGACTTTGTAATTAAACAACATTCACATTAGACTACTTTGAGTTTGCCATCCTTTTCCTTTTAGAACCTTGATAGTACTGAAACGAGAAAGGTTCCCGTGTCCCCCTAACAGAGCTTGCGATGGGGATGTCGGTCACTTCTTCAGTGCTCCACTGCTCAAACCTCTAGAGGAGCACACAGACAGGCAGGCTGTGTAGCTCCCACCCCATAGCAGTGCCTAAAAGTGAATATTTACAGCTCCCGAAGCCCCAGTGGGGGTGTGTTACAGGGTACTCTTTTAGTTTTTGCCATTTATAGGCAGCTTGTGTTAGCCAGCTCAATTAGACCCTTTCTGTATCCCTGGTTCTTGCCTTGGTGTACGGGGAGAATCAGATCACACCTGGGCTTGAAGAATGAGTGCAAGGTTTTATTGAATGGCGGTAGCTCAAAGAAAGTCAGAAGGGGATGGAATGGGAAGGTTTTTGCCTGGAGTCAGGCTGCTCAGCGTCTTGGGCTCTCCTCTGTCTGCCCAGCCAAACTCTGTGTTGTTCTGCTTCTGCCGGACAGTGGCCTGCTCGTCGGTGGCCTGCCAGCATGCCAGGGCCTGTCAAGAGGCCCAGGTGCCTGTCAAGAGGTTCAGCTGCCTGTGTGTTCCTCTGCTGATGTGCTCTTCTCAATGTCCAGCCACCTGCGTGCCTGCCTGCTAGGGTCTCAGGGTTTTTATGGGCACAGGATGGAGGCTTGGCAAACCAGGGTGCTCTTAGGAAATGCGACATTTGGGTAGGAAATGCCTGTCCTCACCTAGGTCTGTGAAGGTGAAGCCACGGCCAGGAACCACTTCTCTACCCAGTGCTTCCCTTCCCCACTTCCCTATCATTTAAAGGGACCACACTCTTCCCTTCCCAACACTTTCCTTCCATATTAGTATTATGAATCTAAATTTCTGAATAGCTTATGATATGTTCATAATTTTGAATTACTTTTTTCTTTCTATATATCTGACCCAAATCTTATTTCAACATCTCTTCTTTTATCACTTTCAATTATTTGTATATGTCTATGTTCTATGCTTTTTCTCATACAATTCTCAACAATGTTATACAAGTTTTATCAATATGTATCCATGTAATTATTTTTCTATCAATACTTTTTAATCAAATTATTGTCATGTTGTTTTCTTAAATTCACATATTAAGGGGAGAAATTTATTAAATTATATTTTTGTAGCTCCAGCTAGCACTATTTCTTCTAGATACTGGTTAATTTAAACAACATTGATTTACAAGGATTTGTATTCCTCTTTAATGTGTTCTGTACAGTTGCTATGGTTGCCAATTTTTGTAGAAAATTACTTCTATCTATGTTGCATCTCTAAGGCTATATGAATTTCAAATCTCACTATTTAGAATACTTTCTAGTCTTTGTGATTTTATACTTGGGTCTGTTTTATGAAACAGAGACAGAAAAGTTTCCATTTTGTATAAAATCTTTAAAAATCTTCCAACAGGGAAAAACCATTGAAATAAGAAGTAGCCAGCAATAGTTGTTTAAACATTTCAAACCCTCCTAATGTGAGCTTTAAAGATGCATGTTTTTTTAATCTGTAGGATCCTCTGAGCAAGTAAATATAGTGTAAATATAGTAAGAAACTATAGTTCTTTATTTTTTATTTTCACTTTCTATTATACATAATAAAAATTACATATTGCATTAAGTTGTCTCTAATTAAAAACCTAAAAAAGTATTTAATTAACTAACTTATTTAATATTTAATTATCTGGAAAAAATTGACCTGTCTAGTACATATTTATTAAGCACCTAATGTATGTTAAGCACTAGACCTAAAGTAGTAAGAAGAAACGGCGTCTTCTCAGCTATGGAAGGAATTCTACAAAATCTTGACTTTATTCATCCAATATTCAAGCAAATATTTTACAGATACCAGGAGACAAAAAAAAGCAATTCTTCACAAATGCCTTATCCTTTATGATTTCCACTTATTATTTTCCACTTATTATTTTTCCACATATTTCCACTTATTATTTCCATTTATTATTTTTTAATAATCTTCTTTATGTTATCTGTATCTGCCTTGATACCTTCTTTGGCAAGGTTATCCTTGTTTTTCTATGTACTAGAGACTCTCCTCACAGTTCTTGTCCCATACATAGAGCCTGGTTCATTATTGTGCTTCTTAATGCTCTCTCAATTCTAATCTTGCTAGGTTTCGGAATGTGCAGTTAGTGTTTCTTCCTGTAGTCAAAAAGAGTGATAACTAAAGACACATTTCTTAAACTAATAGAAAACGAAATCATATGCATTGCCTGAAATTTTAAGCTTTAAGGGTCTTGTGAAAAAGAAAAAAGTAATTAAATCCTTCTGTTCTTCCTCCTGTTTTGGGTTTTTTTCTTTTTTTCTTTTTTTTTTTTTGAAAAATTAAAAAAAATATATGTATTTAGTTTTTTTCTTTTACTTTTTTGTATATTTCATTTTGCATTCTGATAGTAAGTATGAAAATTTGAATAAATCCTTATCCTTGGTATATACCATATTGTCAGCATGCACCATGTGAAACTCCTGAAATTATTTTTTTATTTAATCATCTGTCAATTCATCTCTCTATTTATTGTTTATTTACATTCTGTAACTCCATTTCCCTCCTATTTCCACAGAATAATCACTTATAGCACTTATCATCAAAGAGATTGTGACCTATAATGACAAAAATATTTTACAGCCTCACATTTCTTAAGAATAAAATAAAATTAAGACACTGATTCAAGTGGGTCCACAACAAATTATTCTGTACTAAATGATAGTTTTAGATATTGGGATTTTTAGGAGTTCTTATGGAAGGAAATACTACACAATGAACACAATGAGCGGATAATAGAGACTTTGGAAAAAAATAAGATACTTAAACTGAGTTATTGAAAGTAGATGAATTTTATTAGAAAGTGAGAAATAGGGAGCTAGGCCAGGAAAATATAAGCCAGAAAAATAGATGCTTAAGGTATATGGAAATCATGAATTATTGAGCCCCTCCAAACAAGATAAGTTGAAACAGCAACTCATTTTAAAACAGACTAAATGTGCTGGGTGTGCCTTTGACTTGACTCTGTAATCCCAAATCAAAAAACAAAAGCACAGACTAAACAAATATAACTTCTGCTATTAAAAATAAAATAGAACAAAATATACACACTAACACATTTTTCTAAGTTATTTCAGCCATTGTGCCTTCAAGACCAGAGGTAACAAAGCCTAACTACATTGATGCCAGGAAAGGAGGAACTTTTTGATTTGATAATTTAAGGTTAATTAGGGAAATAAATATGCTTGTTAGCTTTTCTGAGTATAGCCTCGCAAAAACTATTTGAATTTTCAAGAATGTGTCTGCAAAATTCAGTGGTTTTGTTCGGAGGAGATTATTATTTAAATTGCAGAATTTAGCTTATGGTTATAAAACATACAGCACACGCATATCTATATTTACTTTATGATTGCTTATACATGTGTCCACCTTTAACAGGGTATCTATTTTGTATGAAGTGACTCCAGAGAGAGAGAGAGAGAGAGAGAGAGGTGTCCTGCAGTCACAGGCCACTTCACAGGCGATAACCAGTGTAGTCTTAGAAAGGAGGTGCTTTTTAATAGTATGATCACTCATTTGACTACACGTCAATGATCTACAATTGGAAAAGCAATGTGGAAGTTAAAGGGAGGAATTTATTTGGGAAGATTTTTCAATGTGTTGCCCTCACTGAATTCACTGCTGCATTAGACTCACTTTGTTTGGTGAGTCCATTGTCTATCCAACACCTCACTCCATTCTCATGATGGAAGGATGGTGAGTACTGCTCCTGCTTCCTTCCTTCCCATAGGTGTCTTAAGAGAGGCTGAAGCAAGCCCCTTACTGAGGTAAATTTTTAAACCCTGAAGTGGTGGTGGGGGATATACTGGATTAGGAACTTATACCTGCTTAGGGAATCTAAGGACAAGAGATTCATCTTCAGGTGTCAGAAGAAAATTAGAAAAATGACTGAGAAAGAGTAAGAGAGTAAAAGCAAGTGAGGAGAGAGAAAGAGATTGAAAGTGTGCATGATAGAGATAGAGATAGAGATAGAGATAGAGATAGAGATAGAGATAGAGATAGAGATAGAGATAGAGATAATCTGTAGTCAGGGGCCTCTTCATGGGTGACAACGAGTGCAGTCTGACGGGGTTCCACATTCAAGAGATACCTTAACTACTAGGGGCTTAATGCTGTGAGATTGACATGTTGAAACTCTTAATCATGGCATTTATGTTTTTGAAGGTAAGTCCTAGGAAAGTGGTTTTGGAGCTTCACATGTGGGCCTGCCTTCCAATACCTGCTTGAGATGGGTTCTTGGTAGCTAGCTTACCTACCACTTTTCACCCCTGCCCAGCTTCCACTGTCACTGACTGCTCGGAATGAACTCCAGCTTGTATTGACACAGGAAGTCCTGTGGTCTGCCACTGCTGTCTGCCTTAATAGGTAACCTGAACACAGTCTTGGAAATTTGCAGGGTTTGGTGGACACATACTGTGGCATCTTGGGAGGCATGCTGCAGTTATCCTGGCTCTGGGCTGTCAGTGCTAAAGTGCATTCAGACATGGACTTGAAGGGGCAAGTTGTTATCTACCCCTGATCCAAGGTTTAATTATAGCTTGCACAGACATTGCAATTCCTTGGTGGTTTGCTTGTCTGTCTTGGGTAGGTGTGGTGGGTCCATCCCAACCCAACACACTGCGTATCTGACTAAAAGCTTAAAGAGAGATAAGCCAGCAGGCAGCGGGCTTTTCCTTGAGATGTGTTGCAGGCTTCCAGGTACCTGTGAGGATCTACATGCATTTCCTAAGCATCCCCATGTCTAAGGGAGCTCGATGTTAAACAGCAATTAAAAAAAAAGACAGTTAAAGAGACTGTGGAAGAGGAGATTATTTTTAAAAAACATTAATTTGTTACTTTTAACAGAGTCTTTTTATTTATTTCAAAGCAAGGTTTCTATATTTAAATTTTGCATTGTAGTCAATGCTTTCTAGCTTATATTTTCACTGACTATGGAGAAAAAAAATACGTTTTCTTATTTTTTTTCTATTCTTGCTGGTTTGTTTATTTGCTTTGTTTGCTAAATACATGTCATTTATCAGAGAATGGGAACCTATAGGCATCTTAAAGGATTCCCATAATGCTTAGAGAGGGACTCCCCATCAACCCCTAAACAAATACATAAGAAAGTGGCTAGAATGCCAAAGTTTTCAGGACTGAAAGAAGATTTGTAAGTGATCACCAGGAAGAAAATATAATGGGCATGTCAAAGAAAGTCTAGTCAAATATCCCCAGTGAGTATCTCTGAAGAACGTACAAATAAGCTCCCCCGCATACTCCCATAGCCAAAAAAAAAGGAGCTTGCTTTTATTATCTGCCAAGTCAAGGGTGTGTTAGCCTAGTGCCTTCAAGACCAGAGGTAACAAAGCCTAACTACATTGATGCCAGGAAAGGAGGAACTTTTTGCATCTTACCTCTTCAGCTTTGCTCTTTTCTTTCAATTCTGGGATCACCAGAAGCAGATTAGTGAATAAGGAAGGAGGAATAGGATACTAAATAGGTAGACAGAGAAGAAACTGGTCTAGATCCCTTTCCTTCCAAAAGTTTGACTAGCAATGTGCTCATGCTGGACAAGGTGCAAAGATTTAACTTGGAATAAAGCTTGGAGTTTTGTTGTTGTATTGGACTAGACCTATTTTTTAGATGGCAAATATTCTTCTAACTGAAAATGACCAGAGGATTCTTTAATACTAGGAAGAATTGAAGAAGTTGTTACATTTGTACTAGATTGTGTCATAGGGGAAAGTGTCTAAAAACAGGCACAGAGTGAAGACGAAGGTGTACCCTAATGACCTGTCTAAGTCACTATTACACACTTCCATGGACTTATCAATTAACTACTATATTCCAAAGCAAAACCTTTATTGAAGTACTGTAAGTGTGAGTAAAATACTGTATTGGATATTAATATAAATTTTACTGTTTTCTTTTTCTGATATTAATAAGATTATAAGTTGATCTTAAATAACAGAAACATAGTATTGATTGGTCTGAATGAATAAACAATTTTTATTATTTATAATGAATATTAACCTATAAATTACTATTTTTAAAATTCTGAAACATTTGATCACACTAAAGATTACAGATGATTTTTAGCTTCCATTTAGCTGTATAAAATAATCAATTATTATTTATTCAGAAAGATTTTAAAATTTATCTAGCCATATCTAGACTAATATTTCCTCCATGATAACTAATGCTAAGAAAGCAAACAGGAAAACAATTTTTTTCCTCTATTCAAGAGCCTTAGCCCCATTTAAAGAATTTCCAAACTGTACCTGGCAGCTAATCTCACTTCTGACATTGACACTTTTCTACATGTTTCTCAGAGTCTGTAAATACATCTTCGAATGAGATTTTAGGAATAATTATTCTACCTGAATAAATATACCCTAAGACTGCTCAAACATCTAAATATTTTGGGGAAAAATATTTTCAGAAAAACTGTGCATTCACAACCAATATGTTGACCTGTAATCGATTTGGATATTCTACCCTGCCATCAGTTTTCCAGAAAAGAAAACCAATACCAACGTGTAAGAACCTTTATTGCCCTTTAGGTCATAGATAGGATAAAGCTAAGCTTATGCTGTTTTCTAATAATCTTTTTAAAAACTCGCGAGGTTAAGAGTTTAAGACCATCCTGGCCAACATGGTGAAAACCAGTCTCTACTAAAAATACAAAAATTAGCTGGGCATGGGGATACACACCTGTAGCCCCAGCTACTCTGTAGGCTGAGGCGGAAGAATCTCTTAAACCCGGGAGGCAGAGATTGCAGTGAGAGATCTTGCCACTGCACTCTAGCCTGGCTACAGAGCGAGACTCTGTGTCAAAAAAAAAAAAAAAAAAAAAAAAAAAAAAAAAAAAAAAAAAAAAAAAGGTCAGGCGCGGTGGTTCATGCCTGTAATCCCAGCACTTTGGGAGGCCGAGGCAAGCGGATCACGAAGTCAGGAGTTCAAGACCAGACTGACCAACATGATGAAACTCTGTCTCTACTAAAAATACAAAAATTAGCCAGGAATAGTGGCACTCACCTGTAATGCCAGCTACTCAGGAGGTTGAGGCAGGAGAATCACTTGAACCCAAGAGGCGTAGGTTGTAGTGAGCTAAGATCTCACCACTGCACTTCAGGCTGGACAACAGAATGAGACTCCATCTCAAAAAATGAATGAATGAATTAATTAACTAATTAAAAATATCAAAATCAGAATAATGAAATCTTACATTTCATTTTCCACACACACACAAACACACACATATATATGGTGTTATGTTATATATATATATATATATATATAACAATGTTTACTGTTATGTTTAAATATATATATCACAATATTTACTGGAAAATAACACATCTACTCAGAAGTTAATGACTGTGTGGTCAAGTAGCAGACATTCAAATAAAAATGATAGACACTTAAATATTTTAAGCAACATTTCATAGGATAAGCACAATATAATATACAGGCACATATTATTTTGGAAATATAAGGAAAAATTCTTGAGAACATAAGAAATAAAGGAAGAAAGGAGTATGTTTGACACAAGAGAAGACATTTTACCAAAACCTTAAAGAATGGAAATTCACTAATAAAGGCAGAAAAGAAGTACATTGTAAAATATAAACAACAAATGAACTAACAATTAAGTGGGCATCTTGATTTCAATTAAGAAAATTTTGAGAGCATCAGTTTGTGCACACTATTTGAGTATGGGGAAGATTAGAATAGAAATCTAATCAGGTACCGGTCATAGGCTTTCTCATGCTAATACTTTTCCACTTTATCATATGGACCAATTAGATAACATTTTTAACAGATAACTGAAAACATTATGAAAAATTATTGCAAGAGTTAAAGAAATGGTAGATGATTTCAGTAAGCAAGATATTGTAAGAGCCCAGATGAGAGAATGCTGTGAAATAATATTATGGTACAAAATATAGAAAGATGTGCATTTGAGAGATATTTGTTTAGTGGTATTGACAGAATTTAGAAACCAAGAACACAAATTCGAAGAGAGTGATGAGAAAAATTATAATCATGAAAAAGATTCCCAATTTTTATTGACAGCCGAGACAATCCATATTATGAAATAAGTTAAAAAAGTGAAATCCTCTCATTTTCACATCTATTTTAAATATTATTTAATCTCCTCAAAACTTGGATTCAGTCATCATCTCCTAACTCTCAGGAGGTGACATTTGACAGTCTCTCCTATTTTAGATTGTCACTTTGTTGGAAGAAACACTCTTGGTTTTCTGCCACCAGTTGACTAAAACTGTCATTGATCCTCCTACCTAGCTCTAATCTCACTACCTACACCGTTGAGCCATTCCTTTGCTTGCCTTTCAATTTAATAATTTTTCCTTACTTCTATATTATTAATCTATCCCTTTCTAAATATGCCATCTTATCATTTAAACTTGTCCAAATCTCTCACATTTGAGAATGAGGTCTACATCCTATTCTGCATTTGCCTTATCTTTTTATTTCACTTTACAGACAAATATTTCAAAAAGTTGTCTATATTTGTCCTCCACATATTTTCATATTTTTATTTTTATTTTTTTACTTTCCTTCATTTTGATTTGTACACCTGGAACTATGATAATAATCATCATGTTAATAAATCCAAAACACACATTTTGATCTAAGGTACTCATTCATTTTGGCATATTGTGGTCTACCTCTTCCAACTGAGTAATATGTTAGGCTTGCTAATACCAGATATTGTTCTTTAAATTTTGCAAGGGATGGTAGTCTGATTTGAAGGCTTTTTATTAGACATATTTCTTCAATCTTGGTTTTTATCAGTCCAAGGTGCACACACAGTCGCTCATTCTCCCACTCTTTCTCTCCTTACCTCTCTTTCTTTCTCTCTCTCTCTCTCTATCTCTATCTCGCTTTCCTTCTAATATAAAATGCTACAAAATGTGGTCTGTGAATCATAACTGGGCCAGAAATATGTGTTTGACACATAGTTTTTAAAATAAAGCTGTATTTTTTCTTGTAGAAAAGATATTTAGCTGTCCAGGACAGCATCACCAGTCTTTTTGGAGGGACTTTCCCTACTGTGAAGTGACGAGAGGGTGCAGTGTTTTTGGCACCATCATGAAAGGAGACATGTAAATTGCAGGAGAGTAATGGGGACAATCATAAGTAGGAAAATCCACTTTATTCTTTATCACATCATATGAGACGGAGGATATTGGCCCTAATCAGTCTCTCTCTTTTTGGAACTTTGAATACAGATTTGGGTGAGTAGACATGGATCTAAGCTGTAATCAACAGTATGTTGAAGATGCTTTGAGCAAATTGTGTATGAGGTTTGATCTCGTACACAGTTTGGCCAAACCTCCTTAGACCCCTTGATTCCTGTGTACTTTCTAAGATGAAACACTTTTTAGTCTCTCATAAGTTATGTGAGGAGATATACAATTACAAAAACTTTTCTATTCATGTAAAACATTCAGAGACCATTTCTATTGCTGTTGAAAGAATGACTACAATGTACAATGGTTTATGTAAAAAATATATATATAGACTCTTGGCTTCCCTTCAAAATTTGATGCTCTGGCAAATCCCTAGTGTTAAAGACCAGCTGGCTTCATTAAATGAGGCATGTGCCCTTCGCTTCCAAACCATCCCTATTACTTTTACATCTGGGAAGCTTGTTTTCATTATCTGAACAACCAAGGTAGTCATTTGGCTTTGTGAACTTCAATTTATACTTTTCCCCAAACATCTCATTCATTCTCACTGCTTAAGATCCCATATGTGTCTTAGAATTCCATAATCTAATATGTTAATCACAGATCATATATTTGAGCCACAGATCTATTGTTACAATTGTCTTTTAGATATTGTTTTCACTGGCCTAATATTAAAGAAAACAATTAAAGCAGAGATCATTACTCAGGACAAAAACCTTGCTATTCTCTCCATCTTCACTTTTCATTGAATGCTAACGTACACAAAGTTAGAGAAGTGAAATGCATCATTAACTTCTCTCTCATCTCAATGACTAATTATGGCAGTCTCTCAATACTATATACTAAGTATCTCTCACAATTATTTATTCATTTTTAAAATCCCATTAACCTGGTTCAGGCCACAATAAATTCTTGTGTAAACTATTGCATTTTAACTTCCATATAGTACATTTGCCTCAAATTTTGATTTCCAACTGTACTTTCCCACATTGCAGTTGGAGCATGAAACACCATTAAATAATTTACCTTTTTAATGTAATATCTACCCTTCTTAATAACACTTAAAATTCTTATTCTCATCAGCCACATCTGATGATACTCACTTTTTGTTTTTGTTGGTGTTTTAATCAATGTGAAAATACATAGAAATAGTTGGATATTTATATATGAAACCCAAACAAGTAGACGTAATCTTTATTTCTAAATCACTTAGGACTGAATAAGTAAAACCTAGATTGGTTGTGGTATCTATTGCACTGTTTCAAGTAAAGGAGAGGAGGTTATTATTTGTCCTCCGACTCTTGTAAATAGGGGCTTATGAAGGTAGTCTTAGATGTCTAAAAAAAATCTAACTTCAAGAAGAGCCCTCAAAGTATTCATTGGTCTAAGGAAGTTTAGAAGAAAGAATACGAGTGTAAAACAGTGGGACATTAAGTAAACTAACATTGTAATGTACAATACTTCCTTAGATCCCTGGTATGGAAGGCCTTACAAATTAAGAGTAGGCACATAAGTTTAAAAAATACACAGAAGTGTAATAAATAACATGATTTGGGAAATACACGGTAATCAAAGATTATATATTAGTTTTTTGTTTTGTTTTGTTTTTTTGTTTTTGCCATACCAAACATGGATATCCACCTACTTAACAATTTTATGTAGTTTTCTTACAGTGTGATACTACTCACACTAGGACATGTAAGATGGTTTTAGAAGATACATAGCTATCGCCATCCCAGTAGCCCACTTCTATGTGCAATATCACTGAGCTTGCTACAGATTCAGAGAAACACAAAACAGAAGAAGATGGAATCAGAGAGATAATGAGGAATGAGATTATGCGGCATGTTTTAAGTCATTGTAACCCCTTTGAATTTCACCCTGAATGAAATGGGGGAACCATTGCAGTTTATCGAACAGAGCTGACATGCTGTAAATTATACTTTTGAAAGATCATTATAGTAGCTATGTTGATAACAAACTGTGGCAACTGTGTGGGAAGGATAAACAGGTCTGAGGAAATAAGTAAGAAAACCATTGCTATAATTGTGAGAGTGATGATCACTAAGTCAAGAAGGTTAGCAGTGAATAGACTAAAAAAAATATGGAAATATGGATTTTGGATACATTTATATATAAACATTTTTGTTATTTCCTTAAGATAATATATTTTAGTTTTCAAATATTTATTTTGAAATCATTGCAGACTTTCAAAGTACTAAAAATAGTACAAAAATTGCCCTGAAACTTCACCAAAATTCCCCAAATGTTAACACTTACTTTTCTGTGCTTTATTCATCCCTTATTTTCTTTCATTCTCTCTCTTTTGCTTTTTTTCTATATCTATATCTATTTTGATCAACATGTGCATACAAACGTTATCATTATTCTTTTCGTATACTTTGGGAATAATTTGTAGCTATAATGACACTGTGTCTTACATACTTCCATGTGTTTATACAAAACACAAAGTCATTTTCTTACATAATCAGAGTTTAATAATCAAAATCATGAAATTGTATTTGATATTGTATTAATTTCATCTCTGGATATATTGTAGAGGTAGAGTCAACAGGATTGCTTGACAAATTAAAGCTGATTATGAGTAAAAGAGAGGAGTCAAAGATGACACCAGTTTTTTTTATCTAAACAGATGGAAAAATAGCATTGATATTAGTGAGAATAAGAAAACTGTGGGAGGCGCAGGTTTTGGGTGGGGATGGCTGAAAATCAGGAGTTCAACATTAAACGCAATAAGTTTAAGAAGTCTCTTAGCATCTAAATTGAGATAAGTTCTGGAGAGCTGTCTAGAAAGATGTCCTTGGAAAGAGGTAGTCCTTTCCGCATAAGAAAACAGATAATTGTGAACAAAGATCTAAAGTAGTTCAATATCTAAAAGAAAGTTAATTGATTAGTGTCATGAGAGATGATTGTTATTTTCCCAAGGATTTTTCTTTCTTTTTTTTTTTTTTTTTTTTTTTTTTGAGACCGAGTCTCGCTCTGTAGCCCAGGCTGGAGTGCAGTGGCCGGATCTCAGCTCACTGCAAGCTCCGCCTCCCGGGTTCACGCCATTCTCCTGCCTCAGCCTCCCAAGTAGCTGGGACTACAGACGCCCGCCACCTGCCCGGCTAGTTTTTTGTATTTTTTTGTAGAGACGGGGTTTCACCGTGTTAGCCAGGATGGTCTTAATCTCCTGACCTCGTGATCCGCCCTTCTCGGCCTCCCAAAGTGCTGGGATTACAGGCTTGAGCCACCGCGCCCGGCCGAGAATAGTTTTTTAGAGGTAGATTTTGGAATTAAAGAATGCTAACCATTTGGAATACTTTACAAAAGAACAGGGAAATATTCACAAATGTGGACAACATTAATATCTCAGAGATGTGTGAGAGTTGATAGGGCACAGGATCCTGGTTAAAGTAATGCCTCAAAGTGTACATGTTGGTAGAAAAGAAAGAAAAGGGCGGAAGGAATGGAAACATAAGAGCAAGGGAATAAAAAGCTAAGGGACTGGAAGGGCATAATAATACATGAGAACAAAAATAGTGAAACTGAGAGATATGTAAGCTTATCCAAGGACAAGAGAAGTATATACTTTTATATTTCAGCCCTTGAAGAGTTCATATTGATAACAAGGTCTAACGTGGGGAATCAGTTGTTGAAATGGAGATTAAGTTTGCTGAAATGGAGGATGCCCAATTTAGGAAACAGATCTAAGAATACCTGGCAGGGTCAATAGTCAAAGAAGGGCAAGTGGCACAGTTTCAATTCTGCATGATTGATTCATGTAACCTTTCCTCTGACAGAAAAGGGTCTAAAATTATATGGCATCTACTTTCTTATTCCTTTTGTTCTCTTTACCAGTCCTTCTAGGACATTTTTTTCTTAAATCTAAAGAGAATTTTCCTTCCTGCAAGATTGAAAAATCTTCAGTTTCTATTTATTTGCTTCATTTCCAAGTAAAGTTTATTTGTATTCTTTATATTCACTGTGAGTCGATAAACAGAAACAAGTTTCAGGGTGCTCTCATTTCACCTAGCAAGTATCTCTTTCAGTAAGATTATAAAAGTGCCTGTCTCTTTATAAATTTGCATTCATTACATTTACATGATAAGCTGTGGTTCTCTGATAAGTCAACAACTCTAAAATTTCAGAATCTTATCAAGGCTCTTTCAGTAACTGAATCTCATAACTGCTAAGGAAAAAAAAAAAAAAAAAAAAAAGCAAAGATTCTACCATTATACTACCAGCCTTATATATCACTGAAAGGATTTCTAATTTGGATATATTATTTTGAAATAGACCTTTTTATCATGTTTTCTTCCCACTGGTAATCTTTGACTGGTATCTTCATCTGCCGTGAGTGAAAGTGCTATTACTTGCTAGCACATCATTAACGTCCGGCAGGAGTATAATAAATTACACCATTTTTCTGCAATTTTACTCGAGCACTATTTCTTGCTGAAATGTATAAAACTGAAAAAAACCTTGGACTTCTACCTGACACAAGAGCACAGAGATATTTTATAAGTGTCAAGGTTACTAACACTTTTACAGTCAGGGCAATCATGTTGTTTTTGGTCTACTTAAAGAACACGGCAGCAAGAAGTACCTAATTAAATGTGGGGCAAAATCAGAATATATGTGGAAATACAGCACAAGCCATTTTTGAATATATTCGGCAAAAACAACAAAGTTCTGACATTTATCAACATTAGAGTGGAGTCTAATATTGCTAAATTACTCAATTCAAATGTTCAAAGCAGAGAAAATCAAGGTTATGTGGGCCATAAGATTTTTTTAAAAAAATTGTATAGATTCATGTGTAGATTTGTTACGTGGGTATATTGCATAATGCCTAGGTTTGAGCTTCTAGTGTACACATCACCTGAATAGCAAACATTGTAACTCTAGGTTATTTTTCAGCCCTAACTTGGCTCCCATCTTCTCACCTTTTGAAGACTTTAATTTAAAAAAATGTCCCCACAATGTTTCTTTTTTTTGGTGTAATAATCTTGTATATTTATTATCTCTTTCATTTCACTTACAAACAAAAATGAAATTTTATTTAAAATGAATATTTACATGAATAAATTGACACCACAGTTAATTGTAAAAAATGTATATATATATATATATATATATAACTAAAACATTAGTACAAAATTATTAGGAGCATCAACCCTTTATTTTCAATGCAAATCTTTCCTAGTCCCACTTTTAAATATATGTAAAAATAACAATATTTAGTCCACATAAAGGCAAGTAGTGTAACTGATTACTAAACATCAGAAATAATTCCATTTCTTGATAGAGAAAAAAGATAATTCAATTTTTCTTACACAGCATTTTTTGGCGAAAGTTTTTGCATGTAGTGGGAGACTACATGAACAATGTTTTATACTTTCTTTCTTTTTGTAAATCATAAGAAGGAGAACTAGGAAAAAGATATTAGGCAGAACACCTGAGACACATTAATTAACTGTAGAAATATTAAATTATTCATTAGCACTCATTTCCAATCCCTTTAAGTGTCAGGTAACAGAAATTTTGTGAATGCCTAATGCAAACTTTTACAAAATAGTTATTTGTATTTCATTGTATTTCAAGTTGCTTTCAGAATTGCCTCATTTTGTGGTCAGAATAACTGTGAGCTAATATTCACATGCTTTTATTCTCTCTCTGATATCCTACTTATGATCCAATGGTTAATCATCAGTTATAATCACGTGGTGCAATAGTAATAAAGATTGGTTTTGTTTTTCTTCAAGCCTCATCCCAACAGCCTCAGTTGAATCTGGAAGCATGAATTATGGTTGAAGTAGTTATTCTGCTCCCTGGAATATCCAATACAGCATGCATGTTTGAAACATAGATATCCTCCAGCATGAAAAATATTGAATTCAGGTTTAAAGGTATCCTAACTTCCTAGAATAAGGTCTATCTAAGCTAAGTGCTCTCACGGTACTTTTTGCATGGTATTTATTATGTTATTTTCTAACAGTTAATTTATTTTCCTGCCATAACAATTTGTGTGTGATTTCTTAAAAGCTGAAAATATGTCTTTTACGTTTGGATTGTGCCTAGCAAAATTCATGGCACCTTTTTGATAATCAGTAACTTTTTGTCTATGCATGATTGGTACTCTCTCCTCTTTACTCCATATAAACCGAGGAACTTTTTATTATCACAGGAATCTTCATTGGCATGCCAGTTGATTCAAGGATATTGAGACTTTCTCTTAAAGGCAATTAGACACCCAGAAAGAAAAAGAGTAAAATGAATTTAGGATTGGCCAGTGCCCTAGAAAACGCTTGCAAAGTTCTATTAATTCTTCCATCTTTTCTTTACTTGGAACATCACAAATGCCCTGTTTTAGGAATGGTGCCTTTATAAATGAAGATTATATACTACTTATGAGCCATAAATATTTGACATAACGCTCTGGAATTTTGCTCCCTGACTTTCATATATCAAATTTGCCACAATCTTCTATTGCTAAAGCTATTCTCTGTTTATACTAATATCATTGCCATGTTAACTCTGAATATTTGATGTTTCACATTTGGATCAAATCCTATATCTCTTGTATATAGTCCAATATTTCCCAGTTTTGGATATTAAAAACCACACAGTCCCAGCGTTAGTGTCTTTCTTCTAATTTTTATAATCATTGTTATTATTTTTAATTTTAGAGGCAGGGACTTGCTCTGTCATCCAGGCTGCAGTGCAGTGGCATGATCATAGCTCACTGCAACTTCAAATTCCTGAGCTCAAGCGATTCTCCTGCTTCAGCCTCCTAAGTAGCTGGGGCTGCAGGCATATACCACCATGCCTGGATAATTTTTTAAAAATTCGCTATAAAGATGGAGTCTCACTATGTTGCCCAGACTGGTATTGGGCTCCTGGCCTCAAGCAATGCTTCTCTCTTAGCGTCCCAAATTGCTGGGATTACAGAAATTAGTTCATGCCTGGCCCAATTTCTATAATTATATGCTATAGCTATATGTCACTCCTACATTTCTCAGTATTTTAATTTGTATTCCTGATTATTCATGATTTGTATGTAGTTCAGAGGCTGTAAAAGACCTGTGAGTAATTTAAAAAGAAGTGGGATACTTTTCATTGGTGAATCCCTGATTCCTTTTAAATTTGTGTTATTTGTAGAAAATATCTTACTTCATAAAGGGATATTTTGTAAAATATATTTCAGAAATGGCATTTTGGCTCTTAGAGCTGTTGATTTGGGGGATTTATTTATGTCATGATAGAATAAACAAAAATACAAAAATATTATTTTATTAAATAACAACTAGGGACCATAGAGATGATAAACCAGTCAGAGGTTGAAAGCTGTTTAGGGTGGGGAAAACAACAGAAGCAAAGCACAGAAGATTGTTTAGGGTGATGAAACTATTTTGTATGCTACAATATTTTTGAATAGCTGATACTATGCATATACTAAAACTCATAGAACTTTACTACACAAAGAGTAGATAATATAGGCAATATTAAAATATCATTTAAAATTAGGGGTAGATTGCAGAGTTAAATGCAGAATGTGACAAAACAATCTAACTGTATTAAATACACTTGAAATAATCTCACTGAACAGGATAGAAAGAAGAGATACTGAACTAAGTACCTTTAGAAATGAACCGATTCTGTGACTAAAGTCAAACAAACTCTACTTAAACACTGTACTTTAATTGATAAAGTTATTTCCAATGGAAGTGCAGTAAATACCTGTGAGACTGCTATAGATACTTGCGGGTTTTGAACAATTAAGTAAAAGAATGGCGGATAATGGGAGCTAGGTAGGTTTCTCAATAGTAGACTGTTAGAAGTTACACATAAGCAAGGAAGGGAGTCCAGAATGATCCATATTGTAATGAATTAGAGCTGAACACATTATTTAAACTCATATTTTGCTTAACATCGATATAGATGTATCTCTCTCTCTATAGATATGTATACGCACGCACACATATATACACATATACACACAATTATATTTATATATACATTTACATTTATATATTTCCTTGTTGTGTCAGCTGAGAGAAACAAAGCCACCTCAGTAGCAATGAGGATGAAGATCTTAGTCCCTAATATCATTCTTCAATTAAAAAAAATATATATATATATATATTCTTTGGGTACATGGTTGATTATAGGAAACGAACAGAAAATTTACAAGATGATATACAAAATAAACATAGAGATATTGTAGTAGACAGTAAAATAAATACTGACAGCAGGAACAACTACAAAGCAATGATGAGTACATGTCAAAGGGATGTAAGAGCTAAGTAAAAGTCCTACCCATGGCCAATGGTGGAAAAACTTGAGCAACAAAATAAATATAGAAGTATTAGATTGTACCAAAAGGATAAAATAAATATCCGTAAGTCCATACTCATATAAATAAATGATAGAATAGAAAATAAATGATGAAGCAGAATATGGCAATCATCCATGAAGAATTCCAAGTAATTTATGAGGACATTCTATTTTCAAGGAAGTGGAGCATAACTTCCTACTCTTAACTGTAGGCTACACATAATGACTTTCTTCCAAGGTGTATTGTTTGGAAAAGGGGAAAAACATAGCTTATTGTAGTGAAATATGACACTCACTATTTCAAGTAGGAGATAGGGTTAACGTCAACAGTGACAAGTAATGTTTACATAATGTACATTTGATATGACGGTGATGAGACTAGTGTTTGACCTCAATGTTATTCCTCCAAAAAACCCATAACCCAATTCTAATTTTAGGAAAAAATATCAGAAAATTCCCAATTGGTGAAGATTTTACAAAACACCTGACTGTTCACAATCTATCTTTTTTGACAAACAGCATTGGTGACGCTGCTTCTTAGCTTTTGGTAGACTTTTATTGCTTTTTTTGTTGAATTTTATAATACTGTGCTATCTTCCTTTGTGGGAAAGTTGTAAGCAGCTTTTCAATGGATTTTTCTAGATGATAGTATTCTTCAGAGTTCCAAGCTCGTTTCCTTTTCTTCCCCATTACAGCACTATGATTAAGTATCTGCTTTGTTTCAATGACTTTAATGAACATTTTTAAGGTATGAATTTTGAAATCTTTATCTCCTGTCCAGATATGATTGCTCATGCTCAGAACCATCTTCCCATTAGCATTTTACCTCAGACCTAAAACTCAACTTTTTATCTCATTCATATCCCGTCTTCACATTCACATACTTACGCCTCCTGTATTTGCCATTTCAATATTATTCTATTAATTCATTCAACAAATAGTTATTGAGTACTTATATACCAGGAAATTTTCTGGGCAGTAAGGAGACAAAACTTAAAAAAAAAGACCAATATTCTTGCCAACTTGGAGTTTATTTCCATATGAGGTCTGGTGGGAGTACTGATAAGATAAATAACTAGATTACGAGTTTGACAATGGGAATAAATTAAGCAAGAGTTAAGAATATGAATTGAAATGTAGATTGTCTTCCATTTAAAATAAGCTTAAAATGAATGATCATTTATTCAAGAACTTAAAGATGGCAAGAGATTAAAACATGAGATCCACATGGACTGTTAACTCTTTCTACATTCAGGTTTGCAGATGTGTCAGAATGTCTGGATTAGTTCCTGCAGATATCCAGTATAGGGACAACAACGACAACAGAAATACCAGTGTGCTGTAAAAACAACATAATGCATTTGAATGAAAGTATTATCAGTCTACATTTGTAATATTTGATACACCTTCTTGACCAATTTTATATTTTTAATGTTTTTACCACATAGTGGTCAATAGGTATTATCATTGACTATGTCAACATGTTAATTATTAAGTGGCATTTGAAAAAGTGAAGAAGAATTGGAGCATTCAATGATACATGAAATCCAATGAATGAATGAAAGAATAATTTCAAAGTTAAAATGTAAGTACAAATAATTAAGTGAAGCAGAAGAACTTAGTACACAAAATGAGAACACTCAATTTTAATATGCTTTTCAGATGTGTATTTTAAGCATCCTACAACCACAAAGATGATTGCAAGATCATTTGACAAATACTCTTATTTCTTTTTATTAATTCCAAAAAGATATTTTTTTTACTAATTCTTATAAATTGCTCAATGTGTATTTCAGTTTACCCTATCTGTAACAACATCCAAGCAATCAAAATAGTGATTCATAAGGTGTTTGCTATAATGTCTTTTAGGTAATGGTACATAAAATGCTACCAATTGTTAGATCAGAACATGTATTTCTAAATTTTCACAATATAAAAATTATACATTTCTATTTTTAATTAGTATTTTTATCCCATACTTAGCAATGAATAGGATTTCTTAATCTTTGAAGTTTGCATCTCAAAGTGATGAATGGTAAAATTTCAGTCTTTTAAATCACAAAAACCTTTTGAACAGGAGGATGTAATCAATAACCTATGGTCCTTCGAAAATTATTATTCAATATTAATATAATAAGGGACTTATTTGATGTTAGAGATTCATGTTTTGTACATTATTCAACAAAACAATAAAATTAAAAATAATCCTGGACTATGTCTGCTTTAGCAGTCATTTGTCCTTTGTCAAGATGATGTCCCTGTTCCAAGCTCCAGCATCTATAGCAAGTGGCAGAAAATAGAGCAATAAATTCTAGTAGGGTCGATTTTGATCAGCATTTTTTTCTTACATAGCTTCACCATTCACTAAATATCAAGAGCTATTCTAAAATTCCTTAGCAGAATGAGTTGCAAATTAATGAACACATTTAAAAATGTCTAAGCCTTTTGTTTTTCCAGGTTTTATCATTCTTACTCAAGACACTGGTTCTGCAATCCTGAGACCCATTCTTTCACCACTACTATGAATACCTTTATGTGTGATATACAGTGGTAGATTTAGAATGAATGTACATAATATGCAGACAAAATGTTTTATTTTAAGACTTTAGAATCAAGTAAATCACAAAATTTTCTTTCAATATTTCTATTATTTAGCAGCAAAAACATCTTATGGTAGAGACTTTTAAATATAAAATATTTTAATGCTTATCCAAGCATGTTAATTTTTCAACATATACCACACTTCAGTATTATACTTTAATATCAATGAATTGATGTTTTCGGGAAAATAAATATTATATAATGTTTATCACGCTCCTTTGTCTTTACTAAACTAAAAAATAAATGACACTTAATATGGAAAATAGGCTCACTATATCTGATTTTGTTGATGAGATGGGCATTTTGGGAAGAACATTTGGATTTCTCTTTCTCCCCTTCCTAAAAATATACTTTTATTTGAAAACTTATTTCATCATCTGATTGGTGGTAAACAATTTATGATATTAAAAGAAAGCTTATTAACATTAGTGAATTTGGAATTCATATATAAGAAATTAGATGTATTTTCATACAGCTTTGGGTATTATTATGCTGAACTAAAACATGACTATGCCTATGTAGGAGATTATATTAGGAGCAGTGTTCACCATCTCAATAAAATAAGAACGCTAACACGTATAAGAATAATATAATAAATGTTTTTGAAAGGTAGAATTTAAGTACTGTGTGATAGCTGACCAAGGAAGATAAAATTTCCTATTAAGTCAATTCAGGTATGCCTTTTATAGGAGTGGGAAATTGAGCTGCACCATAAAGGTATGGTTTCTTGGTTCAGATTTCATGGTATATAGCAGAATAGATAATTTGGAAAGACAGGGATACATAAGCAAGCATCGGGTGATTAAAAATTTTTTGGAATAGCTGGAAGTGCAAGCTCTAGTCTTAACTTCTGGAAGCAATTTCAAATTACCAGAACTAACTACCTAATTAAAAGGAAATATTCATTTTCTAAGGTAATATTGATTGGTTTGCTCTAAAACTATCAGAACCTACTCTATGTTTCTTCTATCAGTGTCTGCCTAAGGTTACATAAAGCATATGTTCTGTGATAGACACTTCAAGCACTGTTGGATCCAGGCTAAATTAAAACTCTATTAGCACTGCATCCCAGAACAGCTGGAGAACACTTTCTTGCTTTAAGTATCTCTTTATATTGAGACTATTAATGGTCATTATATGAATGAACTATAACAATACATACAAATATGGTACATGTTGACTCAAAATCCAGATACTTGTCTTGTAACACTTTCTTATTGATACTGGGCTCAGGACAAATCAATTTGTTATTCACTTTGAAGGAGCTATGTTAACATGCCTCAGAAACCTGCAGCTCAGACATGTCAGTGGGGTGTGGGGGGGGGGCTTTAAATATTTATGTATGATACTTTCATCTTTAGATCACCGGTGCTGTGGGCCAGCCTAATGAAGGCCCTTGCACATAAAGCAGAGTTGGAAAATTGATAAAGGCCAGAGCAAAGTTACAGCTTTGAATGAAGGTACTTTGTTGTCATTGTCCATGAGAAAAGAGATTCCATTTTTTCCCAGTGTATTTTTATAAACATAAGTCATTTACAAAATCATTGGATACTTGCCAGATACTTAGCTGTATTGATTTATCCCACCAAAGAGTCTGTATCTGAAAAGTAAGTTGAAATTGAAGTTACTACCTAATTTTGTCTACATTAATTTATGGTAATTCTTTAAGATCACAGCAAAAATCCAAAAGATGGTTAAGTGGGAAAGTAGAAGAACTTTATTACTTGGCTTTTAAAATATTCTAGGTGCTGTAGTGATATAATAAGTACTTCTATTTTTGTTGATCTTTGGTTTACTTTTTTGATACTGAAGCATACTTCCAAAAATTTCCCCTTGTCCTTTCCTTTCTAATAATAATTCTTCTGGCAGCTAAAAATGTACATTATGTACTGATTTAGCATGTAAGACTGTGGAGATCTTCTAGAATGTAAGGCATAATGTACAAAAAATAAAGTATCAGATGAAGAGCCATAGCCACATCTTTATAATAAAATATCTAGTGGTATAGAAAAGAAAAAACTGGAAGGAAATAAATCATCCAAAACAATAGAAGAAAATTTTTGTTGTCTGATGATAGTCATCAGTCTTCTGATTGAAAATATCTATGAACTTATTCTATAAAACAAGTAGCAGATGGTCATTAGACTGGCACATCTGTAAAGTAGAAAAAATTTAAGTACCATCTATTTATTTACTTATTTATTTATTTATTTATTTATTTATTTATTTATTTATTTATTTATAAAGATGGGGTCTCACCCTGTTGTCCAGGTTGGAGTGCAGTGGCATAACTATGGCTCACTGCAACTGAACATTCCTTGACTCAAGAGATCCTCTTGCCTCAATCTCCTGAGTAGCTGAGCTTACAGGTATAAGCCACTGTGCCTGGCAAGCATTGCCTTTTCATTTCCAAGAGATAATTATTTTGGATTCTCAAGTTTACATTTAACTAAAACATAAACCTGAGAGATAAAATCTGATGTGTGAGAAAGAGAAAAAGAATTATTTCTTCTTTTCAGATATGCAATGATTCATACATTCTTCTCATTTAGAAAACAAAACTGGAACTTTCCTGCAACCACTATGGCTGAACACATTACATACCTCAGTAAGAGAAAAAAATATGCTTTGCATTCAGAGATAATCTTAAAACCTACATGTCTACCACGTTGCATTTGTTTTCTATTTTATTCTTATGTTTTTGTTTTTGTTCTTCATCTTTTCCCATTGTCTTTGAGATTAATTGAATATTTTTGGAATTCTCTATCTTCTAATGAGTTTTTAAGTTAGAAATTCTGGTGGATCTGGATATTATAATATGTGTCCTGAAATTCTCATAGTCATCCTTTACTAAATAGTATATCAGTTTGCAAATTTGTAGGAAGCTTACCACAGTACAATTCCTTTCACTCCTACGCATCCTTTGTGTAATTGCTGTCATATGTTTTACTTCTAAACGTTATAAATCCTACATTGCACTGCTATTATTTTTGCTCTATCAATCAACTGCCCTTGAATAATTATAAATATGAAAATAATATTTATATGTTTATTCATTACAGTGTTTTTCTTTCCTTTTAAAGTTTTAAGATTTTTCTTCTTTCTTTTTTTGTTCTCATAGTATTTTGAACATTCCTGCAAAACTTTGCCAATAAAAAAATACATGTTTTCTCTCCAGATTTTTCCTTCATTGATAGAGGTAATATCGAAATTTCCAGGCAGATCTACCCAATAAAACAAAACAAATTGTGTTGCTTCTAAAATGCAATTTTTGTGTCTCACACCTAGATCCACTTTTCTTGGCTCCTGTAGTATATCTAGCCAAGCAATGAAAATCATTTATTCTTGTTGATTGTTTCTGAAGCTGCTTTGTTTCCCAGCCAAGTCTGTTTTTATTTTGTAAATGTGCATCGTTTTTATTTTTGGTTTATTAGAAGCAATGTTGACAGGCTGGTCTTTATTATATTACCTGACAATATGGGTTTTTTTCAAATGGCAGACAACACTGGTTGTGTTTATCCTCTTAGTTTGTTCATCTTAATAATTTTAATATCTCCTGATATTTTAGATATCCTTCCCTATGACCCCATATCATAAGAACATAATTTAATAAGATAGGCAGCTGTGGTCTCTACTTAATGCAAAGATGGCAACGTGCTCATATTACATATCCAACCATTGTGTATAACCTGATTATTTTCTAAAACTCTTAGTGTTTGTGTTGTTTGCACACTTCTGTGAACTCAAATCACTTAAAAATTGCTAAATTTTAAAAAGAAAATTATTTGTGGAATGAAAATCAGTTACTGGTTCAATAAACATCTCAAGAAACTTATTCATGTCTCCCTAACCATCCCACTGTGAACCTGCTGCAGCTGACTGACGAATTTTGTTGAGATGCAGACAATTGTTTCTATATGTACATTTGATCAGTGGCTGAAGTTGATAAACTAAGGCAGATGGCTCTCTGTAGTTTGTGTGGGTGTGACTAATTTTTTGAAGCCTTTCTCTTCTTTAAGAAACAAGATAAAAATGAAGATTTACAACGGTTAACTTTTATTTATGCCACTTTTTGTCTATGCCTGACTCCTTTTAAAAACTTTTGAAGATTAGTTGGCCATATACATCTTTTATTTGTGTGTGGTATAGAGTAATCTAAATAGAACAGACCTACAATCAAAGGGATGCAAAGTTTTAAATATTGAAACTATTTTTGCATGAATTAGAGAGCAGAGAGTTCTGACTAAAACATGCTTTTTTTTTTTTTTTTTTTGGTTTGAATCAAAATTGTATGAATAAGTCTTAATTAATGTCAGAATCAAATGCACATGAAATGAGGAGTACTTCTGGCTTGTGAAGTGCTCTCTGCCTGCGTTAGATTTCAGAAGAGTTCCAATTGCAGGACTATTTGTTTTTTCTTTTTTCTTTTTTTAAAGACACTCTCATAAAAATACAGAAAGTCTAAGTAAAATGTTTACAATGACACTGTCTCCAAAAAAATATTAAACTTTATCTTGATCTATAATCTATCTACAATAGTGCTTTAATAAACAACACATATGGAATAGTGAGATATATCCTCTCACTCTAATTCTATTATGCTGAATTTTCCTGTCACTTTAAACTATGTAATACAGTTAAATTTTTACATGGGACTCAGTCCCCAGTAGCATGAACCATAAACCACAGAGAATCACTATCTCTAAAATTTGACTAGCTTTCCTGAGTACTTAATAAGACCTGTCTGTTGTCTTGTGTTGTGAAACATTTTGTTACTATTATTTAAAGTACTATTACTCATCAAGATATTTTCCTAAACAATAGCACAACTTGAAAAATAATCATACATATGCTCTCACCCATGTCACCAACAACCATGCTGCCTCCTGCAGTCTTAACTTGGTTTTAGTTGGTGCTGTCTGAAGTCAGCAACCTCTATGAAATTTTCCACTCATTAGAGAGAAGGGGACACAAGACAGACAGAGTTTTAGCCACAGAGTAAGCAGAGGAACTCCCAGTCATCTAATTTGAGATTTTGTTTCAGTTCCTGGTTTCAGTCTGGTTGGTGTACAAACTAGACTATAGAGCATGCAACACACAACTCTAGATGTCTAGGACAGCAGAGGTGAAGGAACCAATTTGAGGAAATGTAATGCGTACCATTCATTCAATTGTATGCCATTCCACAAGCATGGAATTGGAAGCAAGAACAGAAGTGTCAGTAAATAGAGATTCCCGGAAAAAAAAAAAAAAAAAAAAAAATTGCATAAAGTCGTAAATAACATATACATTGTGAAAAATACCCCTCTTCTTTTTGTCTCATATGTATGGATGTAAGCATTTTCTTCAAGACAGAAAAGAAAAGCAAAAATCATTTCCAGAGTGTTGGCCTAGTGCAACTGAATCTAAATTTTGCCATCTTTTAGAGGCACTTACTAAATTGGGTCCTCAGCATTCATGGGGAATTTGTTCCTGATCCCTACTCTCCCTTCCTCCTCATATACAAAAATCTGGGCATACTTATGCCCCACAACTGGCTCTGTTGAACTCACATATTAGAAAAGTAGGTCCTCTTACCTGTAGGTTTTACATCCTGTCCTACTGTATTTTTGATCTGCCTTTAGTTACTGATGCAGAATACAGACATGGAGACCTACCGGTATTTGTTGGAAAAAATATCTGCATATAAGTGGAACTGCACAACTCATGTTGTTCAAGGGTCAACTATACTATGCTTTACAAATCACCTGTGGTTATACCTCAACCATCTGTATACCTGTAGTAACAGCACATAAGTGATTTCAGCAATGAACTCTAGAATCAAAAGACACCCACCCTGAGATGGAGGAGGGAATAAGGATGTGGCTAAGGGGGAGTCTTGCAATAGGTACTGTCCTGGCTGTCTTCACAAAGGATATTGCTGGAACCCCTTTTGCTAAATCCCCCTCTTATCTGAGGTTTTGCTTTCCATGGTTTCAGTTACTCTCAGTCAACCTTGTTCCCAAAATATTAAATAAAAATTACCAAAAATTTTATAGCTTTAAATTGCACACCGATCTGAGTATTGTGATGAAATTGTTTGCTGCCATTCTGCTCCATCCCTCCCAGGACATGACTTATTCCTTTGTCCAGCATATTCATGCTATCTAGGCTGCCTGTCCATGAGTCACTTAATAGACATCTTGGTTACCAGCTGTCACAGTATCACAACACTTGTATTCAAGTAACCCTTACTTTACTTAATAATGGCCCCAAAATGCAAGAGTACTGGTGCTGGCAATTCTGATATGCCAAAGCGAAGCCATAGGATGTTTCCTTCAAGTGAAAAGGTGAAAGTTCATTACCTAATTAAGCAAAGACAAAAAATGTATGGCGAGGTTGCTAAGATTTATGGTATACGTGAATCTTCTACCTCAAAAATTGTGAATAAGGAAAAATAAATTCTTGCTAGCTTTGCGGTCATACCGCAAAAGTTAAGTTATGGCCACAGTATATGACAAGTGCTTAGTTAAGTGGAAGGGCATTAAATTTGTATGTGTAATAATAAGATATTTTGAGAAAGAGACAGACTATATTTACATAACTTTTTAATATAATATTGTTCTAATTATTCTATTTTACTATTATTGTTAATGTTTTTTGTTTGTTGGTTTGTTTGGAAACAGAGTCTGACTTAGTCACCCAGGCTGGAGTACAGTAGAATGATCACAGCTTACTGCAACCTCTGCCTCCCAGGTTCAAGTGATTTTTCTGCCTCAACCTCTGGAGTATCTGGAATTACAGGTGTGTGCCACCACACCTGGCTAATTTTTGTATATTTAGAAGAGACGGAGTTTCACCATGTTGACCAGGCTGGTCTTGAACTCATGACCTCAAGTCATCTAACCTGCCTTGGCCTCCCAAAGTGCTGGGATTACAGGAGTTTGCCACTCCCCAAACCCCAGGCTATTTTTAATGTTTTGCCAAACCTAATTTATTAATCAGCTGTATTACAGATATATATGTATGGGAAAAAACATAATATATTGGATATAGTTTGGTACCATGTGTAGTTTCAGGCATCCAGTTGGGGATCATTAAATATATTCTTTATGGATAAGGGGGATTGCTACTGTATACAAGGGGAATTGTTGAGCTTTGAAGATCAGCAGCCCCTTTTGGAACATACAGCAAAAGCCATCACAAAATTAATTTCTGCAGGGGATAATATAGTTATTGAAACACCCAGGTTATTTGATTTTTAGAATGTCCCACACTCTGGAGTTCACAGATTACAAACTGAATGTAGAATTATTATTACTATTATTATTTGAGATGGAGTCTCACTCTGTCATCCAGGCTGGAGTGCACAGGCATGATCTTGCCTCACTGCAACCTCCATCTCCTAGGTTCAAGTGATTCTCCTGCATCAGCCTCCTGAGCATCTGGGATTACAGGCCAATTTTGTATTTTTAATAGAAACTGGTCTCAAACTCCTGACCTGAAGTGATCCGCCTACCTCAGCTCCCCAAAGTGGTGGGATTATAGATGTGAACCACCACGCCTAGCCTCAGGGTAGAATTCTTCATGCTCCTTTGTCTTCTATCTAATAAATTTAAAGACAATAAAAATAATAATAATAAAAAAATGAAATTGGAAGCTGGCTCTAGAGGTGTGATGGATATAATTGTATTTATTTAACAAGACCATTTGTGATGTTTTATTCTTTTATCTGGTGATATGTAACATATGGTTTTCTTTCTTTTTTCTGGTGTTAGCAGTCACTGATGTTCAAACGTAAGTCCTTTATTCATCAATTTATTGGTTTCTTTCCTTTTTTAGCTTGAATATTATTATAAGATAATTATTTTCTTCCACTATTTCATTACCCAGTGATAAAGTTGAAATAGGAAAGGAAAAAATCATTGATTTTTTTTTTTTTGATTTTTTAAGTTTTCCAGATAGTTGATTGGTTCCATATTATCTCAGAAGGTGACCAATTGGTTTTGTTGTTCTCTTAATATTATTATAAAATTATAAATTTTAACATTTTTTGATGAGTGAGTTTCAATCCATTGTAGTTCTTCCTGAAGCTCAAATTACTTCTTTTGCTAGTAGAGTTCACTTAAATTTGACTTTTAAATTCTTTCGACGTGACATCAGAGTTTGACAAGTTTGATACCATCCTTATTTTCTATCAAGTCTGGACTGGACACGGAAAGATGCTCATTGCTACTGAGTTGGTCACCACAAATTCAAACTCCATTTTTTCTCAAAGTTCCAAAATGTATATTCTTTTAATTTTATACTTAAATATATTTGCTTACTGAATAAGATTTCCTAACAGAAAAATCAATTCCATGTTTACAATCTGGATGCCTTTACTCTTTCTGCAGTGCTTGATTATACTCAGTTGATTATTTAAGACATTAATAAAGAGAAAATACAAAGACCTGAATAACAATGTCTTATTCTCATATTAAACAATAATTTATCAATTTAATGTAAAGCAATTCTCTCTTCAGTGATGTTTTCTGTTTTACTTAATACAAATAAACTTTTGTAGGTGTAAAGAGATCAGTTAATCAGAGTAATAGTTAAAGATTGAATGACAGTCTTGACATTCTGTTGTGCGCATAATTGGGTTAAAAAGCTTTTAAAAATTTTTACTAGGGCTCATATTGATGATAAAATAGCTGTGTCAAATTTGCCTTTGAATCAATTCAATTTTATAACTTTGTTCCTCAAAACTCAAAACTACCTGTATTACAGAAGAACAATTAGAATTTATCCAGGCAGTTGTTATGGAATACTAATCTGCACATACTTAAAGACAACAAAAGTTAACAATTTAAATGTAGTTAAAAAGAGAGAAAAATAATAAAATCATTGAAAATAAAAATAAAGGCGTGTAGAGACAATAAACTTCAAAAGGTCGGGACAATTGTTATATATGAGTAGGAGAGTATACTTGAGTATGTGAGAAAATGTAAGTTGGTGAGACTAGAAAATCAGAGGTAGAGATACAATTTATGGGAATTTCAAGTTTGTGTTGTAAAGACGGCAGAGTAATTGTCAGCATGTCTACAACAGAAGCATGGGAAGGAAAGGCAATGGGAATAAAACTAAAATCTAGACACAGAACAAGAGGCAAGCAGTTATTCAGAGCAACTCATCAAAAATGTAAATGAATAATATAACAAAAAATATTGGCAGGAGAATGAAGTAGTGTTTTTAAAGAATTTAAATTTTGAGTCTATCGACGAGAAAATAAAAGAGTAAATGAAAAGGAAGACAAGGAAAATGGTAACAAATTGTAGCCAGTCCAATGATAGCGATTCTCACAAACACTTGAACGGTGATTGTTGGACAACGGGGGTCGTATAATAACCACTTTGCTTTCTGTTTCCTCAATTTTTAATTCCCTTTTCTCATAGCTATACATAAATACAGTCATGTTAAAAAATGCTCATATGCAGTAATCCAGCAATTTCCGCGTAAATACTGAAATTACTGTGATTTGTTTCCAAATAGATCAGCTACAACTTAGGTGTAATTCATCAAATGACTTGAAAATCTTTGTGTAATTTCAAGAAGTGTCTATTTTGCTCTAAGGGAGAAAAGAAAAAAGATTATTTCAACTGTCTGTGAGCACATCTATTGTCAACTTGCCCATGCAGTTTTTATGAATAAATCCAAATAACTGCTGTGTTTTCACTTAGCACCACTTCCTCTCCAGGAGTAATAGTCTATAAGCGGAAGAGCTGGTAGAGATAAGCAAGTCCCTGTCCTATTATACAAGCTAAACTTTTAGTATGTGTATTTGCACTTCACTTCCCAGAGGAAATCTGCCTTTTTAGACAAACATAAAACCCATAATGGTTTTATGGATCATAGTTTCTGGAAATTATTTTCCACCTGATGAAATTGAAATGTTTAGCATACATATTACATAATTCAAAAGCCAGATCTGTACATATTGCATTGTTTTATTCAAAAACTTTAACCTAGATACCTTGAATTGCCTTTCTACCTGGCAGGAAAAAAACTACACTTAATTTTTTGTTATATGTTGTACTGAAGTTTTTTTAGTAGACTCTACTAAACAGGAAAAATCCCAAAGAGGGAAAACTCTTGGCATATGGTTTTAATTCAAAGAAGACTTGGATATGGGATTTAATGGTTGGTGTCAAGTGCTACATCTCAGAAGGAACAGATAATAACAAAAGCTAATGCCTGTAGATGTTTTGCTGGCAGTCGAGAAGTTTTATTCTTTTAAACAGTTATTGATATAGAATTCACATATCGTAAAATTCATATAATAAAATATGCAAGTAAATGGTTTTTAGCATATTTGTGCATATGTAAATCCATCACCCCAGTCAATGTTAGAACATTTTAATCATATAAAGAAAACCCATACCCTTTTTTACCACCCCCACATCCCCCCATTCTTTCCCTTCCATCCTAAGGAACTACTAATTTAGTTTCTATCACTACATATTTGCCTATTCTGAATATTTTATATAATGTGTGTTTTCTGTGACCAATTTCTATTACTTAGCATAAGTTTGTAAGCATCAAAGGCATGTGATGTTTCTCTGCACTTTATTCTTTTTTATGACCAAATGATATTACATCATGTGGATATACTATATTTTGTTTATTTTCTTTCTTTATTGATGAACACTGGGATTGTTTCCACATTTTGGCTATTACAAATAAGCTACTATAAATATTCATGTACACCCTTTGTGTGGACATACATTTTCATTTATCTTGGGCATATACCTAGGGGTGGAATTAGCGAGTCATATGGTAATTCAATGCGTAATTGCTTCAGAAACTGCCAAACTGTTCACCAAAGACTCTGCACCATGTTATATTCCCATCAACAGCATGGTAAAGTTGTGATTTCTCCATAATCTTGCCAGAACTCATTTTCATCTGACTTTGTAAATCTAGCCATTTAAGTGGTTGTGAAGTGATAACTCATTGTGTCTTTGATTTACATTACAATGATAAATGAGGATGTTGCATTTTTATGTACTCATAGGTCATTTGTATATCTTCCTTGGAGAAATGTCAGTTAAGATCCTTTGCCCATTTTTAATTGTGTTGTCTTTTTTTGATGCTACTGTAAATGGAATTTTTCTCTTAGTTTTGTTTTAAGATTGGTCATTGAAAGTGTATACAAATACAATTGATTTTTGTATATTGAATTGCATTCCTGAGATAAACAACAATTGATCTTGATCTATAATTATTTATATGTCTCTGGTATTTAAGTGTTTTAGCATCCATATTCATAAGAGATATTGGTCTATACATTTCTAATGATGTCTGTAGATCAGTGTGATACTAGTCTTTTATTTTGTAGAGAAGTTTATGAAAAATTATTATTTCTTCTGTAAACATATGGTAGAATTCAGGAGTGAAGCCATCTGGGCTTGAGCTTTTCTTTGTATGTTGTTTTTGTTTACTGATATAGCCTTTTTTTTTGTTATGCTTATATTCAGATGGTCTACTTTTTCCTAATTTTGATAGTGTCTATATTTTTAGAAATTTATCTATACTTTCTAAGCTGAGATACATAATTATTCACACTATTGCTTTATAATTACTTTTATTTCCCCAAAGTCAGGAGTAATAGTCTTTTATTTCTCCTTCCATTTATATTTTCTCTCTTTTTTCCTTAGTTAATCTACTTTGCCAATTTTTTGTGTGTCTCAAAGAACTAGCTTTTTAAAAAAAATACAAAAATAACTTTATTGCATTTATATTATTTAATTTATTTTGGTCCAGGCACAGTGGCCCACACCTGTAATCCCAGCACCTTGGGAGGCTGAGGGAGGAGGGTCGTTTGAAGCCAGGTGTTCAAGACTAGCCTGGGCAGTATAGCGAACCCCTTTCTCTAAAGAAAATTAAAAATAAATAAAACATCCAGGTGTGGTTGTGTGCACCTGTAGTCCTAGCTACTCGGCAGGCCGAGGCAGCAATGTCACTTGAGCCACCAAGTTGAAGATTTTGGTGAGCTATGGTCACTCCAGCCTAGGTGACAGAGTGAGACTGTGTCTCATAAAAATAAATACATTTAAAAATAAAAATTAATTTGTATCTCCAATGCCCCTTATTATTTGTATATATAGCTTCAGCAACAGGTAGGTATGGCCAGGATGAGAACTGCTGAATTCTGTCTCTCCTGGACAGATAGTCTTTTTATTGTTACTTGGGGGAGAGGGATCTGCTTCAGTATGGACTGGAGTTTCTGTCTCACTGAGTGGGAGAAGGGAAAGAGGAGAGGTCTCAGTTCAAGTAGCATAGACTCTTGCTGTCTTTATCAAACTACAGTAAATATTCTTGAATAAATGCTTTGTTGTTTGCTGTATATTCTAAGGAAAAAACTTTAGTTTTTTCAAAGTATATATACAATTTATCAGTTTATCAGAGAAATATGTCCGCAGAGCTTCTCAAACTGCCGTACCTAAATCTCTCTCTCATAAAGCAATTTTAATTCCTTAAATATTAACTATTCTTTACAACAACTCTTTGTGGTAGGTTATTTTTATCATCACTTCCATTTTACATATGAAAAATGCAAGGTGCAAACAAGTTAAGAAGTTTCTTTTTTATCGTTGTTTTTATTTGACTGACGGATGAACCATTTATTCATTAATTCTATGATTATTTGTTGGGTGTCTACTATGTGCTGGGCACAGTTATAGCTGATGGCCACACACTCCCTGCTTCCATGAAGGTTATATGTTAAGGGAGTGGGTGGAAGATAAACAATCTGTCAACAGCCACGTAACTTGTCAGGGGGTGAGGAGCACTAAGAAGAAAAGGAAAGCAGGAAAAGTGTATCTAAGCATTCTTCTTTATTTATTATTACTATACTTTACGTTCTAGGGTACATGTGCACAACGTGCAGGTTTGTTACATATGAATACATGTGCCATGTTAGTGTGCTGCACTGATTAACTCGTCATTTACATCAGGTATATCTCCTAATGTTATCCCTCCCCTCTCCCCACTCTCCACAATAGGCTCCGGTGTGAGATGTTCCCCTTTCTGTGTCCAAGTGATCTCTCTGTTCATTTCCCACCTATGAGTGAGAGAACAGGTGCTGTTTGGTTTTCTGTTCTTGCAATAGTTTGCTGAGAATGATGGTTTCCAGCTGCATCCATGTCCCTACAAAGGATACGAACTCATTCTTTTTTATGGCTGCATAGTATAGAAATTTCTTTTTAATTCACTATCTACATATTTATAATTTGCACAAATAAAAAGAAGCAGAGGCAGGACTTTAACCTAAAGCGATGGTTAATTTTATGTGTCAACTGTACTGAGTTACAACATACCCAGATATTTGATTAAACATTATTTGTGAGTGTGCCAGTTAGGGTGTTTTTGGAAGAGACTGGTATTAGAGTTGGTTGACTGAGCAGTACCCTCCTCAATGGGGTGGGTATCATCCAATTCACCGAGGGCCTGAATAGAACACAAAGACTAACAAAAGATGAATTCTCTCTTTCTGCCTGATGACTCAGCTGGGACAGTGGTCTTATTGGGATATGGGATTTACATCATAGATACTACTAACTCTCATGCTTTCTCATGCCTTTGGGCTTGAACTAGAATGGATACCATTTATTCTCTTCATTTTTAGACCTTTAGACACAGATTGGAACCACTGATTTCCCTGGGTTGCAAGCTTGCAAATGGCAGATCAGGGGACTTCTCAGCTTCCATAACCAGTGAGCTAATTGCCTATAATAAATTTATACACACACACACACACACACACACACACACACACACACACACACACA
>NC_045455.1:52836510-52841484 GCF_002776525.5 Piliocolobus tephrosceles
ACACACACACACACACACACACACACACACACACACACACACACACACCCTCATTGTTGGTATTTATTTGGTTACTCTGAGAAATCCTAATATACCCAGGCATTGTGACTCAAAATATTTCTTCATACTCTGAAACCTTGTGCTTTTCAAGTTGCACACAAACTTCTCTTTCATCACTGTATTTGAACATAGTAAGCTAAAATAAGATATTGTAGCATAGTAAGAAAATCCCAGATTTTGGTAATCAGATTTACCTGGAACCAATGACTATATCTGTCACTCAGTGTTATGTGCAAGCAGATAAATAACTACCAGTTATGTAATTGAAAATTGAAAAAAAATCTCTATCATTATTATATTGAGACCTGAACTTATTCATCATATACAATGTGGTTAATATGGTTCTAGGGATGTAGTGTTTGTTGAAATGGTTTCATAGTAAATAGACATTTTTGCAAGATATGTCAGAAGATTTATCATTTAAATAGCAGTATTTGCTGGAAATATTTTGTCATATATTGATATACACGAAAGGACTTTATTGTCAATTCACAGAAACTAGGTAAACTATGTGTGCACTTGAATGCTGCTACTTACAGACTTTCAGCAGCTTCTCTCTGTTTATATATTTCCTAGGCCAACAGATGTTACCCCTGATTTCAGCAAATACTCTACAAATTATTGTGTCAGCTATGTTTCAAACTGTGCAGTGACTAGTAAAACCATGCATTTAAATATAATTTTTATAATGTAGGATATGCCCTTTGAAGTTTAGGAGGCAAAATGAACTAAATAGTAGACAACATGAAGCTGATAAGTTTGTGATATTGCTGCATATATAACTGTACTATGTACTTTTCTGTCCTGGACTCATTCACTATCTAGGATTCCATTGGCTTATGAGTTAACAAGTACTGTGCTTGCATATACACTTTCATGTTCATGATAAATATGGAAGAAAATATTTTTACCTTGAATGTATGATAATGTGGCCAATCTTTGCATTTAAACATCTTTATATATACATGATTTTTCTATGAACATAAAGAGTGAAACTCTGACATTGTTTCATCTAAAACCTAACAGTTTCTACCTTGTTAAATACTAATTTATATATCCACCCTCAAAGCATTCATCATTTAGTTTCAAGAGACTTTTTTTGACTAGAGTTGAATTAAATTGAGGGGCAATGAAGCAAAATTATTCTTTTGTAATTCAATTACTTCACTTGATTTATGCAATGCATTGTGGATGAAGAGATATATATTTCAAGAAAAAACAAGAGAACAAATACTACTTTTTTCCATAATAACACTTTTTTTTCTCAAAACATCTCATGTTGATAGCATGTAAAAGAAATGTGTAATATAAAGAGAGTAGTTTATAGCGGCTTTTAAAATGTATGAATATGAATGACTCTTATCTGATGGGTGTCAGACTCTAGAGGATGGGCTAATACTAGATTAAGTTTTATTAAAAGATTTTATTGTTTTTAATTATAACTCACTTAAAATACGACTTCATATTTCTGATGAAAGAGTCTAGCATGTAGAAGCATAGCCTAGTTCTTCCCTGTTTAGATTCACTAATTAAGTTTCTGTGGCTGATTAGTTTTCCTGGGCTAAATGTAGGTCAAACTTGAACTAGCAGAACTTATAGCATTTAAATGTTCTTCTAATGCAATTAGTCTATAGGGCATTATTTTATGTTCTAGGCTATAAACAACTGGAAATATCAGATATAGCTATGGTTACCAACTGGAGATTAACACTATATACTAAAATTTCAACACCAGTATAATTCAAACAAATTCAATTTTTACAATGCTCCCTATGTTAGCATAGCTCAACAAGCATAATTTGTTTATTTTGAGTAAGTATTCTTACATAACTTTTCCTATTCCAGAGTTTCATCTGATCTAACAATATTTTTTCTTTTTTATCTCCTATGCAATTTAAGATTATGAGACACGCAGGTAGAAGGAAGCTACTGTATTGCTCACGACAGAAACTAAAATTTTCTCAAACATGATTTCACAAATTGATCTCTTAACGCTCGGAAAAAATGTATGAATGTTCTTTTGTGGTTTTATATTTTGTTGTCTGAGACAAAATATTCTTAATGCACTTTATATATTCTGTTAAGAAAATAATTTGTACCCTTGAACATTATATGCTTTTGTTAGAAGATACTTCTATTACGTCAAACAAAAGAAGATTCTTATTACTGAGAATCTATCATAATAGTTAGCATTAGATCTGTTTTATTTTTTTTTTTAAATCTGCCTTGGAATCTTAGTCTATATTTCTGTTTCCTTTTGTTATTTCTTATATTACATATATTACAAAAAATAAGAAATATTATACTTCTTATATTGTTATTTCTTAATATTTAAACAATTTGATATTCAATTTTATTAGATTAACCATTTCGAAACTGAAGTATCAGGATAAAACTATAATAGATTTCATAGGAAGGATTTTCAATAGTAAAATATTAATTATATAACCAAAATATTGTATCATTTTTCTAAACTTTTCTTAAATATTTTGAGTCCCCTAATATAACTATAAATATTTCAAGTTAATAGTACATATACTGTGATTGCTCATAGAAGTTATGGTGGTATATTTAAAAAGTATTTTAATCATCTAATGCAAAAATAAAGGCATTCATTTTCAGAAATAAACTGTGGCCTCACATGTTTTTACAAGATAGATGAAAATTATCTTTGGGATTTACAATAAAGAATCTAGATAATTACCTCTACTCTGATGAAATTGCTGTGTGCTTAATTATATGAAATTATTTTCTATATTATAAATGTTTCACTTTTGTGTTGCCATTTCACAGCCTCACATCTCTGACGCTCAATACTAGAAAAAGATAGATCCCAATTGTTTCTTGAATTATTCTGAGAGTTATATCTCTAACCAAGTTGAAGAACCATTTTTATGATTGTCTTGGGGTCCACAGTGAAATAACCAATGGAACTGGTGGCTAAAAGTCATAGGCGTCTTTCTGCAATTTATAACTTTTGCAATTCCTAAGTGTAATATTCAAGAACAAAATTTAGACAATACTTATGTCTAATTAAGAAATATGTTTCTTTTATATGTATCGAAGGAAGAGAACATAACATGCTTATAACTATCATCTTATTTGAACTTGAGGAAATTATGGGGATTTGCCATAATGCTATTTTGAAGGAGATCAAAATATTGGAATGAAAATGTTTGCAATTACTTGAAGTAGATTGGCTTTAAATGTGTATAATATTCTATATCATGAAATTGGGACTTGAGGCTCATGGTTCATTTAAGTCTCACCCACAACTACTCTCAAATCTGAAATATATATTTAGTAATTCTGGAGTTTGTTGTAGGTCCCACGGTGTCTAAACATCTCAATTTTTTCAAGACTTATGCATTTCAAAAAGAGTTTGTATTTCCAAGAGCTCAAAGGATGGATTCAGGTCAGAGGCATTCCAATAGAAAAAGACAATGTTGTTAGTAGCAATCTATTGCTTAAGTTTGCCTCCAAATTCCATCATCCCAAATAGACTTGGTTAAACTCATAGCGTTTTTTTCTAAGGTAAGTGACATTTACACAAGTCAACTTTGGAAGTTCTTGTCATTGAAGAATTTTAAGGAATACTCTGAAATCCACAAACATGGAATAGGGTTGATATGCATCCTGACTTACATGGTGTAGGCAATATTCAAGAAGAATATATACTTTTATATTCTATGTTCATTGGTCTCCGTCTTCGCTTATATGTTACTCCTCAATCATAATCATAAAGAATAAGGTTAGCTGTGACTAGTTTGTCTGGATTATACTTGAAAACAAATGCTTGAGAATTATCAATCATTTTTTCATGATATTTGTCAAAATAAAACAAATATTATTGTTATTTCTGGCAAGGTTAATTTTCCAAAACAAAACATATCTGCATATTAAACACGGGGATATATTTTTTTTTTTTTCCTGAGAATGTATCATAAAAGTTAGTGTTGGTTCTAGTTGTTTAATCTTCCTCACCTTCTCATCAAAGGGAAAACATTTTAATACATGCCATCCAGGAAAAAGATAGTGTTTGAATCAACATGAAATGCCAAAATAGTAGCTGAGTTATACAGATTTTCTACTAAGTCCCTGGATATGAATTTATACAATTAGAAGCACCAGACCTTCCATATGATAATAACCCAAGAGAAAACCAATTATATTACGTCTTTTCCAGGCCCAAGGGATCATTTTAAATTTGTCAGTGAAACAATGTGCAATCTTAAATGGAACCAGTTGTCTCTGACTTTCAAAGTAAAATAGCAGCATGAAGGTAAGGAAAGCTCACTTTTATGTGGCAATTGTCATATTGCCAAGCACTAGGCACTGTTCTAAGTATTTCATACTACCTCATTTGACACTTTCAATAAACCTATAAGGTAGTAAAGTTTCATTATTCTCCTAATTTTCCAGATGAGGAGACTGAGACATCCAGCAAATAAGGAACATCGCCCAAAGTGTTAGACTAACAAGTGGCAGGGTTGGGCAAAGAACCCAACTACTCAACTTTCAGAAACTTGAGTTTTAAACAACAAATTATGCTAAATCTTATCAGAAAAAAACAACCTTGGCCCGGCTCGGTGGCTCGCGCCTCTAATCTCAGAACTTTGGGAGGCTCAGACGGACGGATCACGAGGTCAGGAGATGGAGACCATCCTGGCTAACACGGTGAAACCCCGTCTCTACTAAAAATACAAAAAAATTAGCCAGACGTGGTGGTAGGCACCTGTAGTCCCAGCTACTCGGGAGGCTGAGGCAGGAGAATGGCGTGAACCAGGGAGGCGGAGCTTGCAGTGAGCTGAGATCGCGCCACTGCACTCCAGCCTGGGTGACAGAGCGAGACTCCGTCAAAAAAAAGAAAGAGAGAGAGAGAGAGAGAGAGAGAGAGAGAGAGAGAGAGAGAGA